>NW_024345861.1:4152854-4745192 GCF_902729225.1 Pteropus medius | reverse complement strand
ATTTTTTCCCCAGATTCAGGAGATAAGGGCCTATTTTCTTTTTTGTTTTATTTTGTTAGAGTGTAATGATTTAATATATATATATATATACATATATATACATACACATATATATATTATAAAGTGATTATCATAATCAAATTAATTACATCTGTCACCTCACATAGGTACCTTTGTGTTTGTGTGTGTGGTGAGAATATTTAATATCTTCTCTTTCAGCAAATTTCAAGTATATAATACAGTATTATCAACCGTAGTCACCAGAACTTATTTATCTTATAACTGAAAGTTTGTGCCCTTTGACCAACATCTTCCCCATCTCTACCATCCCCTAGTTCCTAGAAACCACAATTCTCTCCTCTGCTTCTATGGGTTTGATTTTTTAGATTCTACACATAAGCGAGATTATATAGTACTTGCCTTTCTGTGTCTGGCTTATTTCACTTAGCCTAACATCCTCCAAGCTTATTCATGTTGTTGGAAATGGCAGGATTTTCTTTTCTATAGCTGGATAATATTCCATTGTATGTCTATACCACATTTTTTTATCCATTTATTCATCAACAGATTGTTTCCATATCTTCACTATTGTGAATAATGTTGTGATGAACATGGAAGTGCAGATATCTCTTTGAGATACTGGCTTCACTTCCTTTTGATACATACTCAGAGATGGGATTGCTGGATCATGGTAGTTCTATTTTTAATCTTTTGAGGAACCTCCATACTGTTCTTCATAATCATTGTACTAATTTATATTCCTACAGTGTACAAGTGTTCCCTTTTCTCCACACCTTTGCCAACATTTGCTTTCTCTTATACTAAGTATAAAGTAAAATCTCATTGTTTTGATTTTCATTTTTCTGATGATTCATGATTTTGAGCATCTCCTCTTATACCCATTGGTCATTTGTACGTCTTCTCTGGAAAAAAATATCTGTCAGATCCTTTGCCCATTTTTTAATCAGGTTCTTTTATTTTGTTTTGCTATTGAGTTATATTGATTTATTGATTTATTGATTTATATATTTTATATATTAACCCTTATCAAATATATGATTTGAAAACATTTTCTCCCATTCCATTTGTTGCCTTTTTATTTTGTTGAATGTTTCCATTGCTATACAGAAGCATGTTAGTTTGATGTAGTCTCACTTATTTGTTTTCTTTTGTTGCTTGTGCTTGTGGTGTTATGTCCAAGAAATCATTGCCAACACTAATGTTAAGGAGACCTTTCTCTGTTTTGTTGTGTAATTTTGGGTCTTGCATTTAAATCCTTAATCGATTTTGAGCTAATTTTTATATATGGCATAAGATGAGGTTCTATTTCATTCTTTTGCATGTTATCCAGTTTTCCCAACACCATTTATTGAAGATTCTTTCTCCATTGTATATTCTTTGTGCCCTTATCAAAGATGGGTTGACTACATATGTACATATGCATTGGTTTATTTCTGGGATCTCTATTCTGTTCCACTGGTCTATGTGTCTGTTTTTATGTCAGTACCGTACTATTTTGATTAATATAGCTTTATAATATAGATTGAAATCAGAGAGTGTGATACCTCCAATTTTGTTTGGCTCTCTTAATATTTCTTTGACTATTTGGGTCTTTGTTGTTCTATATAAATCTTAGGAATATTTTTTCTATTTCTATGAAAAATGTCAATGGGATTTTGATGGAATTACATTGAATTTGTGGATTGTTTGGGGTAATATGGACATTTTAACAATATTAATTATTTTAAGTCCATGAATATAGGATGTCTTTTGATTTATTTCTCTTTTTCAATTTCTTTCATCATCATGTTATAGTTTTCATGTATAGATTTTTCACCTCTTTGGTTAAAGTTATTTCTAAGTGTTTCATTCTTTTGATACTATCATAAATGGGATATTTTATTAATTTCTTTATTGGCTAGTTCATTGTTCAAGTATCTGATCTCCTCTTCTTTTAAGGACATAGGTCTATTAGATTAGGAACCTAACAACCTCATTTTTAACTTACTTACCTCTTTAAAGATTCTATATCCAAATATGGTCACATTCTGTGGTTATGAATTTGGGAGAAGACACAATTCATCCCATATTTTAGTCTTAGAGGAACTAGGCTAGGAATCAGATTATATAAAACTTTGAAGTTTGAACTAAGGAGTTTAGACTTTTTCCTGAACTAATGGAGTTAAGCAAGGACACAGCCTTGATCAGACTGTGTCTAAGATACCTGACATTATGAAGTCAGTAGTTCAGACCAAGGAAAAACTGGAGATATTAAGGCCAGTCAGGAGTCTGTTGCAATGAGGTGAAATAGAGATGATAAAGGTCAGAGTGAAAACATTGTAAAGAGGAAATGGAAAAGAAATGACAAATTTCAGAGACAATTTATTTATAGAATTGAGCGGACATGAAAGAGAAATCTGAGACTCCCAGGTTACTTGTATAGTTGACTGAGGAGGGTAGTATCAGAAATTAATATCAAAAACAAGTGTTGAGTATGAAGTACTAGAGAATATCAAAATGGAAACATTTAGGAGTTATAGATCTACAGTCTTAGAGAAAGAACTGCGTTGAAGACGTAGCACAGATGTGATAGTTGAGGTCAGAATTGAGATCAGACTCAGAGGGTGCATAGGCCAAGAAAAGAAAAACAGGAACCGTGGAGAAATGCAATATCTAAAGGGCAGATGGAAGGGAAGAGAAGTCTAAAAAAAAATTAAAATTAAAAAAAAAAAAGGAGTGAAAACAGAAAATAGTGTCCCAGGAGTCAAAAAGGAGAGTTTTGAAAAAGAAGAAATCAAAAAGTCAATCAAAAACAGCAAAGGGAAACAATTGAAAAAGAGACCATTGATGTTGGCCTCCAGAGAAGTTTTAGTAAGAGAATGAAAATAGAAGCTGACTATGGTAGATTTGAGAGTGAGGGGAAATCTGGTATTGGGAAAATAGAATGTAGACCATTTCTAGAAGCATGACTATGAAGAGAGAAAGGAGCTCAGAGTTAGTTAAAAAGCAATTATCAGTTGCTGTCCCAGCCTGGTATCCATACCCATAGAGCAAGTAATTGCCAAATAGGGAACTCTATCTCACACCTTACATCAGAAAGACAAGCTATGCAGAACCTCTAACTATTTTGCCATGTAGCTGTCCTTTATGCTCCCACAGTGAATCATACATACTTCTGTCTCAGGAACTACATATATATGTAGTTCTTGTTCACAAGCCTGTCTTCTCATATTATATCATAAACTCCTCAAGGGCAGAAATTATGTCTGATTTATCTTTATACTACCAGGCTTGTATGTATTTTATAAAGTACAAAGAAGGAAGGAAAGGAGGTACAGAAGGAGAGAGGAAGAAAAGAGTTAACACTGAGCATTTATTTTGGGTCAGGCCTATGAGGTAGATACTATTATTATCTCTATTTTACAGCTGAAGAAACTGAGGAACCAATATAATAAGTGACCTGTCCAAGGCCACATAGTTCACAAACAGCTGTACATGCATCTGAACTCAGGCTTTCAAAACCAAAAACCCATATTCTTAACTTTGCAAAAAATCCATAGTATTTTTTAAAACTGACCTATATAAAGGGATTTATAAGAAATACTTTGAAATATTTATTTTCTAAAAGAAAAAGAGCAGGGGCCAACATGAGCTACATTTGATATGCTGAATTGCATTTCAATTGCTTTGTATGGTACCAGACAGAATATATGATCATCTTATTATTTCTGTTGTGTTGTGTTATGTTTAGCTGTCAGGTTTTTGTTTCTTAAATCAACCAATCACAAACCATCACATAAGATATTTTTCACTATTAAGTTCTAGAGCATAGATTAATCTATTGTGCTTTGACTATTAATGATTTCAATGGCCAAGGAATGATCATGTAACAAAGGCAGCAGAGCCCAGATCAGAAGGACTCCCCAAGTAAAATAGATTTTTGCTGATGGTTTTCATTTGAGAACTGATATAAAGGAATTGTCAGGGCTCTTTGATGCTTCCTTAGGGCTAGGAAGGCCAGGCATAAGTATTCTGGTCATATAGTTGCTTTTTATCCCCAGCGCTTCTTCCTATGGGCTAGACAAATGTCACTGAGTCTGGGCCCAGGTATTAGGCACACAATACCTGTTGCAGCCAGACCTCTGTCAGGGCCTCAGGTGCTGAAACCCCAGGATGAGAGTGAAAGTGTTTCTGGGTAAGCCTCCAAAATAGTAAGTCTCTCCTATGAATCACACAAGAAGGAAATAAAGTCAAACTGATGGCTTCTCCTTCAAATGGTACCATTTTTAGTATAAGGAGATCTGCTAGCTCTGTACATAATATCAAACTTGGATCAGCCAATGGTTTGAGATGGAAAAAAAGGGTCACACTATACCTCACCTTCTCTTCTTTGAAAGTCACTTACCCATTGGTAATCTTTTCCTAATTAACACTCCCCCCACTATCCAGACCTCAGAAAGATTTCTGTACATATGGCAGTTACAGTGAGATTGATGAAAAATCTCAAAGTAAAGGTGAAATTTGGGAGAGGAGAATGGAGAATGCAAAGACGACCTGCTCCTCACCATGTGGCTGTTTTCCTTAAAAAGGTTCACCTTTTATTGAGACCCATTTACAAAGCATTATGTCTAACGCTTCAGATATTTCCCTCAAAATATTTCTTTGACTTTGATACTATTGTAACCCTTTGCTTTTTATTAAGAAAACTAAAACTGAGGAAGGTTAATTGCTGTTATGGGTTGAATTGTGTCCCTCAAAGAGTTATGTTGACGTCTTAACCTTTGGTCTCTGTGAAGATAACCTTATTTGGAAATAGGGTCTTTATAGTTGTAATCAATTTAAAATGAGGTCATTAGAGTGGGCTTTAATCCAATATGACTGGTGTTCTGAGAAGAAGAGGTGGTTTGGACACAGAGACAGACATGAACAAAGGGACAACTTCGTAGAGACACACAGAA
Source organism: Pteropus medius (assembly GCF_902729225.1). Classification (NCBI taxonomy): domain Eukaryota; kingdom Metazoa; phylum Chordata; class Mammalia; order Chiroptera; family Pteropodidae; genus Pteropus; species Pteropus medius. Next base: position 4,740,234 of record NW_024345861.1, on the reverse strand, counting down.
AGAAGATGGGCACATGATGATGGAAGTAGAAATTGCAGTTGTGCATCTACAAGCCAAGGAACACCAGAGGGGAAATGAAGGGGTTTTTCCCTAGATTCTTCAGAGAGAACATGGCCTTACCAACATGAGGAGTTTGGACTTCTAACTTCTAGACTGGTAAGACAATAGATTTCTCTTGTTTTAAGCCATCCAAGTTTGTGGTACTTTGTAATAGCAACCCCAGGAAACTAATACAACTGTCCTTCTCCCAAATGACAGAATTAGTCATCCTCAGAATCAAGATTTGAATCTATGTCTATCTGACCCTAAAATCCACATTCATAACTGATAACGGACTAAGGTAAAATTTGGTAGGAACAATCAATTCTAACTCTTTTACAGAGAAAGTACTATTAAAGTCTGCTTCTGAGGATGAGAATTAATTTGTTAGATGAGGAAGGGAAAGAAGAGAAATTCAGACAGAAATAACAGGAAAAGTGTGAAAGACATGGAAGTGTCAGGAATAAACATAGCTCATGCATGGGGGTTGAAAGGAAATTCAGTCATTCAGAGTGCCTCTATTTTCTGGAAAAGTCCCAGATACATGCTTTCAGGTATGTTTCCATATTAGAGAGGCATCGAAAAAGATAGGATGGTTACAGTCTGTGCACACATCATGAAGGCAATTTAATGTTAGAGCTTTGGGGGCAATAAGTCCTTTTAGCATAGTCAATCCACTTAGCCAGGGTGATCTGGAAGATTCCATTAGCAAAGAAATCCACAAGACAAGAAACATTTTATTCCCTTGGCATTAAGCACAGTCTCTTAATTAAGTTGTCTTCTGCACTCTTGATCAGAAGAGAATACCAAGAAGTCCTTTTCCAGGAAAATGTTTATTTCTCCTCCAGTCTCCTCCACAACCACCCACCCTGCTTCTCCATCCTCAACATGTCACTTAGTAGTGAGCTGGTGCCAAGAGGTAAATAAGCCAAAGGACTGAGGACTGAGTCTTCTCTAGCTCAATACATGTGTAGGTGTGTATGCCAGGGGAGGAGCAGAGCCTAAACCCCTGGCAGGTGCGTGAATCACAGACACAGTCATGCTGAGCTTCATGATAACTTCAGTGAATCCTTTAATCTTGCACAGAGAAAAAAGGTCATGAGCTAGGTATTAAAGGGTAACACTGACAGCCTCTAGATTCCAGGCTTTGCCTTGTTTCTACCAATAAAAACTCTTATTTAACAATATATATTTTTAATCAAATCAAGTAAAATTTACTGAAATAAGGGAAAAAATGCTATGTAGGCAGTGGCCACTGGTACTGGAATATCTTTAAATTAATAGGAGAAAGAGAATAAAGACTTCATTGCCATTTATAGCCTCTCTTTTCCTTTGTTCTCTGTCCCATAGCCAGGCAGTCTCAAAATGCTATCAACTTTTTCCGTTTTTTTCTCCTGCTTATGTTTCTCTCTTTCTCTCCATTTCCAGTATGTAGTTGACACTCACCTAATCATCCTTTAAGTTGTAGCTTGTACTTCACTTCTATAAACACTCCTCTGACCCTACTACCTCCCCTCTTACACTGTGCTGGCAGAATCAAGAACTTTGTTCCTTATGCTTTAATAGTACACCAACACAGCTTTTATGAGATATATCACATTGTACTGTAATCATTTATTTACCCTCCTCTATGGCTACATAACAAGCCACTTCAAAACTTAGTAGCTTAGAACAACATTTATTACAGTTATCTTTCAAGATTATGGAGTTCAGTTAGGCTCATCTATGCAGTTCTTATTCAGGGTCCCTCCACAACTACTACTGGAGTAGCGATATCAGTAGTACTGGGAACTAGAGCTGAGATCATCTCCAAGCCTTCATCACACACATGGCCAGTGCCTGTTCTGGAAAAACTCAAACAGCTGGGGTCCTTTGGGTATCTCTTCATTCCTAAGTGGACTCTCCTCATGGTCAAGCTGCATATATTACATGGACACTTGAAGCTTCAAAGACAAGTGTCCCAAGAACTAGGCAGAACCCGTTTTGACTTTTATCCCTTATCCCAATCACACAGTATCTATTTTGCTATAGTCCCAGGCCACCCAGGTTCAGTGGGAGAGGGAAGATAACCCACCTCTAAACTCCATGGAAGAAGGTCAAATCACATTATAAGAAAAACATGTAGGATGGGATTTATCCATGCAGCCATCTTTGGAAAATACAGCCACCCACAGTTATAAACACAGAGTTTGGCAAAATGCCTGGCATTTAATGGTCTCTCTATAAATATAAATGGCCTATTTAATGAATGACTTTTATTCTCCTGTGTAGACCTTATTATCTTATGCCTAACTATTTAAAAAGCGTCTATTCGTTTCTTCTTCTCTTTACCCTTTCCTATATCCAATTTATCTATTTTCTGAAGATCCATTTTCTAAAACCTCTGCTTTTTAAATCTCATTTTAAAAAGCCTTCAGCAACTTGTGGCAGCATGAGGATTTGTACCAGCTTGTAATGCTGTGTCATTATTGTGATTATAACACAGGTATACATATCTATATATGTATCTCAACTTATCTCCAGACTTAAAAAAGACCATGTCTGGCACATACGTGTGTTAATGTCTTTTAAATGTGCACCTTATTTTATTTATAGAAGTTGTCCTAATTTCTGGTTCATAGTAATGGATTAAAATATTATGTTTACTTCTGTTCCCTCCATTTTGTTCTACAAAAACAGCAGAAGTACAGAAAGGACACAAATCCTTAAGAAACTTGAAAAGAAGATACAAAATTCAAAAATTCGGAAATTGAAAAGCCAAGAGAGCCATGGCTGATTTAAATAATTTGCAAAGTAAAGCTTCTTTGTTCCAAAGAACTTCATTGGGGCTTAGGATTTGAAAATACCAAATACCCCTCGAATCAAGGGAAAAGGTGGGCTTAACAATTTTAAATGAGTTAAAAGCCTATATAAGGAGCAGTAGCAAGTTGTCCCTCTCTATCCTGGCAAACACTTTAGGTTTATTCTCTGGAGAAGATTAACCAGGACTCTAAACATAGAACCAGAGGCTCGCTGATGATGAAATGTGTTACCAAAAACAGACAAATAAAATAAAAATATATATATAAAACAGTGAGATCCGTAGAAACCTTTTCCTATTAGACTCATGAGTGCTAACAGATAGATTTTGGCCCATGTACCCCTTCTTCAAACCAGTCAAGAAATTGAAGGATTTCTCTCTGAGAACAAAAACAAAAACAAAAACAAAAAATAAGAAATATGTTGCTGGCCATGAAAAAAGAGACCTAAAGATTTTGATCATTGTGGTTTCCCACATGTACTAACCTACTAGTTTACCAATGGACAAGCACTAGATAACAAGAGCTTCCAGCAGGATTTTTGATTTTGATCTCAACAGGAAAAGAGAGTCAAGGATCACCATATACATGAGGAGAAACTCCACCTGAAAAGTCAGAGGCCAAAACAAATTTGTGGGACAAAGAAACTCAGAGTGAATAGAGACAAGCCGGGAACAATAAAAGGAGGAGTGGGAGGAAGAAGAGAAGGAGAAAGAAAACTATAATTAGGACCCTTAGAAAGATTCAAGATAGCAGAAATAAAAGATTTAATATAAGAACTGGAAAATAGGCTGAAGATATATCACAGAAGGTGGAACGAAAAGATAGATTGAAAATAGAAAACAAAAAAAGAATTAGAGGATGTATGGCCATTTATCATCTGAATTAAGAAGAGTTCCAGAAAGAAAAAATGCGAAAACAGTGAAGAGAAAGTTATCAAAGGAATAGTTCAAGAAAAATTTCCAGAACTCAAAGATATATGAGTTTTTAGATAGAAATAGTTACAGATATCCAGCAAAATTGATTACCACAGTCAAAAATAACAAATTGCAAGCAACTAGAGAAATAAAATTAATTAAAAAGGAAGTCAGGTATCAATGACATAGGACTTTTATAGCAACACTGGAAGTTAGAAGACATCAGAAAAATACCTTCAACATTCCTAGAGAAAATTATTTCCAATCTAGAATTTTGCACTTATCAATAAAGAGTCAAAGTTAAGTAAGGATGTTTTCAGATAAGCAAGGTCTCAAAAAAGTAGTTTCTCTGCACTCATTCTTCAGATACTGGAGGGTGTGCTCCACCAAAATAGGAAGTAAACAAGAATTAGGGAAACTTAAGATCTGAGAAACAGGATATCCAACCCAGGAAAGGAGTAGAATAAATATCTAACAAGATTAAGGGGGAACTGTTAGAGAGTCACTGTGTAGCCAATCTAAGAAGCATCCAGTCTTGATTGAAGCAGGGACCCTGACGGATCCAGAAATGTGTCTCCAGAAAAATATGAAACAAACAATATTTGGATATGTTTGAACAGAAGTTCTGAGAGAAGACAGCCCTTAAGTGAAGTTTGGGGTAAATTAGTGGTAAGTGCATTGAAAATTAATTTTTAAATAGTACAACTATTAATTCTGGGGGGCGGGGCAAACTATCATAATCCCAATATACTCTATGGCTCAACTGTGAACAAAATGTAAATAATCATATTTGTAAAAATTTAAAAATGAAATTTAGACAAAAAGAAGAAAGGAAGAAAGAGATGGAAGGGAAGGAAGGGCAAAAAGAAAGGAAGGAAGAACAAGAAAAACACTGTAAATTGTTATTTACAATGAAAAGTTTTGGAATCTTTTCCTACAAGATAAAATCTAAGCTCTTTTGCATAACATTTAAAGTCTTTCAAATAGCTTCATTCGAACTCACTATTTGATCAATAATACCAAATATTTTTCATATTCTGCAACTATGCTCATATTTCCATCCCATCTGGAATTTCCCCTATAATTTATCTCCTCCAAATCTTATATATCTTCTAAAACACTTGAATTTGTACCACCTACATAAAATCTTTCTTGACCATCCCCACATAGAGGGATCTTTCCCTTCTCTAAATTTCCACAACTGTTACTGTCTGTATTCAGTTAGTTAATTGGGTTCTTTGTATTTCAGCTTTCAAAGTATCGTTGTTTTATCTAAGTGGCTTACAAGTTCCTTGAGGAAAGATTCTCCCATAGTGGTCCATGCAGTGCTGCAGAGCTAACTACATAGTAAGAACCTTAAGAGTTTTTGAACAAATTAGTTAATTAATAATTAATTTACTTCAACTTCTGTTTAGGCTTTTGTTGTTTCTTCCACCGAGCAACAGGGGTTTGTTGTAACTTTTCACTGATCTCCTCTGCCTGCGGTTACTGTCCTGTGGCTACCGATTCAGTCATTCCTTGGGCACTCTGCTCCTTCTATGTTCAGACCCGGGAGCCCAGAAGGTGAGGAAGGTTTGGATACAGATGAAATAACCACACAGTGATACTTTATTCTTGTTGATTTTGTTTGAAACATATTTCTACCACAACCAAGTGGGACCAGAAATGGTAGGTGGAGGACTACAACCAAATCACTTCCTAGTTCCATTTAACGAAAAGGAGAGGAAAGACAACGGACTATCTCTTTAAAAGTGGTCCTGGAAATACCAAAAAAATACATATGTAGACCCTTTTCAAATACATTCAGGCCACAGGCATTTTCCTGTACAAAGATATCATATTGGCATCACCCATATTTTCTAGGACCACCTGCTTTGCCCCTTGGACATCTCATCTATCTACTCAGTTTCCACATACCCTGGCCCAGAGAACCCCCAGCCTCTACCTGTAGCAAACTCACTCTGTCTCCTAAGCAATGAGGATGGCATTTACTTAAAAGAAAAGTAGTAATAAAATGTCTATTATGTAACCCGAAGTTCTCATTTCTGGCTCTTAGTTCACTGAGTCCTAGAACCTTGGAATTAAAAGAGACCCTAGAGATCACCTAGATCATCTCTCTACTTCTGCTGCATCTAATGAGAAATCCCTCTACTCTTTCTGCTTTGATGCTACCTCAAAGCAAGGACCTCTCTCAGCAAATCAATGACCAGAGACCTATGGGAAGCTCTAGGGCAGAGGGCTGATTGAAGAGAGTTTGTTTAAATGCCGTGGTTCTTTGCATTTTGCAATCACAGACCAATAAGAAAATATGAAGAAAGCTTTAGACTAACATCTCCAGAAAAATGTATACAGACATAATACTTTGGACATAATTTTAATAGGTTCAAAAAATCCTGAATCCCATCCTTAGACACTAGGTTAAAAATCCCGGCTTTAATGTTATTTTAGGACCAAGCTAATGTCATTTGTCCATGGACTAAAACAACAATTAAATTAGTCTGGTCTTGGGGGGAGGAGGGAAGGAGGGGATGGGAAAACAAGCCTTGGGAACTGAGAATTTTATTTAAAGTTGTAGCACCACACATGGCTGTTATCACTCACCTGCACCAATTGTTTCTCAGAGACACTGAGAAAGTTAAAAACACTGAAAAAATTGAGGCAGCCTTGCAAGTTCTTTGTGGAACTGCATATTTCCTTGACATGCTTTCCACACTGTATAGAGAAATGCTACACTCCTCACCATTCTGCTGGCAACTCCTAGGATTCCAAATGTTAATGATTTTTTTGGTCCCAAAGCTCACACATGTTGCACCTTTCAAAAACTTCATTTCTCTTTTGTTTGGAGCATTTCTCAATGACTTTTAATTAAGTGTAGTCTATGTTGGCAGGAATGAGACAATAGAAAGAAAGAGTTTTGTGCATTCTTGCTCAAAAAACCAAACTTGTATTTGTTGGTTGATGATTGATTGGTGGAAAGCTTAAGGTCATAGTTGCAAAGTGAAATCCACGGTTAAGTGCTACCTATAAAGTGCTCCTGTAGCAATTGCATGGTGTATTTTATGGTTTATGTGGACTTTTGAAGATTTCTTAGGTTTAGGGCTCTTGCTCCTGGGAATGTGTGCTTCCTGAAGAACTCCACGGACAAGAAGTTAGCCTCGCTGGATGGAACAATGTTGATAGCTGGACTAGATGTTTTAGGAAAAGGAAAAGTGTGGGGATGATTATCAGGGTATAGTATACTTCTTAGGAGCATGGAAAAAATGTTTTGTATTATGCAAGATGAGATGAGAGAAGAAGCAGACCTCTTTTCTGAATATTAACTTCTTGGTCTGAAAGGAACTAATCTATTCTGCTGCCTCTAAGCAACCTAATATTCAAATAAATTGTTTTTTTTTGTTGTTGTTGTTCTTTCAGTATTCCCAGAGAAGAACATCTCAGCCTCCCTTTCTTTAATCTTGCACTCCAGAGTCTCACAGTGCTTATACTCAGGTTTAACTTTCTCAGGTTTAACTTAAATCTCCACCCGCAATGGGAGACCATTGCTATCCTTCAAGGACTAGAACAGCTGCCTGGCCCCTCGCCAGTCACATCGTTCCATGTTCCTATTGTTCAAAAGAGGAAACGCTCCAGGCATTTGTTGATTGGCTCCCCATCACCCAACAAGAACACAAGCCTGAACCCCAGGCTTCTCTGAAGAGTTACTTTGAGTTATGTCAGGTACTTAATTGGGGCACTGTTCTCCCAGGACTCTAAACTTATCATAAGTGACTTATCGCCCTTTGAAAAACAAAAGTCTGTGCAAGGGGCTTTGAGAGATGACATAAAAGAATGTTCTATATTTTTATATGCTTTACATAACATGTGTATGCATAACTTCCACTATAGTTATAATAATAATCATTTAAAAAATAAGGAAATATATTTAGCAAGATTGGCTCAACCAGCATTTGCACAGATAAGAACGGAAGCCAAGAGTTGGCCCTCAAATTACAATATGTCGAGCTCAACACTCTGCACTACACCAGAGGTGCTTCCTGCGGAGTAAATAAAGCCCGGGACCACTGACTATATATTTCCTGTTTTTATGATTCTTAGTCTAAGGAAAAGAGAGGCAGACATACAAAGAAAAGGACATAAAGACTCACTGAAAATTGAACACGCATAAAGTCTTCAGTCATAGGAACTGTGAAATTGGCAGCCAGGTGGGCAGCAGGAAAGCTACCCTACATTGCAAGGTAGTCAAGGGTCAGGGGAGGAGGGCTTTGAAGACAAATAGACCTTATTTCCAGCTCCAGCTCTAACACATACAGTGTGACACTGGACAAGTTCACTCACCTCTGAGCTTCAGTTTCCTTATGTATGAAATGAGAATAATAATATCTTTTTCACAAAATTTTTTTGAGGAGTAAATAGATAATTAATGTAAAGTGCTTGCACAGGGTCTGACAGGAAGAAATGAATAAACATTTACATAGTAACTATACATGTTATTGAATGAATAGAGCAATGAAACTGAATAGATTTAAATTTGGAAAGGTTTCATGGAGGAAATAAAAGTGCATTAGAAATATGAAAGCAGGATAGGGGCTTGGTGAAGAAAATGAGAGAGGGGATTATTTCTCTGTCCTTAGCCTCCCAAAAGTATAGATATGTCAGTCTTTGAATATAGATGACCAAACTGTCCGTCTCTATGGACTTTCAGATTTTTAAACACATTGTGGAACAATGAAATAGCACAATGTCATAGGAGAGGCTAGATATGAATGGCTTACAGGAGACATGAGGAGATACCAGCTTTAAAGCAAATTCTATCATAGAATGAAGAATAGCTTCAGTATAACTCCATTAAAAATTGAGCATGTGATAATGTTGAGCTATTCTTAGTGTGAAAAACTGAAAAGACTAAGTCTAATAACTCGGCTTGCTTGTCATAGATCTGGAAAAAACGTGCTGTTTCTAATATAAATGAGAAAGATGACCTCTCCAAGACTCTACAAATTATTGGACATAGGGAGATTGCAGTTCTTGGAACTTTCCTAGTGACTTGTTAAGTAAATCATCTGCTAAATGGATATCTAATTTGAAAGGTATATATATATATATATATATTTAATGGAACTAATGAGTGAACCGATTAGGCAAAATGTTAGAAATAACCAAAAAAAAAAAAATGCCCTAATTGGTTGGAGACCTGTAAGCAGGTCCCAAAGAGTAAGGAGACTGAAAAGGAAATTACTGGATGCTCACAGGGATTGTGGCAACACTGCTTTTGACATCTGCCTAGTCCAGAGTGAATTTGTGGAATACAAGCCACATCATCACAACTACCTTGAAAGGTAAGTCAAGATACATTTTTATCTATATATGACATGCAATTTAGGTTAAGACTGAAAGACTGCATGAAGTCCACCCTGTATGTTGGTCCCACCAACTCATCATATGGGTTTCTGTGGCTAGTGAAGTAAAGCTGGTTTCACAGGCTAGGTTGCCCTGCACATATTTCCTGCTTGGAACGCTAGCAATGTGGAGGGAAGTGTTGGTGTGGGGAATGAAGTCCATAATGTGCTTTGGAAAAACATTCCTCAAAAACAAATGCTGAAATAAAATACTTGAGAGGAAACAGAGAGCAAGAAAGAAAATCATATCCATTTATAACTTTGTGCCAGTCACTTTATATTATTTTATTTAATCCTCATAGCAATTCTGGAAGATAAGAATTATTAAGCTTATTTTATAAACTAGAAGCCTAGTGGCAGAGCTAGGATTTGAGCCCAGGTCTAACTGACTCCAAAATCTACAAGTTCATGATCTTTCCACCTCACTGGGTTGCCTTGGGAAAATGAAATATAGTTTAATTTCACTGAGACATTAGGCTTTATGTATTGAACAAGAATGAGCTAGGGTTGCAAAGTTGTAGCCAGATTCTGAAGTACACAAAATCGGAGGACCATGTTAGATGTGAAGCTTATTCCATAGGCAAAATGTGAAGCTTATTCATAGGCAAAAGGCGGTTCAAGGAGGTTTAGATGGAGTAGGATATGGAATAATCAGAATTTTGTTTGCTATTCTTAGAGTGTAATTTGATATAGAAGAGAGTAAAGGACACCAAATGAAAAAGCAAACAGAAAGGAGGAGATAAGTCCAAGTTAGTAATAATGGTTTGAACCAGATGGCAATCAAAAGAACTGGAAAAAAAATATGGCAGATTATATTTTCCAAAAATGGCTATAACAATATTTCTCATCCCACGTCTTCCAGAAACTTGTCATTCCCTATCCAGAAATAGAGTCTATAACACTCACCATTTCCCCTTACCATGAACATGGGCAGGACTTTGTGACTTCCTCTACTAAGAGATTATGACAAAAATGACACTGTGATTTTCAAGACTTTTATAAAAAGTGATATAGTTTCTACTTGGTTCTCTCTCTTTCAGGATGTTTGTGCTGGGAAGCCAGTCATAGTGTTGTAAGAAAAACAGGTCATATAGACTCATGTGGAGAGAAACTGAGGACTTATCCCTCAGCCTCAGCTGAGCTCTCTGCCCACATAGGGCACCAACTTACTAGTCAGACTTATTCGTAGTAAGTCTTCTTAGAAGTAGATTCTTCAGCCTTGAGTTGAGCTGCCCCAGGTGATGTCACATGGAGCAGAGACAAGTCTTCCAGACTGAGCCTTTCTCAAACTATAAATTTGTCATCAAAATAAATGATTGTTGTTTTAAATTACTAAGATTTGGGGTGATTTCGATATGCAACAATAGATAACCAGAACAAAAGCAGCCAATGGAAGATTCACTGGCAGATCAACCAACAGGCACACTGATGAATCCTGGCCAAATGGTAACAAAGGTCAGTTTTGTTTACTTGATTGTGTCTCAGTTGCTGTGAAGGGTGAAAATATTAGACCTGGGAAATATTTGTGCATCTATCTATAACCAAATAACAAAGTACAGATCATAATATTTCTATAGTATCCACTCTACTAAAAGGAAATGGAGATGCAGATAATTGTTTATAATGAGGAATAATCCAATGGAGGAAAAAAAAAACCCTGTATTGAGAATCTATTATGTTTTAGGCAAAATGTTCCTTTTCTCACCTAATCTTCGTAAAACTCCTAGAGTCTTCCTCTCATTTTACAGGATAAAAAAAAAAAAAGGTGTAGAACATTATTTTCTTTTTAAATTTCACACCAGTGAATGGTGGGGACAAGATTCAAACTCAAGCCTGATTTCAGTCTCTTTCTATTACATCATCTTCTGCATTTGCTACAGATAATTTCTCTTTGGTTTTTGAACACATGCTATTGATGATTTGTGAGTTTTTTGAAACGAATTCTTTTTTTCTTCAGTATCAGAATATTTACCTTTCTTGGCTACTATTTTTTTTTTAAAAAAAGGAATTTGCATTCTGAAAGCATATACAATCTAATGGTGTTGAGAGCAGATGGTCCACGAGTATGCTGTGAGACAAAAGGAAATCAAAATTAAAAGAAAATTTGTCACAGTTATGATGTGCTATGGTGCTTTGTATATATTTACACATAATGAAGTTGTATGTCATAAATAGAAGTGACTTTTTCTTCTTTATTAAGTTGGCCATTATCTGTATTAATAGTGTGCTTTCAATAAAAGCTAAGACATTTTGCTCAATGCTTGAGTGTTTTGTAAGTGGTAGTGCAGAACACAGTGTTGTGCAAAACTTGCAGATTTCTGCCCTGATCATTCTGCTTTAGAATTCTGTTGGGGGCTTGTGATTGTTTGAATGGGAAGAGTTCCCACAGTCATTTCTTGGAGGGAGAAATTGTACAGAGGACAAAAGTTGAGTTTCTCCCTCTTAATGTCATAGGTTCAGTGATCGGGGAAAGTGGGCTCCTACATTCTATCCTGGCACTGCCACTGACCACTGTGACCTTACTCATTAAACCCTTGTTTTTCTTACTGGTTCCTAGGGAACAATTACATCATGCAAGCCCTGCTGAAAACAAGTCAGTTCTTCAGAAAAAGCCATCAGTATTTGTCCAAACCCAAAAGCCCTTTATTATAAACAGCCCTCTTTCCCCCACTTTTCCCTTGACAGCAATGCATTTCTTTTCTCAGCATGTCGTTTTCAAAACCTTTGACATTTCACTGTACCTCATCATAGCCTTCATCGTGGATCATGCCAATTTGTCAGTTTTAATCTCTCTAAAAACCTGCATCTGCCAGCATAAACCTTTTTATTTCATATATGTTGATACAAAGATTTCACACATTGATTTTTGTGTAGCTCCGATTTCATGCAAGCTAAGCAAACAGTGACAGGTTGGTAGTTGGGGTAATGTATGCTCAATCAGATTAATATAAATCAATGGCATTGGCAAGTTTCAGATCAGGCTCAGGAGGTGGGGTCTGGACAGCATGAGCTGCCAGAACAAGACAGATGGTCAGAAGCTGACACTCTTACCTCTTTATCTTGATGGGCTCATTAGCAGCTTTCTCTCCTTTGGGTCTCATTTGAGTTTCTTGGCTTTAAATGGCACCCCATAGATTGCCCATCATCCTGGAAAACAACTGACATATCCTTCTCACAACCTGGCATGTGCAATATTCTAGTGCCCGGGGTCTGTTTAGCAACCTGGAGGGTTAGGGTTTAGCTAAATGAGTGCTGGAGCTACTGTTTATCCAATAGGATCACTGAGATCCAAAGAGTTAGTCCTATTAAAAAACTACTTTTCTGAAAACTGTTATTTGTTGAATGTCAAGTCCTTTACTAGGCACATTATTTTATTTAATTCTCACAACAACTCTAGGAGGCAGATTCTATTGTTTTTGTTATTGCTCTTATTGTTTTACATTTTTTTTTACAAGTGAAAAATGGAGGATTAAGTAATTTGTCCTAAGGAGTATAGCTGGTAAGGGGAAAAGGCAGAATTTGACTCTGGATTTGTAGAACTCCAACACTTTGAGGTCCAGCACTGGTGTAAACCTCACATCGCCTTTACCACTGGTCCCATATGCAAGGTCAGATGGCTAAGCCTCAGGCAACTTTTTCAGTCCTGAACTAGTTCCTTCCTCCCTCCATCCCTTCTTCCCTCTATTCATTCTATCCTTCCAGCCTCAAAAAATTTTAACTCTCTTTTCTTTCTTTTTTGAAACCTACCTCAATCCTCCGGTTCTTTTCTCTCTAAGGCTAGTGATGGAGCATGGTGAAGTTTCCTTGGCTCCCCTCTTTCGTACTCTTGCTCCAGATGACCACCATCACAGGAAAAACTGATAGATAACAATAAGGTTTCAGAAATCCTTCAGGGGTGGTGGTAGTTTATAGTTATTTATCCATCAAATAGAGGTCCTGACTTCTTATTTTTTGAAATTTTTTTGTTTTCTTTTTTTAAAATTAAGTTTATTAGGGTAACATTGGTTAATACATGTTGTTTCCTTTTTAATGATTTCCTTTCTAGATGGTGTCTTTTAAGTTCTGTCTTAATTGACTTGGCTACTTAAATTAGAGCTGAGAGAGATTCATCCTAAAAGAGCTTCTAATTGTGAGATTCTCAAGCCTGGTCTAAGCCTAATTCATAACCTGAACCATAAGTTTTGAGTTATTTCTGCTTTTCTTCATTTCTTTACTCCTGGTCAACTTTTCTGATTGAGAATAACACTTCTACCCCTGGCCCCAGAAATCATCTATGGGGCTTCAGCTTGTAGACACTTTCCCATACTCAGATCAATCTCATTGTCAGCCCCAGCTGGCAGTGTCCTGTCTTCTCTCTATATCCTGGAGGTTTTCCAGAAGAATGCTCACTAGCCATATCCCAGCATTGCTTCTATCTTCTATCTGCACTGTCCTTTGTTGTCTATGGAACTAGATCTCATGCTTTCAATTCACTTGTCTCTGAGCTTTGCCAGTATTCTCACAGTCACTCTTCCCACTTATTTAAAAAGAAAAAAAAAAAAAAGCTTTTCTATATTGGCTTCTTTAACATTATTTTCCTGGTTCTTCAAACTCCATGGTTTTTTCTCTGCCTTCTTTTTCTACCACTACCTAAGATGCAAATCCCACCGCTTAGTCCTTGCCTTCTGCTTCTCAGCTTTTATATTAACTGCCCTCAAGAGCTTATTCAGACTCATGGTTTTAATTATCATTGTAATAATGATTCACAAATCTCTACATTTAAATACACTCTTCTTAATTCCAAATAGCTTCCTATGGGAAAGTTCCACTTGAAGATTCTACCATTCTCTGTAACTTACCATGCCTAAACTTCCTATTTTTGTCAATAGCATCACCATCCTTCCAGACTCATTGGCTTCAACTTGAACACTTTCTTGCCCATCAGATGTATTCATTTTTTTTTGTATTTATTCATCCACACGTTTATTCATTCACTTACTAATTAAACATTTGCTAAGTCAGTGTCTGGTTGAGGCACTAAAGATACAAAAGTAAATGACATATCCTGAATCTAATATTGAAAATCCTCCATTCATCAAAGATGTCCCCTATACAACCTTTTTCTGCCATAGTTTCCAACAACACTAAGTGCTTCAGTTAAACTGATTGCTTATCTTTCACATTAACATGTTCTTTCTTACCTCCATGCCTTTGTTCTTGTTCTTTCTGTCTGGGATAACCTCTTTCAATCTTTCTGTCATCTAAATTCAACATTTCTTTCAAGTCACATGTATTTTCAAAGTTTCAACATAGTGGGTTTTTTTTTTCCTTCTCTGAATTCCTATAGGATTTTGTGATTCAGTGCTCCCTCCTACCCATTGTGATAATGGGAAGTAGGAAGGCTAACAGAGAATGTTTTAGTGATAGAAAATCTTCAGAGTCTTTTAGTGAAGTTGTTGTAAGCAAGGGCTTATTTGCTTGGCAAGAAGACTAATTTGTCCATTTACTCATCCATTTATTAATTTTTTTCTGAACTCTCTGAAAAAGGACATGAGCTACCAGAGGGCATGAGGCCAAGCCAGGGTGGCTATTCATGCTGCTGCTCACCCTGAGTTCCTAGACTGACATAAGCCTGCTGATCTGTAGCCTAGTGGCACTTGCTGACAAGGATAAGGCCTGGCTAAAGGAGGAGCAGGATATGAAACATCTTTTTACAATGAAGGAGCTGTGTCATGGAAGACACCCTCATACCTGCTCAACCTCATGATAGACTTTTTCCAAAGGATGCATCCCAACAGGGTAACCAATAACCTCAATACCCACAGGAAATATGATTTAATGTTGTTAAGGAGAAGGAGCATGTCAACTATAACTACCTTTTCTTCAATGTTTCCTCAGTGGGTAATCATGAAAAAGTATTAATATTGAGCTCCACATGTTCGAACTCTGGCATTTGCCTGGGACTTCACTCATGACAAGGCTAACATTATCACATGGTAGAAATTCATCAAGACCTGGGCCCATGCCAGAATCAGAACGAGGGAGCCTACTTTCAAACAAAGATTTTCCTTTATTCTCTAAAGACTGGTCCAGATGTTGAGTGATTGCATCCTGGCGAACACAGCCCAGAGCTTTCTGGGACAGACCATGAATCCATCAAATTAAAGTTACCTCAAGACCTAATGAAAGGGGATAACAGTGATAATAGGAATTCTCTACTGATTCTCTACCAACAAGGGCAAGACTTTGTTGGTGCTGGAGGGCTAGTTGTTCCTGCCCATCATGCTTCACTCACTCTTAGAGCTGCAGAGTCTGTCCCAGGCAGAACCTTACCTCAGCTACCCCAGAAAGTTGCCCTAAAGTGTGGGACACAGATTGTAGGGGCTTGTAAAAGCCAGAAGTAACTGATCTACATGGACTTTCAGGGGCATCAGCTGTATAAACAGGGATAGCTCATCCCAAAGCTATCAAGTCAATAGCTGCAAGATCAATGGCTCTACCCACTGGGTCAACACTGAAGACCCTTGTGACCACACTCTGGTACACATATCCACTCACCAGAAGAGAAAGGGGAGAATATCCATTAAGGAGCCTGCAGCTCAATGTTCTCATTCTGATAGTGTATTTAACTTCCAGTGTGGGCTTGTGATATCAATGATTCTCTCTAGTCCTCACTATATTTACATGTAAAATGAAATTGTTTTTATATCATAGGATATTCAAAGGTCTAGAGAAGCCATTGGGAGGAAGGATCTCACAGGAGTTTGGGGGAAGAGTGGTTTCTGTTTGTGTTACAGTTTTCCTATAGTGGTTACTGACTAATGTATCCTCTGAACCTAGCAGAGTAAATGGCATATAGTAGGCCCTCAAAATGCATGATGTGAAAAAATAAATGAGGTTTTCTGAAATCATCTATTCTCTCAAGGGCCATGTATGAGTTTTTCATAGCTAAGAGAATAGCTATATTTCTTTTCTGCTTTCCTACTCCATTCCTAGTGATAAGTTTATAAATATCTTGGCTTGGGCCAAAGTCTGTGACCCACTCTCCCAAACCGCCCAGTTTGCTGTGTAATAAGAATTATGTGTGGTTGCTTTGGGACACTTGTTATTCAGAGAAGTTATATGAAGACTCTTTAGGGTATGGATCATGATGGAAAAGGAAGGGGATTCAGAAGTTTGAGTCAGGCATCTGGAGTTTATTAATTAGCCTCCTCTGAGAGTTCTATTCCTTGCTCAAGCTCTGGCCTGGAATTGCTCTCTTGAAACCAATCTCGGGAGGCCTGGGAGAAGTAGGAGGGTAAGGCTGAGTAAGGGAAAGGGTAAATGGAAGAGATCTAAGCATGCTGATTGGAGCTAAATCTTCCAGCTCAACAGTGTTGTGCCTTTTGCCAGCCTTTCTATGCCTTAGAGTACAGCAAATGACAAAGGGTACCTGGACTCCATCTCTACAGGACCAAATAACAGAACACCTGCTTCTCTCATGCAACTAAGGCTGGCTATGGAAAGAAAAGGCCTTTTTGATAGTTACTATCCCTTCCCTTGACAATCCCTCCAGAGTTCAAGGCGAGACTGCCAGAGCTCTAATTAGATCATAACCAGAGCTTTTCCTTGCCATGAAGCTTTCTTTTTGTCATCAAGTGGTAGGAAGATAGTGATGTCTTCCTCATGGGACAGTTATTTAACTATTGTCTGTAAATGATTTTCTCTTTTTTTACTCCAAAAGAAGTAAGAAGGAAATATAAAAAATGAAATTAATAAACAAATTTATTATTTTATATTACAGTTAACTAAGTATTAACTTGTTGATCATAAAATTAGATCACTGGTTTATTATTACTTTTCTTGGGTAAAAATACATTTCCATATATGACATGCTATCTCCATTGGAACTGAATTTATGCATATGTCATCTTAAATTAATTCTGAATAATGCTTCACATCTGAACTCATTGTAATCTCTGAACCATTACATACATCTTGTTGCCATAATGTATCAAATTAAATGTGATATTTTCACACACACACACACACACACACACACACACACACAAATGATGTCTTCCTTTATGGTCTATTGTGGATGTGTAGATTTAAGTGAAGTTAAATTAACAAATGAATTACTCTTGCATTCCTGCTAGTGAATGTCTGCATGAATGACATCATCAAGAAACCATTTAAAAGAGTTGTGATCTAAATGTAAATCTGCAGGGAACTAGCTGATGAATGATAATCTATCTACCCAGCCATTCAGCATAGGCAGACTATTGAGTCATTGAAGGTGATGTTCATCTGTAATCATTGGTATCGCAAGATATTTACAATATATTTTTGAGTGAATAAACTTGTTATAAATGTTTGTACAATATTATTACAGTTTTTTGGTTTAAAAATATCTGTATGTGTGTGTGTGTGTATGTATGTATGTATGTGTGTATATATATATATATATATATATATATATATATATATATATATATATATACACACCACTGGGAAGAAAAGCAGAAATAATAGTGATTATACCCTATTAGTGGGATCATGTGTGGTTTTTAATTTTCTTTTTACTAAGTTGACTTTTTACATTTCCTATAGTAAAGATATATTAATTTTATTTAAAGAAAAAAAATTAAGTTATTTAAAAAACAATTAAGCTCCTGATTTGTACATCATGGGAAGCTGGACAGAAGAGCTGTGTGAGAATGGTGGGAGAAGCAAGGAGGGCTTGCGAGGATATCTTTGGGACCCACCCCTTATAAGTCATCAGATGGGTTCCCGCCTTATAGGAACAAGGCTTTGGATGACCTCTAAGGCTTTTCCCAAGACCCAATCTAAGAATTAATTTAAAAAAATTTTGCTGGTAATCATCCTATGTCAAGATCTATACTAGGTCTTATGAAAGTCTACTACTTGCATTCTAGAACCTATTGTTTTTTCAGTGGATTGATTCTGGCTTTGGAGTGGAAAGATATCTCTTTTAAATCCTGCTTTTGGCCCTCACCAGCTGTGTCACCTTGGGAGAAATTCTTCTCCTGAGGTTTAAATTTTTCATCTTTAAAAAGAAGGTAATGATTCTTCCTTTTCTTTGTTGTCTGGACGATTAAATAGAATGATAAAGTAATCTAAGACAGAGGGAGGTAGGGAGGAAGACAGAGAGAGAGACAGGGAAAGAGAGAGAGAGAGAGAGAGAGAGAGAGACAGAGAGACAGAGAGACAGAGAGACAGAGAGACAGAGAGAGTCATTTGTTTTCTAGGACAGTTTAGGCTTTCCAAGAATGAGAATAATTAACAGGAATGAAGAAGAAAATAGAAAAAAACTCCTTACCTAATGAGGGGTAGCCAAACTTAAAAGTTAATTACAAAGAGATTTCATAATTTTGCAGTAACTCCTCATGGTCTTTGCCCTTTGTGAGTACTTTGGGCTTTTTCACAACCCGATTTTCCATGTAACCAGCATGTGGTCACTGAAAGATGAAGGATCTGCTTGGCCCATGTTTCCCAGGGACCGCAGATAAATGGGAAATCAGTGTGCCCTGGACAATGCTGAAAGAAGGAAGAGCCATGGTCCTCTGAGTCTGCCTCATAGACATAAAGTGAATAACACTGGGGGAGGTGGGTGGGAGGAAGTTGGGAAGGGGAAGTAAAGTAGTAAATTATTTGGCCATGGTAAATTATTTCTACCATATAGAAAATTTGTAGTTTCTACATCATTGCAAAACAAAGATATAGAATATGTAGAAAAAACTATATGAATAGCTTTTTGTGTATTTCAGTTTATTATGCTCTAATGGGTACAACTGAAGGATACAGCCTATCTCTATTCTGAAATCCCCTTAACCAAATACTCAGAGATATGCAATGACCTTGAAAAATAACAAACACCAAACAACATCCCAATATGCAACCTGACATTCCTTTTTTCTTCAGTCTTATCTCTCTGACTATACTGTAAGCACATTGAAATGAGGAACTGTGTTTTTATCTTCATTTGTAAGAAATCTTAGTATAGTGCTGTTATCAGTAAGCCATTACTTGGAGAGCTCACCAATATTCCTTCTCACCAAAATTATTTCATCATTTATTTTTACATTATACAATTATCAACCAACCACAGTAAATGTAGGTCATAGATAAAACATCATGTCCTCATCATTTTAAGATATTGACATGAACAAGAGATAAAGTCAGACAAAGGGCATGATTTCAGCACTGAATGAAGGACAAGTTAATTTAAAGGCAAACCAGTTGACCCAATACTATGCCAGCTGCCATGAGGGATAATAAAAGTATAATTCCCTTGTCCTCGAAGAGTTTTGAATCCAGTCGAAGTATCAAGATATGTATGGAAATTAGGAAATAATAAAGACACTTTATATTCAGAATGAAAAGATGTGGAATAAACCAGTCTTTTAAAGTAGAAAGACTCCATATAAAAATAAATTTATTTATTAAATGTGAAAAATATATATATTCAACTATTAAAAATTATAAGTTATATGATACTTTTGTGATAAAGACTGTTAACATTTTGGTATATCTCCAGAATCATTTTTATACAAATAATAGAAATTTTACATAAACTAAAACCAAAGTATAAAACTGTTTTTAACAATATTGTTCAACAATATATTATGAACAAAATTGAAAATATTATCACCAAATTGCAGATTACACAAACCTATGGAGGAAATTCATTGTTGAAAGAATCACAATCTATAAAGATATTGTTAAAAGAGAACTAACAAGATTAAATTTAACAGAGATACTTCTTAAATCCTTAACTTACATTAAATGCCTTTAGGTCTTGATCAAATACAAGTACAGTATGAATCAACAGTGTCACTGGCTTTCAAAATGCTAATGTAACCTAAGCTGTCTCAACAAAGTCATGGTGTTCAATAATAGGAAGAAAAAGTCCCTCTAAGTTTGTGCTTGTCTGAGCATACCTTTGAGTTCTATGATATTTGAATTTTATGATCAAGGTTAGTCAAGAGGACGATAAGCAAAATGAAAATTATGTCATATGAGTCACAATTACAAGAGCAAGAGGTGCTTAGCTGGAAAAGAGAAGACTTTAAGGCCCTGTGTGTACAGGCATGTACATGTGTGTGTGTGTGCATGTCTGTGTGCACATCTGTGCATATGTGTGTGAAAATTCTTAGCAACATACATACACATGAATAGCTGTCCTATGAAATAACAATTTGATAATTTTGTGTAAATTCAGAGGGCAAAAATAGTTGGACAACTTTGAGATCATTCTCATAGCAATCTAGGAGGAGTAATTACATATATATATGAGCTGTCCAACAATGGAACAGACTGTCTCTATGGTAAAAAGTTCTCCTTTCTCTGAAAATATGTAAGCAAAGGTAGAATAAGGAATGGACTTGATGAACACTGTGGTCCCTTCCAATTCTAAGATTATAATGTGAAAGAATATTATTGAACTAAATTAAGAACTTTTACTCTTGATTTGTGTATTTGTGTATACGTGTATGCATGAGTATATGGGTATATAAAAATATCTAGATTTTAAAATATTTATTTATTGGATATTTTCTCTTAAATATATCTTTAGCTTAAATCTTTAAAAAATTACCTGCTTACTTTTCCATGATGTATAAGAGAAAGAAAAAATTTGAATTTCAGCTGTGCCTCATACTAGCAGTATGACCTTAAGAAATATAGTTAAACTCTTTGAGTCTTATTATCTCTATTTTACAGATAAAGAACTAACCTACAGGCAAAGGAGCATTATGAAGATTAAGTGACTTCTATGTTATTATTGTTGCTGTCGTGATGATGATGATGATGATGATGATGATGGTTTACCATCCCCTTCTAACCACCCACTCCTTTTCTCTTCTTTCTCCCCAGTATCTCCTCTTACTCTCTAACTTTATCTTTCAAAGTACTGTCAGTTTATTTCTGCATCAACATACACCTGTCTCGTCTCTCCTGTGATGCTGTGACTGGTATTTAAGTAAAATTGGACTGGCAGGCAGGGGTGTGCAGGTATATAATGCAAACAAAATGGTACAAAAGAGAAAAGTAAAACAAAGGTGTGCAGGAGAACCAGAACAGGCCAGGTCTTTTTCCTCCTCCAATTCCTTACTTCCCCAACCTCCATTAAAAAAGAACACAAACAAGAAGGAAGACCAGTGGAGGAAAAGACACTGTCAAAAGAACATGAATGGAAACATTAAGAAAAACAAAAAAAAACAAATCTTGCACTAGAAAGGTTCAGAAAGAAGTGAAATGTAAAAGATAAACCCCCACACCCAGAGTGGGTATAATGAAAAAGAGATGGTTTTAGAAAAGATAATTAATGAAGCTGATAACTCTAATTTTCTGGGTCTTGATGAGCTTTGCCTAAGCTTCAACTAAATAGAACTGTAAATATCTGAGAAAGAAGCCAGTCGATGGGAATGGACATAATGGACTCTGAAAGATATGAGACTTTCTTAAAAGCATAATATTTTACGTGATCGTTTATCAGGGTTCCTCTGGGTGACTGAGCTCCTTTGGAGAATGTAAGAAGATTGGCTAATCTTAGTGTTTTATTTAAAGTGCACCTAGCATTGTGCTGGAAATCAGTTAGCTTTACTGAGCAGATAGGGAGGGGGTAAGAACATAGGCACTCACACTCCTCTTCTTTCTCCTGAGAGGTTTCACTAGACTGAATGTTCGACTGCAGATCCAAGGCTTACTTTCTCTCTCCTCTACTTGCCTGTCTAACTCATCACATTCTCCATCAGAGCCCTTATTTGAAATAATTAAATCATTTTTAACTTCCTGCTTTCACAGGGTATAATTACTCTACAGGCCACCCAGGCACTTACCCAATGGACAACACTTTCTATTAAAATCCCCCACTCGACCCTGATTGCCTGCCCTCAGCTCCATGAACTCGTCCCTTCCATCTCTGTTCTCAGTGCTGAGTGCATTCCATAGGCTCCACCCTTTAATGATCTTTCCCTCTCTCTCATTATTGTCTTCTTTAATTGTCCTTTAGTGGACTTGGAGCATGTTAAAAGACCCAGATGCAAAGGCTCAAACTCAGAATTTCCAGGAATAAAGCCTGAGAATCTGTACTTTCACCAGCCCACAGCTGATTCTGACGCATGACGTTGTTTGAGAACTACTGGGCTTTGCATAATTGTTCAGGACTTACTATAAATTGCCAATGTATTGTGTGTTAATTTTTCATGAGTTAGGTCTAGCTTCCAAACACGAACCATAATCTCCTTCTAGACTGCGACCATCACTTATTTTATCTTGATATTTTCCTTCTCTGACATAAAAAGAAGTGCTCAGAAAATGTCTGTATACAATGCTTTGGTAATTTGGGTTTTATCAATACTATAGGATGACGGGCGAGAACCTGCTGATTTTATATGACTTCATCTTAGTAGAATCACAAAGCCTACAAATGTCTAATCACTCAGCCCTTGAAGATTTACCGAAGAATTAAAATTTTGAAAACCTTTTCAGCTAGCTTCCCTCTACAGGCTGTCCATACTCCCCATAATGATGTCAGTACTCTCTTACTTTCAATGGCAACTTACTCCTGATACTCCTGATATCACCTCAGTGAAACAATTGCTTGGGCTCAAAATTACCATATGACAAAAGTTCTAACCTAAGTCCTTCATTATTTCCTAATACTTCATCTCCTAAGAAAAAAAAAATTTAGAGCAGAGGAAAAAGACAATGTGACCATTAGATTTACATAAGATCCAGAAATATATAAGAAGCTGCCTTTGGTTGGAAACATGCCAGATACACCCAGTGACATGACTAAAGCAGTTGATCATTAAACTCATGAAAGAAGAAGACAAAATGTGTTGAAAAATAGTTAATTCTGAGGTCAATATTCATATGTATTATCATTTCATGGATGGGAGTTAAATGACTTCACAGTAATTGGTTGTGTGTAGGAGTCTCAAAGTCTGAGCTGACAATGTGAAACATGTTTTTATGGTGAGAATCTAAGGTGATTGATTACATAAAAAGTTTATTCTGGCTCAAACACATAGAACTGTGACTCACACTTTCCCCCAGACTCTGGCCCTACTGTAAATAAGAACAATTCCATGCAAGTCCATCTGCACCTAAGTGAGAACAAAGCTAGAAAAATATCAAGGGTTTTTCTTTTACTTTCCTGACATTTAATTATTTTTTTTTCCAGCAGACAGAAGAGCTGGTGGCTATTTGCTATTAAAATAGTTTCGATATACAAATTCCCACCAGTTGACTCAAAAGCTCACTTCTAGGATCCAGGTGAACCGCTGTTCATGAAATTTACCATTTCTAAACCCTACCCACCTTTTAAGATTCAACTCAAACTTTGCATCCCCTGCAAGACTGAGTCCAGCACCCATCTTGACAAATATGAACACACCCTCCTTTTTCATTCTTACTTCCAAACTCTCAGATAAAGATTTGCTAACTTTTTTTGCTTTCTGGCACTCAATTTGCCATTTCTTCCTCCAGTTCTGCAGACACTTTATTCTACCTCTATCCCTCTCTAAATTCTACTTATACTTCAAGGTTTGGTTTGAGTAATGTCTCTTTGACAGTACTTTCTCTAACAACTTTTTTTTAAACTGATCACCGCATTCTTTGAAACTCCATAGCACTGAATCAACTACACAAGTTAGCTTTTCATTTCTATGTGTTTGTGTTTTGTCTATTCAAATTTACCACAAATATATCTGAATTTTTACATCAAATAGATACCCCTCCCCCACTTAGTATTATAAACTTGAGGAAACTCTTTCTCAGTTTCCTCTCTGTAAAATAGGAGTAATAGAACACTTGCCACATCGAGATACAGTGAAAATTGTTTAAAGTAACTGTTCATTAAATGTTAGATATTATTAATGTTATACAGTGCCTAATGCGGGATGCCTGGCTCAATGTCATAGTAGCATGGCCTCACAGTCCATAATTTAGCTCCTAACTGTGATGATCTTTTTCTCCAGCATTCTGATTTAGTCTGTGAACTTTCTGTAACCTTCTTAAAGCTGATTATGAAAGAAAATCTTTCTTTCACACATATACACACACATTTATTTGTATATAATATAGATAGCTATCTACATCTTTCTGTTTTTTTTTTTGTTGTTGTTTTTGTTTTTAATTAAATATTTTAACTGCAATTCGAGTCATCAAACAAATAAAATTGGCTGGCTCCTGAGGAATGTGGGCATGTCACTTTGGTAAATCCCTGCACCTAGGGTAAGTACTCCCTGGGTAGCTACAGGAGAAATGACCCCGGAGGTTTTATTATCCTACTCAATCCATCACATGGATATTGGGGACACAAGTCTTTAGTTGTTCAGATCTAGCTGTATTTGTGGGAAGCCCAGGAGATGTATGTTGAAGAGTGGAAGCTTCTGACCAAAACACCTCCCTCATCTGACTGTGAAGGGACTTAACACTATTGCTACTGGAAGGTTATTGGATAAAGCTGCAAATATTTTTATTAGAGAGAAAACTGCTATGGTACTGTTATGACTGACTTGTATCTCCCCCACATTCATATATTGGAGCTCTAATCATCAATGTGACTGTATTGGGAGATAGGGCCTTTAGGGAGGTAACCAAGGTCAATTAAAGTTATAAGATTGACGCCCTAAACCAATATGGTTGGTGTCCTTATAAAAAGAGACAGACACCATGAATGCCTGTGTACAGAGAAAAAGCCATATGAGGACACTGCAAGAAGGTAACATTCTACAAGACAAGGAGAACGACCTCAGGAGAAACCCTTCCTGCCAGCAGCTCGATCTTGATTTCCAACCTCCAGAACTGTGAGAAAACAAATGTCATCGTTTCTTTGTTGAAGCCACCCAATCTGTGGTATTTTGTTATGGTAGCCAAAGCAGACTAGTACAGTCGTAAAGCCCATAAAGTATAAATTCCCCATATCAAAATTAATGTTATCAAATAGATGAATGAGTGCTATCCTGATAATCATAAAGGAGAGCAGAAGATAGTGCTGGAACTCACACAAGCCAATGTAGCTAGAAGAAGGGGTCCTGAGGGTAGATGAATGTTTCAGCATAAAGTGCTGCCAAGGAAAGGCAGGTGAGAAAAAAGTGCTGGAGTAGGCAGCCCCAGACAACCCCTGATTGGAGGTGCTGTCGAACTTCTGCAATGAGAGGGTCAAATGTGGCAGGCTCCAGATGCCCGCTTATCTTTCAGGTTACCATGGCATGGCAATGAGAAATGAATGGGCTCGAACCCCACTGGGCTGCTTTTCCCTCACTGTAACTCTTACTTCCCAAAGCTCTCATTATCAAAGTCCAATTTCCAGGAACTGTTTCTGATCTGATTCATTGGCTGCACTTAAACTGTACATATGAAGTAATTAGCTATGGTGACTGGAAATGTTTTCCTGGAATATCTATTCAGTAGCTGTCTCAGCACACTCTGAGCCATGCTCTCTTCAGTCTCTTGACACCTTTAAGGAAAATGTAGCCAGCAATCTTGCTGGGGATGATGGAGTCAGAGTTTGAAAGGGTCTAAGCACAGGGCTTAGAGAATTTTTTAACAATTTTCATCCACCCTTGCAATTCCAAGATTTTCTAAATACCACCCAAGTACCTTTCCCATAGAATGGTTCTGGTTTGAGAGTCCAGAGACCTGAGTTTAAAACATGTCTATGAGAAAGACTTCTAAGTTAATTGCTTTTTAATACTATAAATTACCCACCTTGCAAGTCTGTGTTTTTTTCTTTATAAAGTATTAGAACTTTAGGTGGTAAAGTGTAGAGAGCACAAGACCAGAACCTGGATATCTGCCTTCTAGTCCCTGCACTTTCTAGCTTTGTGGCCTTTGGCATCAATGTCCTTTTCCTGTCTTGGTTTCCTTGTCTATAAATAATGAGGATGAACTTTTCTATCCATAAAGTCCCTTCCAAGTTTCAGAATTCTGGGATGCTATTTTTTAAAATATTGAGGACAAAAATAGATTGTGAATGTGTGTGTCTGTGTGTGTGTGTGTGTGTGTGTGTGTGTGTGTGTGTGTGTATTCCCTTAGCTCTGCAAGTAGTAAATGGTCAAATAGTAAATTGTACTTAAAAACAGTACAATCATTCTTGCTTGATTTGTTTGATTACAGGCAGCCTTCATTGCTACAGCACCTCTGCCCTATACTAAATAATGCCAGTGAACAGAATGTGTGATGTTAGCTTAACAGTGAAAATATGCATATACAGTAGAGAAATACCCACTCAGAGAGGATGCTTGGAGGAGATAAACCCTAGGCTGCATCTATACCATTCACCACTTTGGCTACTCTGAAAAGCCAGGGCATCATATAGCCATCTTGAGAACTCAGAGCCACACAATGAGCTGCATTCCCTGCTTCAAGGTCATCCGTCCTCCATGCTTTGGTGTTAAAATGCAATGCACATGCCAATCCTGAATTACAGTCAACCTGAACAGCATCTGCTACAGATTAAAATAAAAATTTACCAGGTAAAAGCCAAATGTGATACACTTTCCAACAACAAGAGGATTTGGAAAAGAATATTAAAATGGAAAAAAAAAAGCCTAGCCAAAACAAAGCAGCCATTGAAATTTACCAAGTGGCTCCTTTAATTAAGACTATCTCCTTAAATTACATTCATTTCTATTATTTCTTTCAGGGTAGTCCAGGGTGAATAATATGTTTGTTTCTGGCTGAACAGGTGCCAAGTTTAAAGGTAGTTTTTGGTTAATAAAACTAGTTCAATCTACTAGCCAGAAATCCTGTCTACTTTTAGAGACCAAAAGAAAGTAGTTTAACCCTGATCTTCAAGTACAAGAGTACATACTTATCCATAGCAAATTTCATTTTAAAGTATATTCAGGGCAGGTGAGATAAGAGTAAACGACATTTAGATAGACTTTTTTGTTTCCGTGCATTCTCCTACCTGACCTAATATTGTACTAACACCATGGCCCTCGCTGTGGTCCTTTGTAGCCTGTGCACAGTTGCCAGTCAAAGCATTCTAGATACTAATTGGTTTTCTTTCCTGCACAGAATTAGTGATGGTTTCCCATTACCTGTCAGAAAAAAGAAATATTTTTCTCATTCTTGATGCTGATAGAATCTTGCTCAACCAATTGCTTTATCTCTCCTGTCCCTGTTTCACCTTCTCCTAAGCTCACCCCCCATTCACTTTCAACATGGCCCTTGGGCACAAACCAGACTAGTCTCTTCCATGTCACCCACAGTTGTGCCCTAGTTCATGCTAATTTTCACTTTATTTTTTCAATTCACTGATCTAACCTCAACTTCTAGCAGAAAACCAGCATATAGAAAGCATATAATAAGTATGTGCTGAAAAAAAGAAAGAATGAAAAGGAACAGACACAAATTTGAAAATCTTTCCAATGTCTCCACCAGCCTAGACACTAATGATTCCTACAAGCCTGCTTCCTGCTCTCACAGGAAGTACAGAGCTTCAGCTCTCCACTCCACACAACTTCTTCTTTCCTTCAAAGATATGAGGAACTTATCAGCCCTCTGAGGACTGATTTGATTGTTTCTAGTACCCCCTTAGAACTAGACTCTCAGTGGGTTCCCCCATTTTCACATGGAAAAAGAAATTGAAGTTGATACTTAGAAGACTGAGGCACTGTATTTAACTTTCAGTGTGGTCAAAATTGACTTAATTAATGTAATCTTCCCTCTTATTTTCCCGAGTTGCGTGGTGTGGTCCTCATTAATTCTTTTACTATTTCTGAAGTTTGGTACTGTGTTCAGAGAGTAGGGAGTTGGAGCCAAATTGTCTTGGCTCATATCTCAGCTTCGAAATTTCCTAGCTGTGTGACCCTGGGCAATTTACTTAACTCTTCTGTGTTCTCAGCTTCCACATCACAGACTAATTGTGGAAGTTAAACAAATTAATACATGTAAATCACTTTGAATATTGCCAAGTACATAAGATGCCAAATTAATTAGACTATTATTACACTCCAGTCACACTGGCTTTCTATTACCTATAACACACCACACTCCTTTCTACTTCAGAACTTTTATACATGTGAGTCCTCCCTACCTGAGACATTTCTGGCTCATTCTTTTCCTTCAGGTCTCAATTTAAATGGCACTTTGTCAGGCAGTTCATTCCTGACCCATCTGCATTCTGTGTTAAGTCTCTTCTGATATGTTTGCATAGTTCTCTGCATATTAGCATGACACTCATTGCATTTGCAATTTCTTATTCAATAATCAATCTTCAGGTTAGACTATACACTCCAAAGGTAAAAAGAATGTATTTGTCTGATTCATCCTTAGACACACAACACCCAGCATAGGTTACAAATAAATATTTATTGGGTAAATATATCTATAAACTGTCAAGAGGAAACTGGAGAAGGTTACATCCAATAATGAATTTATAAGACACAAAATAAAGTAGATTAGATTAGCCACCTGGAGACCAAACAGCAAATGGGTAGTTAAGAACATGGAGAAATATCTATGCTCAGGCTAAGTTCACCAGAATGTACTGGTCTTTAGCATTAACTCTGCAAAAAAGGGGAGCAGAAAGTTCAGTGGCGCATCGGATAACAAACTTTTTTGCCACCTGTAATAAATCGCCATAGAACATATCCTGAAAGCCTTCTCCTCCAAAGGGAGCTAGGAATCCACATTGTCTGGATAGTTTTAGGAAAGCCTCCTTTTGGTACATGCCTGAAGAACAATAGTTCTCTCCTGTTATTGCTTTCTTTCACTTCTTTATTTGGCTGAAGACGCGGGGAGCCAAGTAGGTTAGCAACATGTGCCAAAAAGCGTGGAGACAAAAATAAATGTTCATGGCTAGCACATAGTCCCTTCTCCCAATCTACCTTTAGAGTACAAAATAGCTCAGCATTAAATATTAAATAAGTGAACTTGCTCAGTGCTAACGATCACCCATGGCAGTTTCTAAAGCACACTCACACATTTCTAACCTCCTAATTAATCGGAGAAAGTTGGAACCTCATGGCATTATAGACAGCTCTAACAAGCTTATTTTACAAGAATTCTTAGAAATGTGTTGATTGGAGCAAGTTGGGAGCACTAACAATAAAGACAAGGTATCAATGAGGAGAGGCAGTTCTGTCATGGAAGGAGAAAGAAGTTAGAGAAGTAAACCTGGCCTGCTGGGACATTAGTGCCTTTCTCTAGAATTATCACCTCAAAACTTACCTCATCAAATCATATATTCAGTCTCTTATTTTGACAGAACAAGAATGTCCCTAGGCCTATCCTTTAGTTTTGGTTCTTCAAATTCTGCCGGGTGGAACAGATACCAATGAATGGAAAGTGGCAGAGATGAGGAGAGCAAGGAAAGAGGAAGCAGAGCCCTCTGAGAGACTTTATGTTCACGCAGAGAGGAGAAAAACTGCCCCCCTTATTTCTGCACAGTGGGAAAGAAAAGTGAAAGATCTGCAGATTAATTCATTGTGACAACCTTTGTGAAGAACCTCAGTGTTTGATCATGAAAAGATTTCATAATTCTTTTGATGGCTTTTGGAAGAGAATGAGCAAAAAGTTAACTTCCTCTTTGATTCTCTTATCAAGAATAAATAAAATTCAACTTTGCATGTTCTTTAGTTAGTGAGCCCCCTTCCTGGGACCCAGAGATCAAGTTTGTGATTGAGAGAATTCAGTAAACATGAGGAAATGTGACTCGTCTGGGAACAAAGATCTCAATGTGCTCCTCTCCAAAGGGAATCTGACTCTCCCTGAAACTGTAATAAGCCTCAGCCAGAGAAACATTCTTACTTCTGAGGCAGGTGCTGAGCAATCATGTGAGCCTGTCCTGACCCAGCACTACTGTGTGCTTTCCTTTCAAAGAAATTGACCTGGGCAAGAAGATGAAGAGAAAGACAAAGTAACAAATGAATGGGCAGAATGAGTTTAGCTGGCTTTCCAACTTGGGTTCTGTCAGCGTTCAAGTAACTTTGTCTAAATTACATTGTTTCTAGGCCTCAGGTTCCCATTCTGTACAATGGAATAACAATTTCCTCTTCACCTTACTCACTGGCTCAGCGTCAAGTTGTCAACATTTCACCTCCATCGTACTACACAGCTGTTTGGAGGGGTCTGGCCTTCAGTCCCAGGTGGTATAGTTTCAGGAAGGCTAACTTGTAGTTCCACTTGGTGCTTGATTTAAAGGAAGTAAACTTTTATTACAATAACTAATAGGCTATAAAATGATAAAATATATATTTCCTATAAAAATTTAAAAAATCTTTTAACTTTTATCCTCTGTGTATACATTACCTCCTCAAAAATAATTATTTACATTTTGAAAATATAAGCAACAATTTTGGACCTTAATGGATATCAAGGCTTAAATTTAAGTAGCAACTTTGATTAGATTTATCCTTTGTAATTTGTTAGCATTCTCTTACTTTATGATCAATAACTTACCCCAAGACATTTACAAACTCCAGGGGCTCCCACTGGCCCAGGTAGTGGAATGTCCCTTCCACTATCTTTCATCTGGGGTATTTACCTGTTAGCAAAATGGTTTCTTAGCTTCTGCCTGTTAAGGGAAGAAAAGCTTGCTTTCAGTTTTTCAACTTTCTGGCTCTCATCTGTTGTTTCTTCATATATTAATTTCAATTCAACCAACATTTATCAACCCTCCAATGTGTGTCAGGCACTTTGCTGGCACCTGGGGCTGCAGAGATGTGTAAAGCATAGACTCTACCTTCCAGAGTCTAATGGGAGAAGTTATCTATCACAGAGCTTTTGTCCAGCCAAAAGGGCTTTTAGAAATCATTTACCATTAATCTCGTCATTTTACAAATGCTGTTATTAAGATCCATTGAGCAGGTAAAGTGATTCACTTATGTTATACTTTCCCAGTGACTGAGTAAAGACTGAAGTTTAGAATCCCTGGCTAGAGTCCAGAATTTGTATCACAATGTGCTAACATGCGAATGAAAACAAAAATAATAACAAAACAAAATTTCTTTGCCATTGCTCTATCTGGTGAGAAGAAAAATATGAGAACACTCTGTTCTATGGATCTGATTATCAGGATAAATCACTAAGAAGTAATTTTAAAACACAAACTTTTTAAATCCAATATTTCATAACCTAAAAATTTATATTTGATGTTTAGAAACTTTGAAATTATTTGACACAGCCAAATACTTAATCTCTTATCTCATTATTTCCTGCCTTCTAACCTTCCTCATTTATTCTTAAGGTTGAACGTAACTTTAAGTGAGGGATCTAGCCAGATATAATTTATATTTTTTATGGATTGAAAATATTTTTATTTTTAGGTTACAGAGATTATAAGTTGATTTTTATTTTACTTACTATTTTATTGAGGTACAATTAATATACAAAAAATTGCATATATTAATTTATGCAATTCGGTCATTAGCATACACTCATGAAACCATCACCATATTCATCACCTCCAAAATTTTTCTTGTGTCCTTTTGGTTTTTATCTGTTTGTTTTGTTTGTTGTTTTTTTGCTGTGGTAAGAATATTTAGCATGAGAACTACTTTCTTAAAATTTTGAGTGAGCAATACAATGTGGCTGATTATGGACACTATCTCGTTCAGCACGTCTCTAGAGTTTATTCATCGCATGTAACTGAAACCTTATACCAATTTAACAATTCCCCATTTCCCTGATTTCCTAGCCCCTACTAACCACAGTTCTATGCTCTGCTTGCATGAGTTTGATTACTTGAGGTACCTCAGATAAATGATATTCAATATTTGTCCTTCTGTGACTGGCTTATTTCACTTAGCATAATGTCCTCCAGGTTGATCCATGTTGCCATGGATAGTAGAATTTCCCTTTTTCTAAGGCTGAATAGTATTCCATTGTGTGTATGTATGTATATATATATTTTATATATTTTTTTCATTATCCATTCATCTGTTGATGAACATTTGGGTTGTTCCATGTCTTGACTACTGTGAATAATGCTGCATTGAACATGAGAATGTAGATATTTCTTCAAGATCTTGATTTTAAATTTTTAGAATGTATACCCAGAAGTGGGATTGCTAGATCATATGGTAGTTCTATTTTTAATTTTTGGAGTAACATCCATACTGTTTTCCATAGAAGTTGCACCATTTTATATTCCCACCAGCAGTATAGAAGGGTCCCAATTTTTCCACATTCTCACCAATATTTGTTATATTTTGTTTTATTTAGTTTTGCTTTGTTTTTGACCACCTTATCAGCTGTATGTGCATGCTATTTCCAAGGTGTCCATGAGGGAAGCCTAGCTAGTCAATGCTCCCTACCATATGTTAAGGACACTAAGGAGAGAACTATCTCTTCTATTTCCGGAAACTGTCTTCTACCTTCTACCTTATCTACCACTTTATGTAGGGCCCTTTCCTTAAATATCTATGCTGTTAACCAGGCTGGAATTTTAAAGCACAACCAGACAGCCAGCCTTGTTCTATCTCAAGGGGTTTCTTCTGCTGACCCCGCTCATATGTTCCTGTTTAGAAGTACCTCATCCCGATAGCCCAGGAGTGATCTCAGAATATATGAAACACCGTTTAGGGACTTGTTTATAAACCTTTTGTGTACATAAATTCAGAGTAAATAATAGCCTATTCCATAAATGTCATGAGGCCTTAGAGATCATCTCATCCAATTACAGACAACGAAGCCTCAGAGAGGTAAAATAGATTTCCCAAATGTATACAGCTACTTGGTTACAGAATTAAGTTTAGAATTCAAGTTTCTTGAAACCCACTAAAGTGTATTTTCTAAGGTATTATATTTCTATTCAAATTAGAAATATATAAGTAGTAATGAATTAATAATACATTTTTACTGAGTTCTAGAGGGCAAAAGCCTCCATTTTAAGTGCTATGGAGGGTACAAAAATGAATAAGGTATACTTCCCATCCTCTAGAGACTCAGTCTAGGAGAGGAGAGAGGTGGTGCAGCTTTCAAAAAATTGCAATATCTACGATTAAGTAAAAGCTTGGGAGAGATTAAAAAGAGAATAATTTGGACTCTGGAGACTTAAGAAACCCTTTAGAGAAGGTTTGTTTTAAGCTGAGCCTTAAAGAATGAAGTAGAATTTTGATAAAGGCCATAAAGATGGAGGGCATTCTAGAGGAGTTGTGCACAGCCATAGAGGCAGATGGAGTTTCAAGCTCCCTTCTGATTTCATAGTTAATTAGGGAAGGTGACATCTGAATTTCTAGTGACTGGGTGCAAGGTTCAGCCTCTGGCCTGGGTTTGGAAGTTTAGCCTCTGATCCACATTCAGTAGCAGCATAAGCCATGGGTTTTAGTAATTGCTCAAAAACCCAAATTATCTGGATCCATATCCTATCTCATCACTAGCAGTAAGACTTTATGCAGGCTATCTAATCTCTCTCTGCCTCCGTTTCCTAATCTGTAATGTACAGATTATAACAGCATCTACCTCATAAACTTGTTGTAAAAATTGAATTGGTTAATTAGATAAAGTACTTAGAACAATGTCTGAGACATAGTCCTAGATAAATATTAGCTAAAACAGTCCAACCTAACTGAATGCAATAGGTTCTTTAAGATAGAGGCAAAGAAAAACTGTGAAAAATTCCTATTCTGTTACTCAAATAAGGAGTAAAGAAATATATTAAATCCTGTGATGGATTCATGAAAAAAAATGCTTGGGATTAAGTGTTCTTTGTCATTGTTCAACACCCTGACTCACTTCTGCTATCAGATCCCAGAAACAAAAGGTGACCCCGTGATGCTCTTCACCCTGAAATGATGGACTTAGCCATATCCAGAATTATAGCCTGCTCTTGATAATGCACATACAGGAGCTTGATTATCCATGGCTCAGATTAGATCGTGACCTCACAGTGGGCTCCCTGTGCTAAATGGTTTCATGTATTCCAGATTGCATTGCTACACAAAATTGATTTTTTTTGCTCTTTAAAAATAGTCTATTTTGGACACCTTTCCCCCACTCTTAGAGATGTACTTATTTTTAAGAAAGTCTAGTGACTCTTAGACAAAATGAATTCTGATTTCTGAAATGGAAGCAATCTGTTGTCTAGTTTTTGGGAAAGTTGAGAGTTTTCCTTGAGAAATTATTTCTTAGGCCAAAGCAAAGGAAATTCATTTCTTTTATTTTGAGACCCAAAATAAAACAATCAGTGTAACATCCAACTGAAATTTGAGAACTTTTATAAAAGTTGCCAGGTATGTAGAGCACAACAGTTCATACATTGGCACCATCCAATATGGTAGACACTAGCCTCATATGGTTACTGAGCACTTCAAATGTGGCTGATGTGACTAAGAAAATGAATTTCTAAACTCATTTAATTTTAATTTAAAAACCAACACTTTCTTCAGTTGCTAAAATCTTTTTAAGTTTTGGAAAATTTGGGAACATGTTTACTTAGTCAACTATAAATATTATGTAATCTAAATACATATCAAGAATAAAATATATAGATTTCATAAACTTAGCATAAAAAATGTAAACTGTCTCCTTAACAATTTTATTCACATTGGTCACATATTGAAATAATATTTTGATTATGTTGGATTAAATAAAATATATCATTAAAACTAAATTCACTGGATTCTTCCATTTTTATTTAATGCAGCTTAGAGAAGTTTAATTTTTTTGGTTCATATTATATTTCTATTGGAAAGCACTGTAATAAAGCAATTTCAAAAATATCAACCCATTTGTTCTTTACAACAACTCCATAAGTTGGCCTAAATAGGTATTATTATCCCTGTTTTAAAGATAAGGAAACAAAGGTTTAGGCAGTTGTGGCTCACCAAGCCTTGGAATGCGAGCCAGAGCCTGACTCCAGGGCTTCTAATTGAAATCCAGGGCTCTTCCAGTACATTAGATTGAACTGAAACTAAAAACAAAACTTAAGAAAGGCCTCTTGGACTCTGGAAATGAATCTGTTAATTATGTATCTCAACAGCTAAAGAAACCCAGCAAGTCTTAAAAATACAACATATCACAAGCAAGTTCACAAGGGCATACAGACATAGACACTTGCAATATGTGCACTGTATTTATCTGGCCTTCCTCTCTATTTGGAGATCCTTCAGCAAGCATTTCTATACTATAACAAAGGTGTTCAATGTATTATATGGCCATACAATATGGACATTCCTCTGTATTCTACAGAGAAATCTGGACAATGAGGTTTGCCCAATAATTGCAAGGCCAACACCAATCTAACTGAAGGAAATTAAAATGCAACATAAACATAACAGCAAGAGAAAAACTATAAGGAGCCAAAATATTAAACACGAAATGTTCAGTTCATTACCTAAAAAAGAAAACAGAACAAAACAAAACAAGACTTTGCAGAAGATAATAAAAAATAAAACTAAAAAAAGTGAAGAGAGACTACATTTTCATGAATGGAAACATAAATTATTGTAAATTGTCATATTTCTTTCTCCAACTACCAATAAGGAGTATTTTAAAAAGGAATATGTGAAACTATGCCTTAACGAATGCAACTGGAAAAATATAAACTGTATAGGACAAACACTCAGATTCTTCAAAAGCAATGTATTTCATGAAGAACATGAAAGAAATGGGGATTAATATGGAGATATAAAAAATATTTAAAATACACATCGACAATTATAATTTGTGAATCTTGTTTGAATATTGATTTTTTCAAAACTATTAAAAAATTAATTTAAAAATTATAAGCAATTGGAAATTTAAACATTGGCTATGTGATGATGAATTGTTAAATTTTTAAGCTATAATAGTGGAATTGTGTTTTTTAATACTCTTCTCTTTATCTTTTAAAGGTATATTTTACATTGTAAAATATTTACAAATAAAATGTGCCCTAAATTTGCTTCAAAATATTATAGGCAAAATCCTAAATTATTGTTGATTTTATACAGGCAAAAATAATTGAGGAAATAGAAAAATATATACCATTGCCTCTTGCTATATTCAATATTTTTTTTAAATGAAAGCTTTTACCCAAGAATTTTTAGATATATTCTTTTATCTGTGATATGGTAAGTGGTATCAGATTAGCTCTCTCACATTAATAACTAGAAAATTGGCCAAAATATAAAAACCAAATGTAGAATGTGACCCTAAAAGAGGAGACGAAAATAAAATAATCCCAACAACTGCTCTTACTTTCTGACTGGAGACTTATTTCAGAACATAAAGGTAGGAGGCAGGTTCCTTAGCAAAGCAAATAGTTCTTGCTGAGTTGAACAAAACAGAGCTCCGAGTTCAGGGAGGCTAGAGTGGCTGGAATATGCAAGTTGGTGTATTTGAGAGAAGGGAGCTATCCTAAGAAATCTGAAAAAATATATCCTTGAGTTTTGTACAAATACTAATCTATGTATGCATAGGGTAAAACTACACAAGGCTGGGTAAAGAGCAACCACTAAGGAATGATAAAGTACCAGGAAATTATAAACCGAACAGTTTCCAGGGCTCTCACAGGACTGGGAGAGATTCAAATTCCATCCAGACAAGCAAGGGGCTTCAAACTCTTAGAGAATTCCACAGAGACCACAGAAAGACCACGCCCTAATAGTTGAGCTAAAATCATAATAAGTAAAGGCACCACAATACCCTAACAAAGCTTAAAAACAAATCTCAAATGACCAAGCTGATGTAGAAACAAATTAATACTCTGCCAGAATAAAGTTAAACACTTTAAATAAAGGCAATAAAATCTAGACATTTAACAAATAGTATCTAAATCTCTCACATACAACCAAGAATTATTAGACACATGAAGATGCAGAAAAATGTGACCTCTATTCAGGATTAAAATCAGGCACTAGAAACAGATCTAGGCCTTTTGAGCCATGCTTCTCTTGCTTAGGCCCATTTCCATGTCTTGAAGTGTACTTTTCTTTCTAATAAAGCTATTTTTTTCTGCTGTTAAAAAAGAAAAGGAAAAAGAAAAAAGAGAGAGAGAGAGAGAGAAAAAGGAAGGAAGGAAGGAAGGAAGAAATGAAGGAATGAAGGAAGCTGAAGGAAGGAAGAAGGAAATGAATAACAGGAAGGAAAGGAAGGAAACAAAGAAAGGAGCATGGAAAAATGAAGAAAGGAAAGAGGAAAGAAAAGAAGAAAGTTGAAGGAAGGAAGAAAGGAAGGAAGAAGAAGGAAGGAAAGGA
Source organism: Pteropus medius (assembly GCF_902729225.1). Lineage (NCBI taxonomy): Eukaryota > Metazoa > Chordata > Mammalia > Chiroptera > Pteropodidae > Pteropus > Pteropus medius. Next base: position 4,702,963 of record NW_024345861.1, on the reverse strand, counting down.
GGGAGGAGGGAAGGGAGGGAGGGGGAGAGAGAGAGAGAGAGAGAGAGAGGAGAGAGAGAGAGAGAGGCAGAGAGAGAGAGAGAAAAGAAAAGTTATGTTGTTAAAAGAAAGAAAGAAAGAAAGAAAGAAAGAAAGAAAGAAAGAAAGAAAGAAAGAAAGAAAGAAAGAAAGAAAGAAAGAAAAAGAAAGAAAAGAAACAGATCTAGAAATGATATGGATTGAAATTAGCAGAAAACACTTTAAAACATATATTATAAATATGTTCAAGAATTTAAAGGAAAACATAAACACAATGGAAATTTCATGGTCTTTCTGGGAATAAATCTAGAGAAGACAAGTCTAATCTATACTGACAGAAGGCAGATCCAATCAGTGTTTGCCTAGGGGTAGTGATGAGAAATTGACCGGAATGGTGCTCCAGAGTCTTTTTGTTTTTGTTTTTTTTTTAATGTAATTTGATTGAGATGGTGATTATACTCAAAATGCTTCTTCTTTTCAAAATGTACACATAAAATGGGAGCATTTTATTAGATATGTAAATTATATCAAAAAGATTGATTTAAAATGTTCAAAAAATACATAAGAACAAGGGGAGGAAAATTGATAAGGGTGTGAATGTTAGATTGACCATCAGTTGATGATTTTGGGGGCTGGGTGGTGACTACATTGTGATTTGCTATATTATTTAATATTCTTTATAGTAAAAAATGTTTTTTAAAAAGAGGAGAAATAGGCTGCTGGTTTTGTCTGAAAGGCTATAATATTTTACATGATTTTTTTAAGCCTCTCTATAAACAATGTCTCTTTCTAAAAATGTATTTTTCTTTTACATTCTCCAATCCTTATTTCATTCTCATGCCTCCTCGTAGATATCCACTCTACATAAGCCATATCCTTGGATATTTATGGATCTTTGAAAAATAGTATTGCCTTCAGTTGGTATATGTGTCTTTAAAATTTATATATTGTATTGTGCAGTATATATTCTGCTTCTTCTTTTCTGTTTCACTCAACACTATTTAGAAGATATGTGTATCTTTTTGTGTTGATCTGATACATATATTATATATATGTGTAATTTCTGAAAGTCCTTCCACAAAACCTTTGAATGGCTTTCCATCCTATTCAGAGTAAGAGCTAAGGTATCCAAATATATACAATGTAATTCTCATCTGCCCCATTTATTGTTTTTACTTCATTTTCTCTTATTGTCCCTGTGCTTTCTGTTAACTGCCTAGAACTATTTTCTCCAGGATATGCACATGGTGTATCCCTCACAGGCCTTTGTTCAAATGTTTCCTTCCCAATGAAATCTTCCATAGGCACCAAATTTTAAATTTTACTGTTCCTTTTTCTCTAGTTATCCCCTCCACTTTATCCTGTCTTTTTCTTCACCATGTAATTTAACTTTTAAATTGTTTGTTGTCCTCTCTATCCATCAGACTGTAAGCTTAATAAGGCAAATATTTGTATATACTTTTTTTATTCATTATTGATTTTTCCAGCACCTAAAATAGTTTCTGGCCCATTATTAGCACTCGAATATTTGTTAATTTGTTAATATTGCCAGATTCATATATAGAATATCTGTACCAGTCTTTATTACTCTGAGTGACATGAAGATTCTCATTCCCCTCATTCTAGTCAAATATTTGGTAATGCATACCTTCTAATTTTTTCCAATCTAATGAATATAGAATGTAATTATATTTTTGTTTTTATGTTATTTCTTTTAATTACTACTGAAGTTGAACGTTTCCTTATATATTTATTGGTTGTTTGAATTTCTCCCTTTGTGAATTTCCAATTCATTACCTTTCTCATTTTTTAAAATGAATTTCTCATTTGTATTGTTGATTAGCAAAGTTCTTTGACTATCTGATTATTCTAAACATGAATCTCAGGTTTTGACATTGAAATCTATTACCTATCTGATCTGAAGTATCCTTCTATTAATTTTATTTATGGTATCCTTGATGGAACAATAATCATTTATTTTGATGTAATCAGATACATTATTTCTTTTCATTTTATATTTTTCTTTTAAAATAAATTTTATTAAGATATAATTTATATATAGAAAAATGCAACTTTAAAATTCAAAGATTTTTGACAAATAAATCACCTTTGTAACCACACACAATAAAGACATAAAAGAGTGCCAGGGACACGTGGGGAGGAACTGAGTTGTCTGGCTTCAGGGTAAAGGCTGGAAGGGCAGCTTTCTCCCAGACAGAAGTGCTGGTGGAGTCCATTGTTCATTTGTTGAGCTCTCCCCAAACTCAGTGCTCAGAAGTAGGTGGCTGCCATATCTGAGACTCCATCAACCTGGATAACACTGGTTGCTCTGCCCTGGTTCTTCCCTAGGACTCCATTCCTTCCAACTTATGGGCCCACCCAAGCTGCCTCCGGTGGTTTTTTATACAAATGTCCTGTCTTGGCTCAAAATTTCCCAAAATTTCTCAAAGGTTCACAAACACCAAACAAGTAGTATCTGACCTCAGCATGTCCTGTACATCTTGCCAAGCCAGGCACTAGCAGCAGCTGCCCTAGGTTACTGGATTGGCCTCTCTAGGAATCTCTAAGGCCAGCATGGATGTCAGCCATCTGTGGATTGCTCTGTGACTCTTACCAGATCGCCTCCATAGTACACAAACTACAGCCAAACTTGGTCTGCAGCCGGGCCCCTCCCAGGAGGCCCTTGGGCCGGCATACTCTGTGTCAGGCTTCAACAAGAGCTATAGTATCACGCAGGGCTGCATTTAAGGAAGACACACCTGAAGGACAGACTGAGCAGACACTAGAGCCATCCTGAAGTGAACTTGCTTTTCATGGTTGTTCCTCACAGGCCAGTCCTCAGCAAAATGATCATCCCTTCCATTGATGTACAAACAGCAACCAAGGCTTAACTACAACAGGAAGGCATACACAACCCATAGAAGGGACAACCCTGGAGCAACCAGCTCAGGTGACCAGGGAAGGCTGCACAACTGGGCACCACAGCACACTTACTGCTAATATTGGGAGACTTAGAAATAAATACAAGTAGGCAGCCAAAATGCAGAGACAAAGAAACATGTCCCAAATGGAAAAAAACAAAAACAAAAACAAAAAAAAACAGAGCAAAGCTCCAGAAAAAGAACTAAACAAAATGGAAACAAGCAATCCACACATGTAGTGTTCAAAACACTGGTTATAAGACTGCTCAATGAACTTAGTGGAAGAGTAGATGAACTCAGTGAAAACTTTAACAAAGAGGTAAGAAACATGAAAATGGAGAGAAAAACCGTAAAAAAGAACCAGTCAGAAATAAAGAATATAATAACTGAAATAAAGAATATGTTAGACGGAATCAACAGATTAGATGAAGCTGAGGATCAAATCAGCAATTTAGAATATAAGGTTGCAGAAAATGCCCAATCAGAATGGCAAAAAGAAAAAGAATCCAAAAACGAGGGTAGTTTAAGGGGCCGCTGTGACAACATCAAACATACCAACATTAACATCATAGGGGTACCAGAAGGAGAAGAGAAACAGCAAGAAATTGAAAACCTATCTCAAGAAATAATGATGGATAACTTACCTAACCTGGTGAAGGAAATAGACATACAACTCAAGGAACCTAAGAGAATCCCAAAGAAGATAAATCCAAAGGGCCCCACACCAAGACATATCATAATTAAAATGCCAAAGGTTAAATACAAAGAGAATCTTAAAAACGGCAAGAGAAAAGCAATTAGTTACTTACAAAGAAACTCCCATAAGACTGTTAGCTGATTTCTCAACAGAAACTTTGCAGGCCAGAAGAGATTGGCAGAAAATAAACAGTGATGAAAAGTAAGAACCTATAACCAAGATATTTTACTTAGCATTTAGAATTGAAGGAGCACATAAAGAGCTTCCCAGACAAGAAAAATATAAAGAGTTCATCATTGACAAGTCAGTATTACAGAAAATGTTGAAGAGACTTATTTAAGAAGAAAAAAAAAAACATATATCAAAAATATGAATAGTAAAATGCCATTAACTACTTATCTATCAACAAATACTTCAAATGAAAAATAATTAAATGCTCTAATCCAAAGATAGGGTAGCTGAATGGATAAAAACACAAGACTGTTATGTATGCTGCCTACAAGAGATTGGCTTCAGATTAAAAGACACATGCACACTGAAAGTAAAAGGATGAAAAAAATATTTCATGAAAATGAAAATAAAAAATAATCTGGGGTAGCAATATTTATAGCAGACAAAATAGACTTTAAAATGAAGGCTATAATAACAGACAAAGAAAGACTCAATAATTTCACTTCTGGGTATTTACCGAAGAAACCCAAAATACTACTTTAAAGGGACACGTGCATCCATATGTTCATAGAAGCATCATTTACAATAGCCAAGATATGAAGGTAACCTGGGTGTCCATCAGTAGATACATGGATAAAGATGAGGTGGTGCACATATACAATGGAATATTATTTTGCTATAAAAACAAACAAATAAACAAAACAAACAAAATCTTGCCATCTGCAACAACATGGATGGACCTAGAGGGTATTTGTACTGAGTGGAATAAGTTAGACAGAGAAATACAAATTTCGTATGATTTCACCTACATGTGGAATCTAAAGAACAAAATAAACAAACCAAACAGAAACAAACTCATAGATATGGAGAACACTTTGAGGATTGCCAGATGGGAAAGGGGTTGGAGGGTGGGAGAAAAGGGGGAAGAGATTAGAAGTACAAACTGGCAGGTACAAAATAGTCATGAGGATGTAAAATATAGCAAAAGGAATATAGTCAATAATATTATAATAACTATGTATGGTGTCAGATGGGTACTAGATTTATTGGAGTAATCATTTCATAAGTCATATAAATGTCTAATCGCTATATTGTACACCTGAAACTAACATAACATTGAATGCCAACTATAATTGAAAAATTAAAAAATATTAATTAAAAAAAGACATAATGTATATCTATCACTTTAAAAAGTTCATATTCTTTAAAGTCAATACCTCACCCATTGTTTCAGGAAACCATTGATCTGCTACCTATTACTGTAGATTAATTTAGTGTGTTCAGTAAATTTATATACATAGAATCATATAATGTATACCTTTTTATATTGCTTATTTTATTCAGCATAAGGTTTTGGAGCTATGACTGTGTTGTGTGTATCAGTATATTTATTCATTCCCCTGATGTTGGGTATTTGAGTTATTTATATTTGGGGGATTCTAAAAATAAAGCACTAAGAACATTCATGTACAAGTTTTTATTTGGATTTTTTTCATTTAATTAAGGTAGATACCTAGGGGTGGAATTTCAGGGTCAGATGCTTATCTTACATTTAACTTTATAAATAACTGACAAACATTTCTCCAAAGTGCTTTTACTCAAATCTACCAATTTTCCACCACTTGTTTTGTGCTTTGGAAGTCTTATTTTAGAGGTCTTTCCTCACTCCAATGTGAAAAAAAAAGGTCCGTATTTTTCAATGACTTATTCAATTTTATCTTTTACATTTAGATTTTAATCCATCTGCCATTTTCCTTTGTAAATGGCATGAGATAAAAAGAAAACTAGTCTTCTGCTTAAAGTGAGCCAGTTTTAGCTGTACAAGACATTTTATAGTCACTCCTTTCTCCATTGGTTTTGCAGCCACTACTATATTCTACCAAGTTGCCATATATATATGCTCTGCATTTAAAGTGTATAATTTGTTGAGTCTATTCTTGTACCAGTTTTCCCATTTGTTTTAAATTTCTATGCCTTATAGGATGTCTTCATACATTATAGGTCAAAAAGTAGTCACATATCTGCTCTTTTTTGTGTGTGGAAATTTATTTAGTTCTGAGCTCATTTATTCATGAACCCTAATTTTAAATATTTTTATTTACTTAAAAAATCTTACTGAACATTTAATTTTAAGTTCATTTAACATAAAATAAATTTGGAAGATATTAACAATATTAACTCATTTCAACCATAAATAGTGTAACTCTTCATTTGTATATTTTTGAGTCTTCAAATTTCCTTATAAAGCACTTGAGCTCCATTCATTCTTAGATACTTCATAGATTTTTATTATATTTTGAATGATCTTCTATTTTCTATTTTTACTTGTTCAAATATTAAAAGAATATTATGTAAAAGAACATTATTTTTATAGAATTCTCTTATTAGTACTAATAATATAATTTTATATTTTCTATATAATCTTATCACTTGTGAATAATAACAGTTTTCTATCTTCTTCCCTTAACTTTGTACCTTTCGCTTTTTTAAATTTCTTATTATATTGGCCAGGGCCTCCAATTATCTGTAGAATAATAACAGTAATTATAGGCAGCCTTGTTTTATTCCTATGCATCTAAAGTTTTCCAGTTGAATATAAAGTTTGACGTACATTTTTTATATTCTTTAACTCTTTATTATTAGATAATCTCTAATTACAAATAGATTTTGAACTTGAACATATGTCTTTTCTGAATCTACTATATAATCATGGTGATTTTTTTGTTCCTTTCATTTAAGGTAAAAATCCTAAATAGTTATTTATGCATTATTTTTATACATTGTTTATTTTAGGCTTACAGTTTATTTACAGTCTCTACATCTTTGTTCACAAATAAAATGGGTATATATATGTGTGTGTATATATATTTTGGCGCTACATTTACCTAGATTTTGGACCCAAGATTGTATTTCTCTCATAATTTGACATGGAAAAATATATGCCCTAGTATGTTGTATGACACAAAAATTATCTCTTCCTTGAACCCACTTGTAGATTGTACAAATATTTAGATTTTTTTTTTAGAGGAGGAAGAGGGCATCTGTGGACAATAACAGATAATATAACATTTCTGTCATTGAAATCCCAGAAGGAGAGAAGAAAGAAAGTGAAGTTAAAAAAAATACTTGAATAACTATGTCCCCAAACTTTATGAACTTGGCAAAAGACACACACCTGCAGATGTGAGAGTCTGACTGAACTCCAAACAAAATACACCCCAAAACTTCATGTAAAGACACATATAACCAAATATTTGAAAACTAAAGACAAGGAAAATAATCCTAAAAGCAGACAGAAATTATATATTACCTATAAAAGAAAAATAATTTGAATGACAACAGATTTCTCATCAGAAATCATGAAGGCCATAGGAAATGACAGAACATTTTTCAAGTCCTAAAAGAAAAGAACTTCCACCCCAGAATTCTATACCAAGTGAAAATATTCTTCAGGAATGAAGGTGAAATAAAAGCATTCTCAGATGCAGGAAAGTAAATGGAATTTGTCAGCAGACCTACTCTAAAAGAATGTCTAAAGAAATTCTTCAGACAGAAAGGAAATAATAATAGAAAAAAAAAACACATAAGCTTTAAGAAAAAGCAATGCCAAGAGCAAATATATAAATAAATATACTATTCTTCTTGAGTTTTGAAAACTATTTGATAGTTAAAAGTAAAATTATAACATTGTCTTACATAGCTTTTAATGTAACATTTATGACAACTACATTATAAAGGCAAAAGGGGAGGTAAACCTAATAGTGATAAGGTATTTACAATTCTACTTGAAGTGGTAAAATACTGATACTAGTAAACTGTAAAAAAGTTATGTATGTATATTATAATTCCTGAAGCAACCATGAGAAAAACTATGAAAAGCGACTAAAACACACAGACATACACCATAAAATATCTACAGAGAAATTAAAATGGAATCCAAACAAAAATGTTCAAGTATCCCATATGAAGACAGGAGAAGGGAAACAGAGAAATCATAAACAGAAGAAACAAACATAAATCAAAAAGTTAAATGACATATTTAAATCATAATATATCAGTAAATCCATTAAAAGTGAACGTTCTAAAGATACTGATTAAAAGAGAAATTAACAGGGAGGGAAAAAATGGCATAGATGATAGAGGCTCTGTTCATCCCTCTGGCGACCAAATCAAAGTTGGGATGGAAATATGGAGCAGCAGCAAGGAAAAATCGCCTGGGATCTAGATGAAAAAGCCATACAAAAAGGTAGAAAGCCAAGGAATCACACTGCAACGGCAAAAGGTAGGATGGGACGAGGACACAGGCTGCAGGAGCCAAAGCGGCTGAAGGAGACAGAAGCTGCAGCAGAGGCAGACGCCTCTCAAAGGGGCCACTTCCGTGAGCAGATTTTTGCGGTGACCTGCTCACTCTGAGCACCAGTACCTATTCGGCTGCACGCAGGGGTACCAGGGACTTACAGAGAGACGTTGTCGGAGTGAGGGCCCAGGCGAAACTGCTCTGTACAGAAGTGCCTGCGGTATCCATTGTTCCCTGTGGAGCCCTTTCCCCTCCCAGTGTGCCGGACACAGTGCTGCCATAGCCGTGATGTCATCAAACTGGATAACAGAGGTCGCTCCACCCAGAGGAATCCCTGAAACCCCGCCTCCACCAACTCGTGGCCCCATCCATGTCACATCCAGATATATCCTCAGCGAGTCAAGTGCTCCTTGCTGAGCAGCGCCTAGACTCACACTGGAGCCAGCTGGCCTCGGGTTTCCGTTGTGGCTTTTTGAGGCAAATGTAAGCACAGCGTCTGTGGATTGCTTGCTGAATCTTAACAGGTGGCCCCAGAGGGGTAAAGGCTTGGGCTAAATTTGGCTTGCAGCTGAACCCCTCTCAGGACTGTGCCACTGGACACCTACTTCACAAATCCACACTAATAAGACCAGGAGACTTAAGAGCTTTGCTTAGTACATAGAAACAGACACAGAAAGGCAGCCAAAATGGGAAGACAAGGAAGCAGAAACCATATGAGAGAACAGAACAGAGATCCAGATATAATGGAGTCAAGTAATCTAACAGATGCAGAGTTTAAAACACCAGTTATAATGACGCTCAGTGAATTTTTGGGAATTGTAGAGAACTTCACCAAAGAGATTAAAAAAAAAAAACAACTACAACATAAAAATGGAAATGGAAATTATAAAAGATAACCTATCTGAAATGAAGAACACATTATCTGAGATGAGAAGTATATTAAATGGAATAAACAAAGGAATAAACAAAGTGAATAAAGAAAAGGATCAAATGCCCTATCTAGAGGATGGGAAAGCCAAGGACACACAATCACAATGGCAAGAAAAAAAAGAAGCCTAGACTATAAAAATAATTTAAGGAGCATATGGGACACTACTAAGTTTCCAAATATCTGTCTGATTGGCGTAACTGAAGAAAATCAAGATGTTGAACAGCTGTTTGAAGAAGTAATGATAGAAAACTCCCCTAACCTGGTGAAGGAAATAGACATAAAACCCCAGAAAGCTCAGAGAATTCCCAAAATTAAGGATCCAAAGAGGCCCACACCAAGACACATCATAATTAAAATGCCAAAGGTTAAATACAGAGAAAGGATATTAAAAGCAGCAAGAGAAAAACAGATAATTACTTATAAGGGAATACCCATAAGACTGGCAGCTGATTTCTCAAAAGAAACTATGCAGAACAGAAGGGCTTGGCAAAATAATATTCGACAGGATGAAGACCCAGGAGCTACAACCAAAAATACTTTATCCAGCAAAGCTATCATTTAGAATCGAAGGACAGATAAAGAGCTTTCCAGACAAAAATAAGCTAAAGGAATTTATCACCACCAAGCCAGTATTACAGGAAATGTTGGAGGGACTTCTTTAAGAAGAAAAACCATGTATCAAAAACAGGAATAAAGAATGGTAACAACTACATTCCTATCAATAAGTACCTTAAATGGAAAAGAATTAAGTGCTCTAACCAAAAGATAGAGAGGCTGAAAGGATAAGAAAACAAGACCCCTACATACGAAAAGGAAGGAGATGGAAAAAGATATTGCTTTGATGGACCTCGAAGGTATTTAAGTCAGACAGAGAAAGATAAACATTGTTAGATTTCTGTTCTATGTGGAATCTAAGGAATAAAAAAGAACAAACTAATCAAAACAGACTCTCAAATATAGTGTACAATTTGGTGACGGACAGAGGGGAGGGGATTTTAGGGGCTGGGAGAAGAGGGTGAAGGGTTAAAGAAGTACAGATTAGTAGCTGATAGATGGTCACAGGGATCGGGAGCACGGCATAGGGAATGCAGTTAGCATTAATATGTTGGCTAGATGGAGTCGGGGGAAGGAGGGAGCAATTGGGGAGATTGTTTTACGAACTATATAGATGCCTAACCAATGTACTGTATACTTGAAACTAATTAAAATAAATAAATTTAACCAAAAAAAAAAAAGAGAGAGAGAGATTAACAGAATGTATTAAAGTGGATAGAAAATGGAAGAAAATCATGATCTAAGTGTATGTGGTCTATAAGAAACTCATTTTAAATATAATTATAGCAGTAGGTTAAAGATAAAATAATGGGGAGAAAAATCATGCAAACGAATAAAAATAAAGCTGAAGAAGCTATATTAATAATATCAGACAAAACAAACTATGGAGCAAAGAAAACTACAAGAGATCAATAAGGACATTACATAATGATAAAAAGGTTAATTCATTAAGGTGATATAACAATCTTAAATGCATATGAACTGAAAATTAGAGCTACAAAAACTAACAGAACTAAACAGAGAAATAGCATCGGTCAAATCTAAAACTGATACTTTGAAAAAAATCAATAAAGCTGTAAACCTCCAGCATGACTGACAATTCAAAAAATACAACCTAGATGGACCTAGAGGGTATTATGCTGATTGAAATAAGTCCGTCAGAGAATGACAAATACCATATGATTTCACTTATATATGGAATCTAAAAAGAAAACACGTAATAAACAAACAAGCAAACAAAAAATGGACGCATAGAAACAGAGACCAAATGGATGGTTACCCGAAGGGAAGGGATAGAGGATTCGGTGTAAAAGGTGAAGAAGAATATAGTGAATAATGTGATAATTTGGCACAGTGACATAATTACTAGAATTGGGGTGGTGATCACATTGCAAGATATAAAAATGTCAAACCATTACATTGTACACTTGAAACTAATAAAAGTAATATAATATTGTATTCCAACTATCCTTAAATAAAAAGTTAAAATAAATAAAGATAAGATAAAATAAATAGATCAGATAATGTAATGTACAGCATAGGGAATACAGTCAATAATAATATAACTTTGTACGATGACAGATGGTTACCAGACCAATTGCGGAGATCACTTCGTAAGATATATAAATATTTTATACCTGAAACTAATATAACATTGTATGTCAAGTATACTTTAATAAAAAATATCTAAGCAAAAAGCCCCACATATTACCAATATTATGAATAAAAGAGGGGACATCACTACAGAACCCATAAACATTAAAAGTATAAGAACATACTACAAATAACTCAGTACACATAAATTTGACAATTTAGATAAACTTGCCTGATTCTTAAAAAACCACACACTATCAAACTTACAGAATATAAATTAGATAATTTGTATAGCCTAATAATATTAAATTGAATTCATAATTTGTAAAAAAATTATAGACTAATATCTTTCTAAACAGAGATATATCCTCATCAAAATATTAGCAATTCAAATCCAGAAATATATAAATAAAATAGTAACCATAACCAAGTGGGGTTTATTGTAGGAATACAAGACTGGTTCAATCTTTAATAATTGGTTAATATACCTATCATATTAACAGTCTATACAGAAGAAAAATCATATGATTATATGAGTTGATGCAGAAAACAGTATTTGACAAATTTCAATACTCGTTTTAATAAAAATTCTCAGAAAAGTAGGAATAGAATGAAATTCTCTCAACCTGATAAAGATCTGATATCAACCTGAAATTAACATCATGCTTAATGGTGAAAGACTGAATGCCTTTCCCCTAAGATCAACTAAAAGACAAGAATGTCTGCTGTCATTACTTCTATTCAATATAGTATTAGAAGTTTTAGCCACTATAATAAGACAGGAAAAAGGGAATGAAAGGCATACAGATCAGATGACATGTTTTTCTACAAAGAAAACTTCAATAATCTACAAAAAGTCATAGAACTAATAAGGAGTTTAACAAGGTCACGGGACACAAGGTCAACACACAAATTTAGCCATATTTCTATATACCACCAATGAAAAATTGAAAAATAAAATTTAAAACACGATACTAATTACAATCACCCCCAAAATGAAATAAATACTTAGTCATAAGTCCAATAAAACATATACAGAATTTCTATGTTGAAAAGTACAAAATGCTAATGAAAGAAGTCTTGAATAAATGGAAACATATACTGTGTTCAGGGATTAAAAGACTCAACATAATAAAAATGTCAGTTTTCCCCAAATTAATCTATAGGTTTAAAGCAATTCCTATCAAAATCTTTAGAAGGATTCTTTGTAGGATTCTTTGTAGATGTAGACAAGCTGAAATTAAAATTTACATAAAATGACAAAGGAACTACACAGCAAAAACACTATTACAAAGAGTAAAGGTAGAGAAATAACATGACCTGATTTTGGCTTAATATATAGATGTAATAATCAAAACAGTGTGATATTGGTGAATGGACAGTCACATAGATTAATGGAGTAAAATAAAGAGTCTATGGTAGACTCACACATATTCAGTCAATTAATTTTTTTGACAAAATGCAAAAGCACTTAAATGAAAGATAGATTAGTTTTTTCAACAAATGCTTTTAGACTAATTAAATAATCATAGGCAAAACAATGAACCTCAAGCTAAACATCACACCTTATACAAAAATTAACTCATAAGGGATTATGTATCTACATGTAACACAAAACTGTAAAACTTTTAGAAGAAAACATTAGAGAAAATCTTTATGACAGAAGGTTAGACAAAGTTCTTAAACATGTCACCAAAACCATAATTTATAAAAGAAAATGTCAATAAATTAGACTTCATTAAAATTTAAAATTATTGCTCTATGAAATACCCTGCTAAGAGTATGAAAAGTCAAGACACAAACAGGGAGAAAATATTGCAAATCACACATCCAGCAAAGATATTCAGAATATATAAATATCTCTCTAAACTTAACAGCAAGAAAACAATCAAATTAGAAAAAGGGCAAAAAATTTGAATAGACACTTCACCAAAGAAGATACATAGATGGTAAATACATACACGAAAACATATTCAACATCATTAGCCATTGAGAAAATGCAAATTAAAACTCCAATAAGATATCTCCACACATCTACTAGAATGGGTAAAATAAAAAATATTGATAATGAAAATATTGATAATACCAAGTACTGGTATTATTCTGGTAAAGCCACTAGACAATTTGATAATTTATTATGAAGTTAAATATGCACTGATCATATGATCCAGCAGTTATACTCCTGGGCATTTATTCTAGATAAAGGAAAAGTTATTTTCACACAAAAACCTGTATACAAATGTTTATACCAGCTTTGCTCATAATAGCCCCAAACTGGAAACAACCTAAATTTACTTGAACAGGTGAATGGATAAAGAAACCGGTATATTCACATCTTGGAATACTAGTCAGCAAAAAGAACAAACTACATATAAGAACTTAGATGAAGCTCAAAGGTATTATGCTGATTGAAGACAAAAAGCCAATATCAAAGATTTATATACTCAGTAATTTCATATATATAACGTTCTCAAAATGACAAAATTAGAGTGCAAGAGAACAGATCAGTGGTTGACAGGGTTTGGGGGAAAAGGTGTGACCATTAAGGCATACCATGAGGGAATTTCTTTGTGATGATAAAATAATTCTGTATTCTGAGTGTGATGACCATTTAGATGTATGTTAAAATTTCATAGAACTAGAGAGAGAGAGAGAGAGAGAGAGAGAGAGAAAAGGAAAGAAAGGAGGAAAGAAAGAAAACTCCTTGCATGAACACAGTGCATTGAGATGTTACTAAATCTCAGGAATTTTGAGGAATAAATTCCCAGACTTTATCCAAATTATGAAACAAATTCTTCAAACACAAGCTGCCAAGTTCATCAACTTGCTCAGATCCCTGCAACTTTGGTCTCACCAAACTGCTTGCTTAGATCTTCAATTAGCTACTTAACCCTTTGAAGCTGATTGGGGTCGTGGGCAGGGGGAACCTGGAGGAAACAGTTTGACAAACTCAGTGCTTTGGCCTCTCTTGGAAGATCAGACTTCTGGAATCGATTTGGATCCAGAATTGGATTACCTAAAGAATGTGGAGTATGCACAGTCCTCGATGGCTTGTGAACCACACTTCCTGAAGCTGGCCACCAGCCAGAGCTGAGGCCATCAACATCTTAAAAATGAATTTTTTCATGAGACAATGAACAATCCACCCAGTTCCTGAAATCTTTGAAGTGGAAAGCTTGTCTGTAAGTAAGCTAAAACTTGGCCAACATTTAGACTTCTTTGTATTTCTAGTATATGGGGGGACCAAATGTCACCCCAAAAAAGTCTTTTCCTTTCCACAAAAAGGCATTGTAAGGTATTGAATAGCCTTGGATTGTATCTTGCTAAAATTTACCTGCTCTACTTAAAAGTCTGTTTCTCTGTCAAAAATATTGCCTACTAATTTCTCAAATACAGGACAAGCAGGACTAAATGTGGCAAGGAAAGATAAAGAGAAGTAATGATTCTGTCTCTTCAAGAACTTAGTCCAGAGGGCAAGATGAGACTAATATCTGTGCAGGATGCTTAAAAATCCAAAAAGCAATAGTTTGGAGAGGTATCCTACAGCCTTTTTATAGGAAAGGGTAAGTTGTAGAGACATAACTAGAAACAAGGAGAGCATTCTCATTGTTGAAAAATAATGGAGATGCAGGAGCAGAAGCAGGAATCAACAAAATTAGTTATGGATGTGGCTGGCTGGAAAAAAATCCTAGCCCGAGAGTATGAAGAGCTAAGCATGAGGGCAGAGAGGAGGGGCCATGCTGGGACTGAATTTTGCCTTATTTTTCCAAGTAGATTTTAATTATCTTATGGTTGTTTTCTTATTCATTACTTAGGGAATATTTTCATTTGACATCCTTCAGATTATCTTATTTCATTTCTATCTCTTGTTTGGATTATTTCCTTCAAAGCCAAAGTTATGTCGCCTGAATGTGCTATTGGCCCATAAAAACCACTCTGGCTCTCAAATTCTACAATACTATAAAAGTCACCACAGTAAGTAGCTCTCCTTTATCAAAGGAAGGAAGTATATCTTCCAACTCAGGAGATGCATGCAGAATTAGGAGTCAGACTTCTGTCCCAATAATTGAGTAATTGATTATCTAATACTCTCTAGGTGAATCCAACAGTTTTATTCCCCAACTACCAAATTTTAGAATCTTATATGATAATAATAATACTTTACCATCGATGCACATTTCCACATGTATTTGCTATTGAATTCTCCTTTTTACTTATGAAGAGATCTAAGAAAAATTTACCTGAAAAGTAAATATCTTATATTTCTTAGTCAGAATTACATACCTATTTAGTCAATTTCTCATCATATCAATAATGAAAAGTAGCATTCTCAAAGTATATTAATTGAGATTCTAGTGAGGACAATGTTTGCAAATGAACCCCTAATATCGATCCCGATGAGTAGAATTATACCAATTACATGGGAACCTAGAGCCAGCCTGAGGGAATCATTCCAATTGAATGCGTTTTTATAAGTTTTTTTTTAAGTTTCTGCTTTCTAAAATAACACAAGGAAAATTTTTTAATCCTGTTTCTAAACAGATCTATTTTAACCAATAAAATTATCTTGAATATAAATTCTTTGAGGATATAGAAAATGAGGATATCCTCAAAATGTCTTTCAGGATATCCTCAAAATGTCTTTCAGGATATCCTCAAAATGTCTTTCAGTGAACAAATGTGTGATTAAGTAAATAAATAAATGACTTTTTAAAAGAAACTATTTTTCATTAGTCAGGGATAGGCCAATCAATATGAAATGGAGATGGTAGTAAATAAAACTGGTTAAATTACTCAGTGTATCTTAAGGTGGTATTAATAAGAGTGTTGAATAAAATTGTCAGTCCACTTGGTCAGAAATCAAGGTGATTATAATTGTTATTATCATGGACTACTGCAAACTAATTCAACTAACTTTCCACTAAGCAGTACATCTTAAGGCTTTCAAAATACCCCAACATTTCTCACCAGCAGGGAAAACTCACTAAAGATAATCTGATTTAGTCCATGTGTTTAGAAGGAAGAAACAAAGCCCCAAGGATGTGCTATAACTTACCCAATGCCACACATTTATGATAGAGCATGAAGGGACTCCTACTTCCAACACAGCTAATACTCCTTCCACTGCATCATGGTTCCAAGCTATGAACTCATGGGGAGGAAGAACAGCTAGACCAAAGGGAACTGATGAGGCCCGGATGCTGGGCCCAAAAGACTATTTAGGAAAGGCTCAACTGGCTGTAAGTATTCACGCACAACTGAGCAGTTACTGAGAGATGTTAAGCTAGGGTGCACAAAGACAGGAGACCCCTGTCTAGGTGAAGTAAAATTCAGGAAAAGCTTTGTTGGAAAAGCATGGAGAGGGAACATTGTTTAAATTCAGTCAGTAACCTTAACTGCTGCAAGGATCTGTGCAAACAGCAATGTTAGAGGAATTTGAGTTTCTGCTGCAGTTAGCTGGGAGAAGGATAAAGTGGCTCATGAGATCTTCATAGCAAACATTACTGAGACGCCATCATTTTCACTGATGCTAGAGCAAAAATAAAACTGAGGACCGCAAAGAAATGACAGGGTTCTCAAATCCAAGAACAAAAAAGGACAAAAGGACAGAGAATTGTCAGGAGTTAATGCAGTTAGCATTAATACGTTGGCTAGATGGAGTCAGGGGAAGGAGGGAGCAATTGGGGAGATTATTTTATGAACTATATAGATGCCTAACCAATGTACTGTATACTTGAAACTAATTTAAATAAATAAATAAATAAATAAATAAATAAATAAATAAATAAATAAGAACATGTGAGAAATCTCCTTAAAGTTAACTTAGTGCACCTTATCTGATTTATCAGAAACAGGTTTACAAGTGAACATATATAATCCAGAAGGTATAATTCCAACTTTATCCTTTGTATGAGTAATGGTTCAGAGCTTAATTTTGAAGTTAAATATACTTCAAATCATAGTGCTCTTATGTGTCCAGAGGCAAATTGCTTAACTTCTTTGAACCTCAGTCTCCATATCTTTAAAAATGGGGGTGGGGGAGAATAGCATAACTTTATAAAATTATTATGAGCATTAACTGAGATCACACATGTACAACATATATACAGCACCTGGGACACAGTAGACAGTAAATATTATCTATGACATAAACAAGGTTGGATTGAATTGAGGAATAGGATTAAGACTCGCAGATGGGTTTTGATGTTTGTTCATTTGTTTACTTTTAACCATGGATTATTATACAGGAGATGTTTCCATCTCATAGAGCATTGATCTGCATAAATTCTAAGGACCACTCCAATTCTTAAGTCCCAAGATTTATTATTTCATAATTAAACATCTTTGTTATTGGTTGTCCAATCATCATTAATTTGTTATTGAGGATACCCAACAAGTACTGAATCAAATGGGGAACAACTACAGGCATGACAGTGAAGAAGGAACTGAGGAAGAATACTCATTGCCTACAGATCAGCAAATGCATAAATCAAGATGTATATAAATCAAGTTATCATATTGTATGTGCACGCAAAATAATGACTCTGTACTTGGCATTTTTTAGGCATTATCTCATTTAAGTCTCATAACCCCATCGTAGATACATGTTATCCTCATTTCACAGAAAAGGAAGTTTAAGCTTAAAGATATTTAAAAATTTACCTGAGATTATACATAGCTATGAAATGGCATAAACCCAGGCTATCAAATCCATGTTTAACTATTTTGCTACCTGCTATCATACTTCCTCCTCTAGACTTTTAAGATAATAAATGTTACACTGCTTTTTTTTAATTCTTTTTCCTAATTTAATCCAGGCAGTTTTGTAAATAAAGATTATGTTCATAATCACATGAATATGCATTAATGTCTTTGTAAAGTGGAAAATCAGCAAGTACTATGAATAAAGTAATGGACTGGAAAACTAGGTTCCGATTATAACTTGAGCAATAAGAACTGCGCAAGTCATTAAAAATCTCTGGTTTAAAATATAGTTATAGTGTTTTACTTCGAAAATCCAATTCATTCTCACAAATTGACTCAGACTAAGAGTGGTGTCCTCCTGTATTAAAGACATCATTTTCCTGACCATCATAAAATATCTGGGACTACTCTTAGGTATTGACCCAGAAGGACCAGTAAAGCAGAACATTATCTTATTTAAATCTCTAATACTTGGCATATTCTTTTCTTTTTGACATTTTTGCCTCAGGGATTTCATCTACTGCTTTGGACCTTAAATGTCTCTTCTCCTGGGTCTTCATTATCTCTACCCAGTCTCACTTTATAACCAGAGTGTACAGGTAAAAGAGCAAATTCCACAACAATGCTGAGGACTCACTTCAAGACCAAAGATATTGTTAAATTTCTGACTGTCCTACATAGAGTAGCATAGTATTATTAATGGTGACCAAATCATTTCAGATTATTAAAGAGAAAAACTCATTTCCATAGTTGGTCATGGGAGGAGAAAGAAGGAAGTTTCTCTTAATAATTATCAATGTTCTCTTCCCATGAAAATATTCTTTTTTTTTTTTTTTAAGTCCTTTGGGAAGTGTTAACTTCCAACCCTTAGAAATGGCGTAGGGGAGTACAAATGACATTAGCCCAGTGACATTATTTTCACTCTCTCTAATACCACTGGATAGTTTCTTGGCTAGTAAAAGTCATAGCTTTCAAATTTTCTCAATGAAAAATTCTCTGAATCTGACTTTGAATATACATTAACGTTAATGTATTGAACTATCTGCCCCTTTTGTTAGGTTAAAGCTAACATTGTCAATTTGAAAAAGACTAACACATTCTTAGTACAAGGTAATTTTTTGACTCTGGTGACTGACTATGAAGAAGGTCAAAAAAATCACTCCCCCCCCCAAATTTTGATAATACCAAATGATTTTTCCCAAAAGGTGCTCAAAGAAGGAAAGGAAAATAGAGGTGCCATGGGTAGTACATATAATAATTTTGAAAGCCAATATTTCAACCATTGCCAGCCACCCTACGAAGAGTTTACTCACTTTGTTTTAGGTATGATTAATCATTTTGTGCCAGCTGATACAGACAGCACATGTTATCCTTTCTTCAAGGAGTTCACAGTGTGCTAAGGGAGATGGTGAGGTAATCAGACAATTCTAATTTTGAATTGAGTACTTTCCTCACTGCAACTCTACACTCCCCCAAAGAGTTGGACAAATTCTAGCTTTAGGAATCAGCTCAAACCAGCTCTTTAAATAGTTGAATCTGTAGCTGGAAACCACAAGATTAGGAATAAAACTTTGTTTAGACATCTTTGTAACAACTACTTAAGTCATCGGAAGCCCATAGAAGGGTGGAGCTGTGTTGGAGAGTCTGCTGCCAAAGCTTCTAGCTGATTTCATCTGTGTCATCAGCATTAACATCACACCTCCTTAGGAACTCGGGGCAGAGCTCAATTCTGACTTTTCACATTCGGAATGAGTCAGATGCAGAAAGTAATGTTTGTGTTTCTGACAAGGCATCCTTTTTTAGCTCTCTTATATCAGCATGCTATACCTTTTCTACAGCACTCCTCAGTGAGAATCACAAGGTACTTGAAAAACAAGACAGGAAGTAACCTGTCATGGAGTCTATCCACAGCAGTTGAGTAATATGTGAGGAAATATTAGGTGTTCCGAGTGTCCTCATCCCCTCCTCTCCTACTTTCATAGTTAAATCTTGCCAGTCCATGTATTTGATTTAACCACACCCTTTTCTCTGATGAAGAAAAGTTTAGAGAAGTTGGTTTTACTGCTCTTCTCAAGGGCACTTCAGCCTTTGTCTCCAATCCACGAGCCCTTCACTCGGGAAATTACTACTTTGCTTTCTTGTGTCTCATTAGAAGTTTTCCCTTAACAGTTTTTTTCTCTTCAAGATAATAACCTCGGGTCTATGAAAGGCTGCTCCAAACACTTGAGAATGTTTGAATACTGATTGAAAAGATCCAATGCACAAGAATCTCTTCAAAAGACACCAAAAAAAAAGATGTCTCCCAACTTCAAAGTAGACAAAAATATTGTTCTTCCTCTTCGAGTTAAAATATTTTCTTACTCTATCATGTATACAATTTCTATGACTATTACAAAAAGAGCTCAAATTTTATATCTATTTTAAATGCCTATTTTTAAAAAACATTTCTGAATATAAAGGTAAAATTATCAATGATCCTATACTTCAGAGATAATCAGCAATTGCTAAAATTCTGTTTTCTTCCTATAGTCCTATAATTAGCAGCTGGAGACTCATAGTAAAGACAATGAGGAATCAAATACTCCATGTTCCAAAGAAAGTTTAAATTATTTGGGGTCCAGCATTTCCTCATGGTCTTTGACCTAATTATCTCACACAACAACAACAACAACAACAACAATATGCTCCATAGACTGATGAGTGTATAAGCAAATTACTAAGAGGAAGAAAGACTGGGTCCGAATTAAAAAAATTGACTAGAAATGTGGTTCATAGGTCTCAAGGGGAGTGTATGGCTTTTTCTTTCCCTTTCCTTTGGGGTGGGAGATCGACTTTCCCAACCAAACCAGTGGAGGAAATACCAATGGTTTTGAGGGAGAAAGAAGAAAACTAACAGTCCCTTGGGGTAAAACCTTGCTGTTGCTGGGGCAGGGGAGGATTGAAGATGAGTAGTAAATTGGAAATAAAACTGAAATTTTAAAGCCAATTAAATTCAGTGGATGAGACTACATTAACTAATAACTGAAAGTAAACAGAAGCACTTATCTGTCCAAGATATTATTGAGAGGCAAGAAAGAGAAGTTTGAGCATCTTCATATAAAGTTTAATACTCTCGAGGCATCTTTTGAATTTAGAAAATATTATTTTGAGTTTAATAATTTGACTGATATTCAAGTTATTTAAATTATAAGTCTAAAAGCCTCATTAAGTTCAAGTTATAAATCATATTAGTCATTTATATATCTGATAAGTTTTAATAATAACTTTAAGGATCTGTAAATAATGTTTGGTCCCATTTATAAATGTAGTTAATTAGCTACTTTAAATATGTTAAACTGAATTTGTAGATATAGTATATTTTAATTCCTTTCTAATATTCAGTTGTAGGATTCCACAAACAGAATCCTTTTTGAATACTAAAAAATTCTTATATACCTTAAATAATTCTTATAATTTAATAAGATAGTGACCTTAAAATCCTCTTATATGGCTCAATACTTTAAATGGATTTCAACCTAACCCACAAGTATTAATTAACCACTCAATTATATTATTTAAATTTAAGTTGTAAGATTATTAATCTGAGATGAACTCTACAAAGCATATAAAATATATGAAAATATATATATATATGCAGATTCCTTATTATTATAAATATACTTATATTATGGTTCTTATCTTTTAAATCGTTCCATACTTAATTTAACATTTTCCTAGGATTAAAAGACGGACTATCGCCAAGAAAGACATTTACTTGAGACTGCCTATTTATGAAGCAAGACACCATCTTTGTTAATTGAAGTTACCTATAACCAGAGATTTTGGCCAAGTAGAAATCCTGGAGCCCTATATATCTGCTAAGAACAATTTTTCTCACCCACTTCAACTATATATAACCCTGAACCCTTCTTTGTAATATTATGATTTTTTTTATTCTGACTACTATTAGAAATATACAACTTCCTCTTAAACACTTGATTAGAATTTTCATTTTTCTTGCTCTCAATTTATGGACGTGTATTTTTTATATAACTCTAAAGACATTTGTGCTTGATGGGATGAACAGATAAACAAACATATTCGTTTAACAACTAAGAGCGAAGGATTAAAATCTTTCTAATTGTAGATATATTGGTTTCTTCTAGTAGTTCTGTCCATTTAAACTTCATATGCTTTAAGACTATGTTATTAAACACATGTAAATTTTCAATTGTTGTATCTTCACAGTGAATTTAAATTTTAATAATTCCAAAAAAATGCTCTTTATCTCTAGCTTTACCTTTTAATATAAAAGTCTATGTTGTTGATATTAACAAAGCTATACATGTCTACTTTTGATTTGAATGTACATGATTAACATGGTATATCTTTTTCCAAGTTTTTAATTTAATGTTTCTATACACTTATTTTTTGATGTGTCTCTTGTGGACATAGTACATTTAAATTAACTTTAATTTGGTTAATTTAATTCATTTTTATTTAATATAATTTCTGACATGTTTGGGTTTAAGCTTAACATCTTATTTTTGCTTTTTTTTTAAATTTTGTCCTGCTTGTTTTTATATTTCTTTCTCGTTCTCTTTTCTCTCTTATATTCTTCAGTAGATAATTCCATTCTTCTCCTATGTTTAGAAGTTATATAGTAGATTTCTATATTTTTAAATGGTGTACATTTTTCTAAGACTTGCTAAAAGTCATACAGTCTCAACATTTGTGGAAGGTCCCACAAAAGATAAAGTCTTTTGACTGCCTATCCAATGACTTTTCCAAAAACACTACATTATATGTTTATGAAAAATTATTTTTACCTGCCTGGAATACCTTGAATCCTGGAACCATGGCTCTGTTCATCATCCTACATCACTTGTATACAGTAGAAAAGCAATAAAAGTATACGAAATTTAATTCAAAGAAATGTACAATCGATTGGCCTATACTAAGCAATTTATACTTGCCTATTTTTAGATGGGGTTAATGGAATTCATTAGAAGTATGTTTGGCTCAGGATTATCCAGATTATCTGGAACCATGAAAGTACTTTTTTTTTTTTTTTTTTTTTTGTCCAATGGTAATGGACAAAAAAGGAAAAAAAGTAATTCAAAATTACTGCTACCAAAGCATAAGTCAGAGAAAATCAAGTTGAGGTTATTTTATTCATTAAGACTCGATGCTAACAATAATAATAATAATAATAATAATAATAATAATAAGCATTCCATTTCAAATTTCAGAGAATTATCATGGAAAAACATGTTACCTACCACCCTAAGTCTTAATGAAAGATACCATTTCAGAGGATCAGCCATATTACAAACCAACTCCTCTATTAAGCCCTATCAATATGAGGAAAGAACTTGGTAAAAGAGGTTGTTTGTGGCCATTACAGGATTTATTAAAAGAAGCTCTTCCCTACCTAATCTTAGAGAAATTTCTTTCCCCATATTCAAGAGAGAATTACTATTTAAAATTTGAAGGTGCCAGTAACATGGGAAGACTACTATTTTATTCCATGGCTGGACATCTGATTCACCAGGAAACATCTATTGTGCTACTGGATGCAGTAGAAACAAGACCTGAGGAGAGATGACATAGCAGGAGACTACCAGTGATGAGTGGAGACAGGAAGGATTGCCATCCTTTGTTCCCAGTCTTGAGGGATTCAGAAAATAGTTCCACATAGGCATGTACTCTAAGTATAGACCACAGAGTGTTGAAGAAATTAAGAGCTACAATCTCTACACAACCAACATAGCAGGTTGAGAATGGCATATCAAAGCATAATATCACCTCCTAGGAGTCAGCAAGAAGATGAAGCCAAATCTCATATCACCAAGGACTAGGGAAGCTGCTTTGGGGAGAGTTCCTCATCAGCAAGGCATGAAAGAGTGACTATCCATCTTCTTAGAGTTCATGGACAATGAGTTAGAACAGGCATCATGTTAATCTAAGGGCAAGACTGCAACATTGCCAGTCATAAAGGCAAGTTGTCTTATTTTCTTTCTCCTGTTCCAACACCTGAGAAACTACTGCCAGGAATAGAAAAAAGGTAAACTACCTGAGAGACAGCCTGCACAACAATCATTCTCACTCCAAGACAGTAAACTTCCAGCACAAGTTGGAGAGAAAAAGACCACTTTGGATATAATATGAAATGGAAGCTTTAAGATGAAAGTATTGGATTTCAGAAACTGATACAAACCATTTAAAAAACCAGGCCTAGATATCATGAAGTGGGCCACTCTCCTATACTGAGGACAGTTATTAAAAAAATTAAATGCTTTCAAATTTCCACCTCTAGCAAAAGAAAGTGAATCAATAATTTGGTTGTATATATATAAATGCAGCCCTAAAAGATTATAAATTTTATCCTTCTCCAGTCTCTCATTATCTATGTGGTTCTTAAATCAAAATTGACCAAGAAAGAAAAGCAGGTTTCTCAAATTTCTTCATTGGTTACAATCTTAGCTCTGACTAATCTTATGTAAAACTTCTCATCCTGCTTTCAATCATGCAAGTTTTGTGCCTTTAACTTACCCTACCATTTACAACCTCTTTTAGCCCTTAGACTCAACATTTGGCACAACTTTCCTGGATGTGACCTTTCGATTTTCTCTTCAACTGTGATTCATATTTTCCCTTTAGTTCCAGAGCCATCAATCGTCCTGGGTCAACATCTCACCTAATTTGGCTTGACATCTGGGCTCCAGGCTAGAATGCTACTCCAGGCTTCTAAAGGTTCCATTAGTTTTGATGTATACCACCAGGTCTAAGGAGTCCTACAATGCTAGAACATTAAGAGTCCTCTTTCACCAAAGAGACAGCCTTCTTGTTGCTTTTGTTCTTAAATTTTAAGTTACTGTTTGAAACTCTCTTTAGTGCCCAGATATTTCTGTACCTAAGAAGTCATTGTTCAGAAAGTATCAGCCAGGGTTAGCCCCATTAGGACTAAACTCTGTTCAACATTGATAGCTAATCAGAAACATGATCCAGTAGAAACTCAGTTTTATAGTTAGTCAGAAAAGTCATTCAAAGTGAATATTTAATTGAGAACTTTAAAAAAGTAACTTAAATATTAGTTTTAACTAAAAGCAAATAAAAATATAAACTTATTTACCAATCTTACAATATAGGGCCATAATTTTTGAGTATAGATCTGCTGCTTAAAGTTCTGCTTAGTTTTTATTGCATAAATAGCACCCTATGCATATGTGGGGATAAAGGTACATGCTGTGAACCTTAAACTGCTATAAAAAATAAAGTTAATTTTAAAAATATATTACATATGCAATAAATATATATTTATTGCAAATTACATATGCAATAAATTATAAAGTATGCAGCCTTTTCAGATTGGCTTCTTTCACTTACTAGTATGCAATTAAGGTTCCTCCATGTCTGTTCATGGCTTGAATGCTCATTTCTTTTTAGCATTAAATAATATTTCATTGTCAGGATGTAACACCATTTTTTTATCCATCCACCTACTGCAGGACATTATAGTTACTTTCAAGTTTTGGTAATTACAAATAAAGTTGCTATAAATATCTACATGCAGGTTTTCATGAGGACATAAGTTTTCAACTCCTTTGGGTAAATACCAAGGAGTACAATTGCTAGGTTATATGGTAAGAGTATATTTAGTTTTATAAGAAACTGCCGAACCATTCTGTATTCCTATCAGCAGTGAATGAAAATTCCTACTGCTCCATGTCCTCACGAACATTTGGTGTTGTCAGTGTGTTCTGAATTTTGGCAATTTTAATAGGTGTGTAGTGGTATCTCATCAATGTTTTAATTTGCATTTCCCTGATGACATATGATGTGGAGCATCTTTTCGTATGATTATTTGCCACTTGTATATCTTCTTTGGTGAGGTGTCTACTAAGGTCTCTGGCTCATTTTTAATCAGGATTTTTGTTTTCTTATTGTTGAGTTTTGTATATTTTGGATAATTGTCTTTTATCAGATATGTCTTTTGAAAATCTTTTCTCCCAGTATGTGGCTTATCTTCTTCCCAATCTCTTGACATTGTCTTTTATGGAACAGAAGTTTTTTTTGTTGTTGTTTTTGTTTTTATAATTTTAATGAAGTCCAGCTTATCAATACACCTTTTATGAAATGTGCCTTTGGTGTTGTATTTAAAGGGTCATTGCCATATCCAAGGTTATCTAGATTTTCGGGTATGTTATCTTCTAGAAGTTTCATAGTTTGTATTTTACATTTTGATCTGTAATCCATTTTAAGTTAATTTTTGTAAAGGATGTGAGATTTGTGTCTAGATTTTTTTTCTATTTCTATGTCCAGTTGTTCCAGCCCCATTTGTTAAGACTATTTTTGCTTTATTTTATTGCCTTGGCTCCTTTGTCAAAGTTCAGTTGACTATATTTATCTGAGACTATTTCTGGGCTCTCTAATCTCCATTGATCTACTTATCTATTCTTTCCTCAATACCACATTGTCTTGATTACTGTAGCTTTTTAGTATGTCTTGAAGCAGAGCAGTGTCAGTCCTCCAACTTTGTTCATCTCTTTAACATTGTGTTGGATATTCTGGGTCTTTTGTCTTTCCATATAAACACCAGAATCATTTTGTTGATATCCAACAAGATGCTAGGATTTTGATTGAGATTGCTTTGAATCTATAGATCAAGTTGGGAAGGACTGACATCTTAACAATATTGAGTCTTCCTGTCTATGAACACAGAATATCTGTCCATTTATTTACTTCTTTTTGATTTCATTCACCAGAATTTTGTAGTTTTCCTCATTAAATCTTATACATATTTTATTAGATTTATACCTAAGTATTTCATTTGGGGGGGGTGTTGCTAATATAGATGATATTGTGTTTTTAATTTCAAATTCCACTTGTTCATTGCTGGTATATAGGAAACTGATTGACTTTTGTATATTAACTTGTATCCTGCAACCTTGTTATAATCACTTATTAGTTCCAGATTTTGTCAGTTCTTTTGGATTTTCTACATAGCTAATCTTATCATTTTCAAACAAAGGCAGTTTTATTTCTTCCTTCCCAATCCATATACCTTTTATTTTATTATTTCTTATTGTATTATCTAAATTTTCATGATGATGTTGAAAGGAGTGGTGATAGAAAAGATATACTTGTCTCTAATTTTACTGGAAAGCTTCAAGTTTTTCCTAATTATATATGATGTTGGTAGGTTTTTGTAGCTATTCCTTAACAAATTGTGAAAGTTCCTCTCTATTCCTAGCTTACTGAGAGTTTTTATCATGGTGCTGGATTTTATCAAATGTTTTTTTTTTCTGCACTTATTGATATCATTATGTGAATTTTCTTTTTTACACTGTTGAAGTGATTAAGTCAATTGATTTCAAATGTTGAACTAGCCTTGTATACTTAAGATAAATCCTACTTGGTCGTGATGTATAATTATTTTTACACAGTGTTGAATTTAATTTGTTAATATTTTGTTAATATTTTTACTTGTGAGCTCATGAGAGATATTGGTCTGTAGTTTTCTTTCCTTGTGATATGTTTGGTTTCAGTATTAGGGTAATGCTGGCCTCATAAAGGGAGTTAGAAAGTATTCCCTCTGCTTCAATTCTCTGAAAGAGATTGTGGAGAATTGTTATAATTTCTTTCTTAAATGTTTGGTAGGATTCATCTTCACACCCATCTGGGACTGGTTCTGTTTTGAAAGGTTATTAATTACTGATTCAATTATTTAAAATAGATGTAAACCTTTGTGTTTTTATTGAAGTATGATTTTTGGCAAATTATGTCTTTCAAAGAATTGGTCCATTTCATCTAGGTTATCAAATTTTTGAGCATATATTGTTCATACTCTTTCTTTCTTTTTCTTTTTTGTTCCTGGCTTTATTAAAACATAATAGACAATTAGTTGCTCGTATTTACATTGTACAGTTCAATGAGTTTTTTTCAATTATAGTTAGTATACAATACTATACCAGCTTCAGTTGTACAGCATAGCGATCAGAGATCCACATAACTTGCAAAGTGATCAACCCCACTAAATCTAGTACCCCACTTCTCCTTACATATTTATCACAACATTATTAACCGTCTTCCCCATGCTACACTCTACATCTCCATGTCTATTCTGCAACTATCTATTTGTACCTCTTAATCCCTTTGCTTTTTTACTGTCGCCCCCTTAATTGCCCCCCCCATCGAGTAGCCCTCAAAATATTCTCTGTATCGGTGAGTTTATTTCCACTTTTGTTGTTGCTTTTGTTTATTTTGTTCTTTAGGTTCCCACGTATGTGAAATCATGTGATATTTGTCTTTGTCTATCCAACCCATTTCATTCAGCACAATACCCTCTAGGTCCATCAAGCAATATCTTTCTTCATGCCTTCTTTTTATTCTGTGTGTATGTTTTAATCTGAAGTGAGTCTCTTGCAGGCAGCGTATGTAGGGATCTAGTTTTCTTATCCATTCAGCCACTCTATCTTTTGGTTGGAGTAATTAATTCTTTTATACTTGAGGTACTTATTGATAGGAATGTAGTTATTACCATTCTTTATTCATGTTTTTGATACATGTTTTTCTTCTTAAAGTCCCTCCAACATTTCTGGTAATAGTGTCTTTAGCTTATTTTTGTCTGAGAAGTTTTTTATCTGTCCTTACACTCTAGATGAAAGCTTTGGTGGATAAGGGATTCTTGGTTATAGATCCTGGGTTTTTATAAAATCAAATCTTTTGTGTCAAACCCTTCTGTTCTGCATAGTTTCTGTCAGTCTTATGGGTGCTCCCTTGTAGGCAACTAACTGCTTTTCTCTTGCTGCTTTTAAGATTCTCTCTTTGTATTTAACCTTTGGCATTTTAATTACAATGTGTCTTGCTGTGGGCCTCTTTGGCTTCATCTTTCTGGGGACTCTCTGAGCTTCCTGGGGTTGTATGTCTATTTCCTTCACCAGGTGAAGAAAGTTTTCTATCATTATTTCTTCAAAGAGCTCCTCAACGTCTTATTTTTCTTCAGATACTCCTATGACACTGATATTTTTACATTTAATAGTGTCCCATAGCTCTTTAAATTATTATTATAGCCTTGGCTTACTTTTTTCTTGCCATTCTGATTGAGTGTCCTTGCTTTCCCAACCTCTATATAGGTCATTTGATCCTCTTCTTTATCCATTCCGTTTATTTCATCTAATATACTCTTCATCTCAGATAATGTGTTCTTCATTTCTGACTGGTTCCCTTTTATAATTTCCATTTCCATATTTCTATTTTCATCTCTTTGCTAAATTTCTCACTGACTTCATCTACACTTCCCCTAAATTAATTGAGCATCTTTATAACCAGTGTTTTGAACTCTGCATCTGTGAGATTGCTTGATTCCATTATTCTGAGATCTCTGTTCTATTCTCATATGATTTCTGCTCCTTTGTTTTCCCATTTTGTCTGTCTTTCTGTGTCTCTTTCTATGTATCAAGCAAAGCTCCTAAGTCTGTCGGTCTTATTAGTATGGCTTTGTGTAGCAGGTGTCTAGTGGCACAGTGCTGAGAGGGGTTCAGCTGCAGATCAAGTTTAGCCCCAGCCTGTGCCCCCTCTGAGGCTACCTGTTAAGATTCAGCAAGCAATCCACAGATGCTGTGCTTATAGTTGCCTCAAAAAACCATACCAAAAAACGAGGCCCGGTGCCACCAGAGTGGAACGTGGAGCTGCTCAGCAAGGAGCACCTGACTCGCTGAGAATATACCTGGATATGACTTGGGTGGGGCTGCAAGTTCAGGGAGGCAGAGTTTTAGGAAATCCTCTGGGCTGAGCGACCTCTGTTATCTAATTTGATGATGTCTCAGCTATGGAGGCCCTGCGTCAGCACACTGGAAGTGGGTAGACTCAACAGAGGAACAATGGATACCAACAGCACTTCTTTCCAGGAGAGATCCTCACCTCCGGCCCTCGCTCCGACAACTCACTGTCCCCCTGTAAGTCCTTGGTGCCCTCCGCACAGCTGAACTGGTGCTGGTACTCAGAGCGAGCAGGTCCGTCACTCTGAAAGTCAACTCATGGACACAGCCTCTTTAAGAGGCATCTGCAGCTCCTGGCTGCCGCTGCCACAGCCTCTGTCACACTCAGCAGCTTGGGACCAGGAAGCTCTGTGTCTTTGTCCCCTCCTACCTTCTCCCGTTGCAGGGTGATTAATTATTTCTCTCCCTAGTTTTAGTGCTTTTCTTCATCTAGATCTCAGGTGATTTTCCTTGCTGTTTGCTTTGTGTCTCTGTCACAACTTTATATTGGTTGCAACAGGGATAAACAAAGCCTTTATCTATGTCATTTTTCCCTCATACTATTTCTTTACTAATTCCCTTAATGTCCATAGGATCTGTAGTGATACCTTGCTTTCATTTCTGATATTAGTAATTTGTGTCCTCTCTCTTTTTTCTTAATTAGCATGGATAGAGTCAAATAAATTTTATTGATCTTTTCAAAGAACCAGTTTTTGGCTTCATTGATTTTTATCTCTTAATTTCCTATTTTCAATTTTATTGATTTCTCTTCTAATTATTATCTAATTATCTAATTTTTCTTTTGTTACTTTGGATTTAATTTGCTCTCTTTTTA
The DNA here is from genome assembly GCF_902729225.1 of Pteropus medius. Lineage (NCBI taxonomy): Eukaryota > Metazoa > Chordata > Mammalia > Chiroptera > Pteropodidae > Pteropus > Pteropus medius. Next base: position 4,672,499 of record NW_024345861.1, on the reverse strand, counting down.
CTAGCTTTAAGGTGGAAACATAGATTATTGATTTTAGATTTGTTTTCTAATCATTCAATGCTATAAATTTCCTTCTAAGAGACTGCTTTTATTGCATCTTTATTAAAACAACTTTTAATAAGCAGTTTTTTTTCATTTTAATTTAGTTCAAAATATTATTTTAAATTTTTCCTGAGAGTTCTTCTTTGATCCCTGTGCTATTTAGAAGTGTGTTGTTTAATTTCCATGTATTTGGGGATTTTATACTTATGTTATTGATTTCTAGTTTAAATTCCTTGTGATCCTAGAGCAGACATTGTATAATTTCTTTTCTTTTAAATTTGGTAAGGTACATTTTATGGCTCAGAATGAGGTCTATCTTGGTGAGTGTTCTGTGTGAGTTTAAGAAGAGTGTTCATGTGTAACCTGCTGTTGTTGAATGAAGAATTTTTAAAGCATCATCTACAATCTCCAGTTTTTGTTTTTTTTAAAGTGAAGCCAAAACAAAGTTGTTTATAAAATAAGATAAGTGCAGAATTCTATGTTTTTAGATTTCTTAGTTAATCTGTTAAAATAACCTTTAAAAAATAATCTTTTAAAATAACCTTTCTTTATTGAGTCTTTTGGAAGTATTTCAACTTTGTTTTCCACATTCATAATCCATTGCTTTATACAGTATCAAATTAAATTGTATATTTATAATTGAAGTGTAACTGGAATAAACAGGTTTAAGAATAAACTTAGACAATTCTTAATGAACTCATAATTTTTCTGAGCAGAATTGCATAGACTTACTAAGAAAAAGCCTAGTAGTTACGAGTACTCACTTTTCAATGAGCATCAGTCATAATATCTTTCAGGAGGAATAACCCAGCAAGTCAATTAAGTAGAGGTATGTTAAAAGAGCTCTTACTATACACAATAATATTAATAATATTCTTTATTATTTATATTATTTATTATTATAAAATTATTTATACCATACAGTATATTATCACATGCATTACTAGACACACAAATATATCACTCTTGGCAAATACTTTTTTCAAACGTTTACTAAATATAAAATGATATTCAAACCAAATTATAAATGTCTATAGTTATTTCTCATTCTCTTTGCTTCACTTTAATCTTATTAGAATTGGGGTATCTTTAAAACTTTGATCTTTCTCCAAACAGTTTACAAGGAAACAAGAAGAATCGAAATGGCAAAAGGAAAAAAAAGTGATAGTATAATAACAATTAATATATGTAAAAGAAATTATGTATTTAATTTCTAAAAATCAGGAAAGGTTTCATGAAAGATAAATGAGCTCTCTATACTACACTTTGAATAAAATAATGGTCATTTATGATTTCAATAACTAGGGGAAAGTTGAGAAGGAATGGCAGTTTCTCAGGGGTGAATGTTATAAACAGAATATAGGAAAATATAGAGTGTATTTTAAAACATAAGGTATGCAGGGCAAAGAAGAAAGGAAACCGAGAGGGATGGTTTGGAATCAGGCTGTAGAGCACAGCTCCAACAGCCTAGGAGGGAAATTGTAAGAGCCCAAAAGTTCCATTCTAGAAAGACAGCTGAGTAACTCCAGAAACTACTGGCATAAATGTTATCAGGTTTAGATTTTCTGAATCAAACTGAAAAAGATTTATCTTTTCTCAAGCTGGTGATTTTAAGTTCCTGAAACCAGAGCCTCAAAGACAAACAGAATCATTAGGAAGATGGGCCACCCATTGCAAAGGTGTGAAGCCTCTAGCCAGGCCATTTATTCTAGTCATGTTTTCAGGCATAAGACAATTGTTTGTGATGAAAGTTTGGGATTCCACAACAGTGTAATACAATATAGATAGTGTTGTTAAGAAAAGTTTGTTTTTATAGCGATCAAGCTTTCCAATAATTAAAGGAGTGATCAAATGGTAGTATTTGGAGTTACTTTTGGTATAATTTCTCAGTGGATTATGTAGATGAAATATCCTTCTTTCATAGGATATTTTAGAATTTGGTTTACTATAAAATATGAACTCTAAAGTTAATAAACAAGATGGCATTTGGTGCCAAGGATTAAATATTTACCGATAAAATATACAGTGATGAAAAAGATTTCAAATAGATGATAAATGATATGGTCAAAGTTCTATATTAAATATTATTTTTACTGGAGAAAAAATAAAACTTAGACCAAGGGAAAAAGTTAACTCATTGTTGTGGATCCTGAGGCTGAACTCGTGAAGATCACCAGATATTACTTTTAAAAAAATAAGTAAATGACAGAGGTTTTATTTAATCTTTGAAATGATTCATTTGTTTCAAGAAATAAAGAATATTAATATCCCATACTTCACTCAGCCATGGTTGATTCTTTCTTTCACAGGCCTCTTGCAACTAGCTTTTTCTATTTCATCCATGCTATCTCTCTGTAGTAATCCTATGGCACAATGATTAAGAGAATATGCCCTACAGCTAGTCTGTCTAGGTTCAAATTCTGACTCTGCTAATTCCTATTCGTGCTATTTAACTTCTCTGTTGTTCAATTTACTCACCTACAAAATTAATATATTAATACTACTACATCATAAAATTCTATACAGATTATATTAATAGTAGGACATTGTAGGTATCTATATGGTATATATGTGTGTGTGTATAGTGTATGTGTGTGTGTGTGTGTGTGTGTGTGTGTGTGTGCCAGTCCACTAACACATGGACTTTTTTCAGCTGACTAGGTCAGTTCAAATCAGCATTGTTCAAGGGTCAACTGGCAGTTAGGAATCTACTTTTGCAGAGGGCTGACATAAGTTATATGCAAATGTTGGGTTCAGCCTAGCAGTAGGTTCCCCTAACTCCCATGCTGTTGAATGGTCAACTACATATATGTATATCACTTAGAACACAGCCTAGAAAATAGTAGTTTTCACATTATTGTTTTTCATTTTCCTCTTTAATTATCAAAATGTCACCCATCTTTTAAAATCTAACTTATTTTTTTTAATGAGCTCTCTTGATCAGGGCAAACGTTCCCTAAATATGTATAACCTCTTAGGCCTGTACCTCTGTTTTAAAATCTAATCACTTATTTTGCACTGTTTCAATTTTTTAAAATGATTTTCCTAATACATAATTCTCCTAGAGATAGAGACAGGAACTAACTTTTTAAAAAATCTCTTTTAGCTGTATATACCCCTAGAAAAGAATGATATCAATAGTGTGTGCCACAAATTTTTGTGTTTATGGAGAGACTAGTATGTTCATCCTGCTGAAAACTGAACAAAGCTCCCCATCCTTTAGCTTAGATAGTAAGAGAGGTGAGTATATGTTCCCTATGTGTTAGCTTACAGTTGGTCTGAATAGATCTGCTCTTGACAAACTGTCAGTTAAGATGAACAGATGGACCAACATGAGACCTGAGGGAAAAAATTCCTGCAGAATAAAAGAGAAGAGTTTACCTCTGGAAATGATTTACTACACAAAGTGGAAGCAACTTTTAGAAGATATCTGTTTCACATTATGTGTAAGGCATAGGAAAAAAAAAACTAGGAAAGAAGAATGCATTGGGATGAAAATCCAACAGGCAAGATGCTGATGAGGAATATAAGTCAAGAGAATCATTATGTTAGAGAAGTGGGGGTGGGAAGAGAGTGGGAGGAGAGAGAGAATGAGAGAAAGAAACAGATACTGTGATACTACTCTGAATTTTAATTCTATTTCCTTTAAACTCCATGTCATAGAGAGAAGCTAAGTGATTTTCTGCCATCTGAGACTTATGTTCTTAATTAGACTCATTTATGTAACAACATTAAGAACATGCAACTGGTGGAGGCAATAGAAAGAAATGAGGAACAGTTGAAGGTCAATGCTTTGCCTGGGTAAATAGAGATAATAAGAATGGCTTAGTGTTATGTTCTCTTCTTTTTCTTTTTCATTATGAAGACAAGAAACCATTTTTAAAAATCTCAGTATCATAAGTCATTATCAAGAACATTTTAGACATGTCCTTGCTTCAGGATAGGTAGGCCTTCTTTTAAGTCATATCCAAAAGATAACTTTCTTTATAGGTCTCCAGAGAGGGAGATTCTGGTTATATAAATAGGTTCTATAAACGGAACTATTCTGCCAATCATATTTCCGGCTGAAATCCTATATTCTGCAAAGAGATTTTCCCAATAAGTTAAAGCAAGATACAGATTTGTAGTCAATATCTCATAAAAATCACTAGAGGGAAAGTTATAAAACCTGAATTTTAGTTCCATCCTTTTCTGTTAATTTCTTCAGCAATTCTGTCCAAACCACCAAACTTCTGGGACTCGGTTTCCAGAGCCTGAAAAGAACAAGCATAAGCCTTATCTCCCAAAATGAAAATGAGAACAACTAATAATTCATCAGCATTTTTAGGCAAAAGTTTTAACAAAGCACATTGGGAGAAATGCCAGCTTAGATGACTGTAGAAGTTTTGATTAAGAGTTTGCCCACATCTTAAATAAACACATAGTGACCCTCCTTACCACCTAGAATAATTTTTCCTTGAATGGAATTATTACTCAATGAAAAGACAAACACTGAAATTTGAAGCAATGTTCTATGCATTGAAATTAAATCATAAGAAATAAACCAAGAAAATGAAGAGGTAGAAGAAGCAACTCCTTGTTGCCTGTTGCTTCTCCTTGGTTCACAAACTCACAATTATTTTATGCTATTTTACAGGTTCTTCTCTCAGCGTGGAGTGAACTTCTTACCATCACATTGCCTCCTAGTAAATTCCTCATCTATCTTCAAATACCTCCTTCTCTATGAAACCAGTTCCAGCTCCCTCATCATTGCCCTTTTGTCATAGCTGGCATCTCTAATTCTATTATAGCTCATCTCAGGAGGCAACAGCACTAGCCTGGAGCCAAAATCCCAGGCTTCAAATTCAGACTTTCCCTCACTTGGGCAGGTTATTTAACCTCATGCCTCATCTTAATTTGGGACACTAATAATTGCTTTCTTGGCACGGTGTGGTGAAGAATAAAAAGACAATCTGTGTCCAAAGCTTTATGCAATGTGTAGGACAAAATACTCAAACAATAAATTGCTTACTTTTGCCACATTTTAAAAATTTCTCTATTTGGATATATTTTGTTTATCTTTGTTTCACAGCACCTAGCATGGCACCTAGTACAACATGGGCACTTAAAATATTTTTTTTTCCATTTAACGGATGAATACGTACAGTGTTTTATGCTTTAAAAAGAACTTTCTTTGATGTGGTCTCATTGGTACTTTCCACTAACCCTCAGAGAGTAGCGAGAAAGACCCATAGTTCCTCCTTGGAAGAAATGCCTTTCTCTGTCTCCATATACAACTGCCAATCATGGGACACCTTCTGAGCTCAAAGATGATCACAGGATCAGAGTGGACTAAATAAATTATTTCTGGTGATGTTCTAGTTTGAAGAAACTACCAAGGGACATAAAACAGATAGAGATTTTTCAGTCAATAGTAGCACTGCTAGAAAAGTTTACCAACTCCTGGTATGAAATTCCAGAAGCTGCCCTTATTCAGTCTTTTATCTTGTGTTTCAATTCTTTCTAGAAAATGTTATTGAGTCATATTTTATAGCAGATAGAGCACTGAACTGGGCATCACTAGCCCTGAGACCATCTCTGCCATTAGTAACTGTGGCTAAATCTCTTCCCCTTAGTCTGAGCTTCAATACCTATTGAGTATAAACAGGTGGTAACCTGTTCTGCTTACCTTACTAGGTTGTTGAGGGCACAAATGAGATGATTTTTGCAATGAGACTTGTAAACTACAAAGCAGAGAAAAAGCAGTAGTATTCCCCATTTTCCAGGCAGTAGATCACTTCCCTTGGTGTAAAAGGTAAAAAGTTGAGTTAGACTCAGCACACTTCTGTTGGTCAATACCTAGTAAATACAAACTGTCTCTCACTCTTGCCAGGTTCTCCACTTATGTCCTGAACATTTTTTTTATTTTGACAATCTCACAGTCTACTTCCTGACCTATTGCTGATCTCTTTGGCCCCTAACCTCTAAACATACTGCCTATCTATAGTTTAAAATTCTCTTCACATAGTTGACATTTGATATTGCTCCTCTAGGACTGCTACCTTTGAAAAATGAGTGTGGCAGGAACTTTGGCTTTTCTGAGTACATATGTAACAAGGGTGGGCCTATAGACTCAAGACATAGGCCAGCCACACAGTCAAATGAGGAGCTGTTCTTCTGGTCAGATTCTGACCCACGCCCTTTTATTCTCCTTGCTCAGAATATGTTTTTAAAAGCATTTTTTATTAGCCAATGCTAAGTCGCAATGACACAATCCAAAAGCAAAGCATGGGGACAGTTCATACTGGGAAGTGTTATTAGCTTTCTCTAGCTGTATTATTTTTTATGTTTATGCTGAGGAAATTCTCATGAGATCAAATCACTGGGAAATGTTTCCAGAGCTCAAGCTACTCTTTTTTGTGAGATAACACTTAATGAGGAGAAACAGAATAGATACCCTGGGGCAAATATTTCACCGGCTATTGGGATTGTGTTCCCTTTACCTCTCCCAAACTTTTTTTTCAGAACCTTCTTTGTCTTTAAGGGTTTTACCCCATTTCTGTTGGAGTTCATACAAAGTGTCTTCAAGGGCCTGAGAGAAAATCTACAAGTCAGAGGTAACCAAGGCATGAGGATAAAATCACAATATTTCATAAGGAAATCTATCAAAAGGTAGAATGAAGGCTCAAGAAAATTTGCTCTGGATATCAGGTAATTTTGTTCTATAAGTCCTATTGACTAGTTTGTTTTCATGAGATAAAAGAGAAAGGCAGTGGAAGCCCTGGACAAGCAAATGCAGAAGCAACTATCCATGCTGACAAGTCTTCCACATGTGGTCTCAGAGACTGCAAGCTCAAGTGCACTTCTCCAAGGATCTCCTTACAATACCAGTCCTCCAGCTGTCAGCAGCTGTGTGCCTTCTAACTTCTCACAGCTAGCTTTTCAGATAGAAATGGCTTCTTTCTTCTCTAAGATAGTTTACCAGAAGACATTGTTTTGGATGTACAATATGTTAAAATGTATTAAAAATGCAGCTATTAAACTAAATGAATTGCAGTGTGGAATATTAAGGTGTGCTTTGCCCAGTGCATCACAAGTAAGAGGTACTCACTCAGTGAATGGCAGATTTTTCTTTCATTTCTTTTTCTCTTCTATTTTTTTCACGCTGAAATGAAGAACAGTTGGAAATACCGTAAAAGCATTTTTCCTGGGTGGCTCTAGACATTTCATCACATGTGCTCATTTGTGCTTGCCTAGTGTACACATGTGTGGGTGCCTGAGTTTGAAGAGGAAATTACCTGAAGGCACAAATGCATCTGAAGGCATGTGTGTGAATACATAAAGCATGCCTTAGAATATTTTCCTAATGTCAATCACACATATTTTAAATTCAAAGTTCAAGACCCTGTAGGAAGAAGAAAGGGTTTTAAAGGACTTTTCCTCATGAAAATAGACTGGAAAGTTGAGTTTCAAGCTTTTATGAGGTAGAATGGGATGGTTCAAGATAATGACTGAATTGGAAGTAAGTAATGGAGCAAACAGTGATTCACCTTGTTTTCCATTTTCATTTAAATCAGAAGCTGTTGCTTTCATGTGTTCTTATTGACATACATTTTCATTATTGACTTCTTGTTACTTTGAAGCTTACATGCCCAGAGAAATCTCACAGCATAATCAAGGGAAGTTTGTTGTTGTTGTTTAAAATATTTTAGATGCTATAAACTTTCAACCTGCTTTTTTTGAAGGTTAAGTTCATGTGTATGCTAGGTTGTTTGTTCAGAGTGTAATGATTCTAACAGACAGTGGTGGGAAATTTTGAAATATGCACTTATATTTCTTCTTTCTACTTCCCCCTCCTCCATTTCCTTATCCTCCTGGAGAAGGAAACTTGTTGACAAGTTATGATTCATTTGTCCTTCTTTCTTTTCTCTGTTTTTTCTTCCTCCCTTCCTTTCTTTCTTCCTTCCTCCCTTCCGTCCTTCCTTTCTCCCTCCCTTTATCTCTCCTTTCCTCCCTCTCTCTCTTCTTTTCACCCCTTTTTTTCTTCTCTTCCTTCCTGCCTTTTTCTCATTCTCCTTTTTTTATTTATTTCCAGAGCACTGGCTTCTGTCTTGTGACACAATCTCCCTTTTGCCAGATTATATAAATACCAGGCAGCCTGTTCACTGTCCTTTTGTGAAACACCTTCTTCCAAACAGTGTTTTCTCGCAGATTTAACTCTTCAGAAGTAGTTGAGCTCAGGGGCACTTACAAACCTAAGCATCACGAAAGAGAGACACAAAATATCCTGTTTGGCAGAATCACAGCTCACGCCCCTCCCCCTCAAATAAATAAATAGATAAATAGATAGATAGATAGATAGATAGATAGATAGATAGATAAACAAATCTCACCAAAATCCTTTTCAAATCTGGAATTATTTTTATGCAACTGAAGTTCAGATTGTTGAATTGTTCCTTCAAGCTTCCTTGATCTTCTCCCCTCTCAGAACTTTCTCTGTTGCCCACCTGTCTTCCTCACAGCAGAGAGACACAAAACAAAGCCAACTAAAAGAAGAAAATGGATAATGTAAAAAAGAATTTGAAAACCCAAGGGAAAACAATAAAGCATTTTGAAAATTAGGAGTCAGGTACAAAGCCCAGAAATAAAGTGGTTAATATTTTCCCCGCCTTGCAAATGCTTTGTCTTTCTGAGTCACTAGCTCAGGCTGTGAATTCTGTTATCCCTGGTAGAGCCCCAGTCTGGGTGGATTACACCTACATTCCTTCATTGCCCTGGTGGGAAGGGGGAGTTACAGGGGACTCAGGAGAGGAGGAGGTAGGGCAGGCTTTGAGGATTGTCAGACACACAACCCTGCTCTGCACCACAGCTAGGAGTTCAGCCTGTTCGTTTTTTAAAGTTTACTCAAAGTCACAGAGTTGAAATGCCTGAATTCAATGTCACTTCTCTCACTACATGCTCAGCCAAATGTCTTTGGCTTTTCAATAGACCTAATCTCTTGGCACTATGGAGTCTTGATGTTTTGCATTCTCTTTTTTCAGATTTTTAACCCTCAACTTGCCCTTCTCCGACTTAAGCTTTATAAGTCACTCAAATACCTTACTTCCTAAAAAGAGATCCTTCCTTTTTATTTCCTTCCTTCTTTCTTCCTTTTTTCCTTCCTTCCTTCCTTCCTCCCTTCCTTCTTCTTCCTTCCTTCTTCCTTCCTGTTCCTTCCTTCCTTCCTTCCTTCCTTCCTTCCTTCCTTTTCCTTCCTTCCTTCCTTCCTTCCTTCTTTTTCCTTCCTTCCTTCTTTCTTTCCTTCTTTTCTTCCTTTCTTCCTCCTTCTCTCTCCCATTATTTTTGCTTTCTTGCTTTCTTTTACATTTTTGGTAGGGAACAAGGAAAACAATGGAGGAGTACTTGGAAACTCTGCCTAGGGACATATTTCCAAAGAAGGTGGTTCAATGTGAGGAGACAGTATGGATGATGGCTTAGCCACTTTGCCCAGAGAACAGAATTCTCTTTTTCTACAGCTCTCCAACTCCTTTTTGCTATATTTGTTGAAGTAGCTTCGGAAAGCTACAAACTAATCTTTATCCCCCGGCTTGTCCCAGGTTTTGACACTGAACAGTCTTCAGATGTTGCCCTTGAGTAGCAAAATGGGTTTATTATCTCATTTTTGTCTTTAATATTGGGTTGTTCTTTTGCACCCTTATAAATGTACTTCTGGAGACCTCCTGGCCAGTGTTTACCATGGCCAAGTCCCTAAGTTTACTGACAGCTAGGGCAGGTGTTATTTTTTTTTAAGTTTAGATACTTTTCCTAGCTTTGCCTCCACTTTTTAACCATCCTAGGTTTCTTTCCCCTAGAAAGTCCAGTGGACATGCCAAAGTTCATAATCTTAGTAAAGAGCAGAGCAGCAGTAAACACATACATACGCACCACATTTGCATGCACACAGAGGTAGTGTCTCACTGAAGACAGTGGATGTGGATCAATTATTGTAAATGAACCAGCAAGTGTGATTTTACACATATAATTATCTTTCACAAATCTGACAAGTTGTGAAATCACAGAATTGATCTAATAGTTTTCTTGGGGGAAGGTTGTTTATTTCTGTTTTTGTCATTATGAAGCCTGAGTTTACCTCTTAAACCTCAAGTCAATCTTTCTAGATTTTCATGTCTTTTCAGTAAGAAGCTCTTTCATGGAGTCTATCTACAACTAGTTTGTTACATTCCATTCTTTATGCATACTATCAATAGTTATTATTATTGTACTTATTAAGCACTTTTTATGTATCATGTTATGTTCTAAGGGCTTTATACACACTATCTTATTTAGTCTTCTAAATAATCCTATGAAGTGAGTATTATACTAATTAATTTTACATATATGGAAACTGAGGCCCAAATAGGTTATGTCACTTGTCTAATGTCTATGGCTATTCACCTGTGTCTTCAATTATCTTGTAAGAAGAAGAACATTTTCTTTCTTACCTTCTGTCTTCAACATAGCATATATTACCAGCTCTATACACAAGGGATACCATATTAATATTAGTGTATGTCCACTTCCCAAGAAGAAAATTTTAAACCAAAGAACAAGAGACATCAAGGCAGGTTATATTGTGATTCCTTCCAAATTTTCTCTTTTTAGAGGCCCACAGTCCCCTCCCTGAATGGTGGTGATTCTGCAAGAAGCTAATAGAGAACTTTGTTGTGCTGCAATTGGGGATTACAAACCCAAAGATATGAAAGTGTACATACAGACATTCACCATCCTCTGTAAGCTACAACTATTGCCTTTCTCATGACTCAAATTATGAACCTCTGGACTCTATGTGAGAAATAAGAAACTTGGTTGGTGTAGTATATCTGAGGGAGACATCAAGTCAAGCAAACCCTGGATGTTTACTTTATTCCAGAAACCAGCACACTGATTCCATGTTAAATAGCTTTTTACGCCTAGAAACACAGATATCACTGGCGTTCAGTCTATCTGTATCTGAAATTTCTCTTTCCATCCCCCACTTCATTGGTCAGAACGATATGATCAAAGAAAACACAGAGTCAAGCGAATCTTCAGAACTTCAGAGTTGAGTGGAGATCTTACTATTGTGGTCCCTGTGTTGTGCCAGTTTACTGGAAGCTAATAGTGGATTCCTGAACTATGTCTCAGATTTCTGTCATAGGCTTCATTTCTAGCTCAGGCTCCAAAGAAGCCCCGTACATTGTTCTTCGGTCTCAGGTGAAAGCACTTGCTGCAAACCACAGTGGCTAATTAATTTAGTCTTACTCCAAATTAATAACTGGTTTCATCTATTATCAGAGTCTACTGAATGCCATGGTTAGATACTGACAACCAGAAAGAGCAGAGAAAAGAGAAAAGCCTTCTCTGGAAACACTCAGTTATTCCAGGAAAAGCTCTTCTAAGCAAATAGTCAATACATATAGTGCATTTTGTTGGAGCAAGAGTCAGAAGAAACAGAAAAAGATACAAGGTAGTCCTAAAACATGGGAAGTTTCAAGACTAAGATGGTAGGATGAGCTGGTAGGAAAAACAGGATGCACCATAAAAAGACATTGACCACAAAAGAAACATGATTTTAAATAAATTAATTAAAAATAAATTAAAAAGCATAAGCTATCTGTCTCTTATCTATCTACTAAGAGATGAAATCAGACTATGACCCAAAGTATGGAGCCAGGGTGGCAGATGGATCAAGCAGCTTATTTCATCACCTTGGCATAGCTTTCTGGGCTCTTCGATTTTAATAACCCATATAATTTCAACAGGGAAGAAAATAAACAAAATGTTGCCCTTAAAGAGTTCAGACTATAATTTTACTGCTCTCTCTCAGTACAGTAAAAAAGGCTAATAAGGTCATGGTCCTACATTCTCTGACTTCACCTACTCATACTCCAATGTTTTTTTCTTATGTCCACATGGAATCTCTTTGCCATGTTTCCTTTCAAGGGTTATTTCCTCTGGGCCTCTGTGCTCCAGAAAGCTGATATTTGAGGTACAAAGTGAGCCAGACTTACTCAATGGTCAGTTCCCTTCTAATCCCAGTTTGGAGTCTTGTGCCTTCCCCATCCTTATTTCTGACTTGCTTTCCCCTCATCCAATCAATGGCACAGAGGGAGACATTTTGAGCAGATCTCAAAATAGAATCTCAAGGAAAAGATGCACTGACCTTGAAGAGAAGGCTACACAAATAAGAAAATAAATTAAAACAGGAACTATGATTCAAACCCACTGAAAATTATATCAAAGGAAAGTCTGGAAAAGTTGAGCAAAGAGAACCCACAAGCTCTGAGATAGACAAGTAGAGAGGAACATATAAGTTCTTGCTCCAGAATTGCTGGTTGATTTTACTTGTACTAAAGCATGAAGAAAACTTTTTACAAGACCATACTGGAGCGTGGGAACACTGGTTACAAGCTCAAGCTCTGCCTGATTCCTAGCTGTGCCTCTCACAACTAGGCGATCCCAGGAAGCTGTTGAGCTGTGGGTTACTCTCTGTAAAGTAGGGATAATCACAGTTCCCTTATAGAAATATTTTGAGATTTAAATGAAATCATAACATTAGCATTTCGATGGCACTTATTCTGTGCCAGGCACTGTTAATTAATTAATTTGCCCAAGGTCACACAGCTAGAAAGCAGCAAAGTGGCGATTAGAACCGAGAAAGGCATGCTTCAGTCTGCGTTCTTATCTATCGTGCTTCTCAAAATAATGCTTACAAATTACTCAGCCCAGTGCCTGGCATGCAATAATAGTGTTGTAAATATCAGTTATCATTTTATTATCATTATTCATACACAGGGTATAAAAAATCTTTTTGTCAACAGAGATTAGAGGAGGAAAAAGCAGTTCTGGAATGCAATACCTGGAGCTCTGGATGCCAGAATAGTTTTTCTGGGAGAATTTAGAAAAGACTCACCAGAGATATGTTGCTTTTCCCTAGAGCTGTATCTAGCTCTGACAACTTTTCTTGGTTTAGTACCATCATCTCTTCTGTTTGCCAAGACTGACTTAGAGCTCCAAATCTCAATGGAGAATTATATATTATCCTCACTCTCTCGTTTTATAAACAAGTAAATTGAAGATTCAAGTTATAGTATTTTATTACAGAAGATTTATTAATTAGCAACAAAACTAATACCTGAACAAAAGTCTTTTGATGCTCAGTTAATGCTCTGTCTTAAATCTATAGCCAATACATACACCAGATTTCTAGATTTCACAATTTTTTGTCCATTGTCTGCATAAGTGCAGTTATGTTGGCCAAATAAGTGATTTAATTATAAATCTGAAAAATATGGTACAACAATGATTCATCAATGGAAGACAGTTACAGAGCTTCTCTCTCCATTTACTTCTAATAGCCTGGGGGTGAGGTAGATGGAAGATGGTGATGCTTAAATCAAAAGGTCTCTAATTACTTACCACAATCTTCTTGGTCTTCAATGGTCTTGAGATTTGGGGACCTGTTTGCCAAAGCTGACACCTAAAACCTCACATTAAATTAGGGTGTTTAAGTGCTCCAGAGAGGACATGAAACACTGAAATCAGGTAACTCCTTCCACTTCCCCAAGAAGATTCTTTGCTTTTAAGACTCCTTTTAAAAGCCAGCGAGTTTTCTCTGATCCTCCTTAATAAAGTGTCCCAGTAGCAGTGCTCCTCTTCCTTACTTGAAATCTGTGCAGTCTCATTAAATTTGATGTGTCGCGGGGGGCTTGGATATGTGAAAGGGAGGCTGTGGGAGCAGAACTGGAACTTGCCAGCTTTACTAAGGAAACATAATTCATTATGGCTTTTCAAAATGGACGCCCCTCTGGCTTTCTGCTCCATTGATTATTTTCCCCCTTTGCAAGTAACAACTGAAGGGCCAGCTCAGCCTGAAGATTTAACCCTTATTAACAGCTTTTTAAATGAAAGATGCTGTTTGATGATGAGACAGGAATTTTCGTATATCCTCAGTTAAAGAAAACCCAGAAGAGATGATTAAAGATGAAAGTATGCAAATGTCTGGTGCTAGGCTGGCAATGTAGCATCTATCTCCATCTAAGGAGGGCCTAGCACTACTATTAAGAGTTTATACAAATAATGTTCTCCTACTTTTCCCATATTAAATATTCATGACCTACTCCTTCCTCCCTTTCCCCCTTTGGAATAGTAATAGAGGAAGAAATATTAGCTGTTCTTTGTGAAGTGATGAATACTAGGACAATAGCAGACTGCCGGCATGTTGAACACTGCTTCCTCTGAAGGATTGATCTGGTACAGCTAGAATGACAAGTTTGGCTGCAGGCTTCCTTGAGACCTGGGAGTGAAAATACTGATTTGCTTTAGTACTCCTGAGCAAGGCCTACCTGTTCTGGGAACAGAGTCTGCAGGAAGAAGACAAGACTCACCATGTAAATGCAAGCTTTGCCTCTGTCCATGGGGACCAGTGTATGCTGGAACCCTATAAAATAACCAGGAAGCCAAGTAGCAAGGTCAAGGGCAGCGCTTTGATGAAGCGTGAATGCAGATAGTCCAAGATGTGGCTGCTTATTCAGCCTCTGTTCCTGTTTTACCTAGAGCCTCCTAACTCCTCAGATTCCCCAGGTTCCTAACCCTATGCACAAGTAAGGGTGTTGTCATTGTTCTTCCTCTAAACTTCTCCCTTGAGGGAAAAATATGGGGCATCACACTGGGTATTACAGACAAAACAAAACCGACTTACCCACTGGGGAAATGAACCATGGAAAAAGACAATTTTAGGGAAGGGATGGGGACAATGTAACCCCTCCCACAGTGAAGCCCACTTTGTTTAGATTTTTGTCTACCCCTCCCAAATCTTCTAACCATCCTCATCTTCCCTTAAAAGATAAATAAAATAATCCCCAGAATAATGTCATATTCTTTAAGAAATGAACACAGATATACAACTATGAGGAAGAATAGCATCAAGATGGCTCTCTCATGCTTATACTCTATAAATTTATTTTCCTGACTTGCAGAATCTAACTCAAGGTATCTAAAGAGAAACCTTCTATGACAGAAACAAAACAAGAAAGTACTAAGTGAATCATGCACTGACGGCCCTGGCGTTTACATATTAAGTGAAAGAGGATTTCAGCTCACTCCTTTCTTATTTTATTCTCAACTGAAGTGCATAGATTTTTTTTCTGGAGTCTAAATTTCATCACAGCAATCCAAAGTGCAAAAATCTTAGTATACCCTAGTTTTTACCCCATAAGGAATAATTCTTATTATCTCCCTCCCAAAGTCCCAAAATAAATAAGAAATATATAGAAAACATTACTTCCTTATCTATCCTTCTCAGTTCACTTAGGTGACTTTTAAGCAAGTTTTTTGGCGGGGGAGATTCAAAGTATAAACAGAGTTTGTTATAAATAGGGGTTTCTTCAAACTGTTTTAAAACAAAGTTTTAAGTATTTACCTTGTCAGAGAAACTTATCGCCAATCTGTGCTCACCATGGAGTGGAGAAAATTGGAAATATAGGCCTTCCACTTTTTTACTAATTGACACCATCAGGGAAATGCAAAATAATGAAGCACTAGGAAAATAAACTATACATTTCCAGTGTATGTCCTGTCCAGTGACAGATTAAGATAGGCAAGTGCTGTAAGAGCTACCAAGAACTTTCAGATTGAGAACAAGTGTCCAAGCACAATGCACCCTTGGTTTCAAACTCACCTGTAGGTACAGGGAAATGTAATCCCTGTTTGTTCTGAGAAGCTTTTCCTTTCTAGGACATTCAAGCCCTGCTTTATGAGTATGCACTGCATTCAAACCCTGCTTTATGAGCATGTACTTTATGAGCTAATGATATGGAAGAAACTTGCCTGCCAAACAAGAAAGTTACTCCCACAGCAGTAAGAAGTAATGTTTTGTAATATGGGTGCTTCAAGAAGTATTTTACTCATCTACACCTTACACTCCCCACAGCGAAATAGTTCTCTGATCCCTAAAAATGTACAAAATGATATAGGTAAAAGTGGAGACTTGGGAGGAATTAAAAACTTTTTCTATTATTGAGTACTTAGTATGTCCTAGGAATGTGCATAAGAACTTTATAGATGTTATCTCATTTAATCTCTGTAACAACCATATAAATCAATTACCTTTTTTTGTTTTTTCACTATGGATGAAGACACTGAGGACCAGATGAGTTGGGTAAAATCTCCAATGTCTAAGGGGCTCAGCTATGACAAGGATCACAATCTATCCAATTTTAAAACCACTCACTTTCTTTCCACTATACATGATTGTCTCTAATTGCAAGGGTCTTTAGAAACCATAGAACCAAACACTATTGAAGTCACAAAAGGATTTTGTGGGAGTAGAAACAAGAATATTGATTCTTAACTCAGTCTTATTTCCCATTTTAGCAGAGTGACTAATGCTGTGTTTGCTTCAAAAAGTTTGTTTGTCCCATTAAACTTCTAAAATGAGTCTAACATTCTGTTACAATTTTTAATGCAATGCCATATGCAATCAGACACAAGACATACTATATAACAATGATGACAGTAAAGAAGATCCATTGTATGGATCAATTATTTCAATAAATATTTATCTGTTTCCACCACACTACAAAGCTTTTAGGGTAAAACAAACAAACAAACAAACAAAACAAACAAACAAACAAAAAATAAAAAAACTAATAATAATCCATACAGGCATTTCAGCCTGGCCTCCTATCCCCACTCACAATAACCTTTGCCTACCTTCCACCCAATCACACTATTATCATCAGGAGCATAGAAGGCATTATCAAAGCAAAAACATATATAGACAGGTATTCACATAATACAACAGAGGGGGTAGTTCAAATTCCCACAATGAAGGTAGAATGCCTAGTTACCAGTCTCCTTCTCTGATCAATAACACAGGTCTACAACCTTACCCTGGCCACATACTCAGTCTAACTTCTGCTCTGGTATCCATACTTCCAGTCTAAGCACAGACACCACCCACCTGTCTTCTTCCCCTATTTTTCCATTCAGTCAGCCCCATCAAAACCAGTTTTCATTCCCCCATCATATTCGATACAACCTTCTCAACTAGTCTCTTATTTTGTATCTTATGGGTTTTTGTTCTCTTTTTAATGAGAAAACTCCTACACAGCTGCAAATCCTTACACTAACATTCTTTCTGTTACACTGTCTAATGGAAATATGGCATTCCCTTCATTATAAATAGCTCTCAAACCTCTTTCCCAAAGAAGCTGTTTCTTCTTTCCTGACTCTAATTCATAAGTCACACTTTCTCTCAACCTCCCTTGCAGAGCATTGTCATGCAGCCTTTGAACAAGAGCCCTTCTTCACAACTCTCTTCCCTCACTCCTTGATATAGTCTTCTGATTCTTAATGCCTTGAGCACCTGTTCACCTGAAACTTCATCAGCACACTAAGCTTTTACTGATGATTGATGACCTTGACCTCTCAGGATCTCAACCTCCTCAACATCAATGGCCTTCATCTTTTTTCTTTTTCTCACAATAAGGCAGTGGTTCTCAAAGCCTGGTCTTTGGACCATTAGCATCAGCATGCTATTTATCTGGACCCTGAAATTTGTTAGAAATACAAATTATCTGGCCTTATCTTAGACCCATTGAATCAGAATCTTTAGGGAGTGGGGCCAACAATCTGTGCTTTAACAAGCCATTTAAGTAATTCTGATGCACAAAAGTTTGAGAACCACTAATGCAGGAAATGGCCACACCATAAATTATGTCATCCATTGGAGCTTACTCCTGTAAGTTCTCTCTGCTTAATCTCCTTGTCATCGCTTCTTCTACTCCCTCAATTTTGCTAATTTAATATTTCCATGGTCTGGAGGTCTAGAGCCTTCACCAAGTCTGGGCCCTGGTCAGCCATTTGTATGGTGCCTCTAAGCTTTCAATTGCCACTTAACTTATTTCTCATAAATTTGAATTTTTAACAAAAGCTATGAAATTGTGCTGATTGAATCCAAGCTAACTCTTTTATCTGGACCCTTGCTGCTGATTTAAATCCATATTATTCATTTCTTTTGGATTTGCTAATTTATTCTTTACAATATTTTAACATTTACCAACTTTCTTCAAGGCTGACATTACCACCTGTTTTTTCCTACTTTTGGCAGATGATCTTGACTTTTTCTTCACTAAAAACAAAGTCATTGAACCTAGTTCTAGCAATTTCCATCCACTGCTCTCCAAATTATCTCTAAAGCTGCTCCTCCTGACTCTGAAGTAGAGGTGAGCATCCTCCTCTGTTATGCTCTGACTCTTCTTCCTCATAACTCCACTAGAATCTCACTCTTCAGGAATGCCAGTGAAGTATAAGTTCTCTAAGAAAAGAAGTTCAAGACCATATTTTGCCAGAAGGTAGAGGAAATTGTCAGTGATTAATAGTGTCATATGACAGAAATAGATCCAAGATAATGAAACTTAGGAAAGTTTATTTTGTTGTGGCCATTACTAGATAATTGATTTCAAAATTGCTGTTTCTGTAGACAGATGAGGACAGAAGACAGATTGTAGGAGGTTAAAAGAATGAAGTAAGCATGTAAGGGTGTATATAGCCCACTATCAAAAGAAATTTATTCATGTGGCAAAAGATGAGAGTAGAAATATAGCTGAAGTGACTGAGGATTCAATGGGCAGTCTTCTCTCAATCACTAGTGAGATTTATGGTCTATGCAAAGAGAAAGCAGCCAGTAGAGAAGGACAGAGTAAAGACACTAAAAACATAGGATAATTGAAAGATAAATGTCTTGTAAGGGACAGAAAAACATAGATTAGAGAGCAAAACTAGAGGTATCTATTCACCAGGACTCTTGGCTGCAAGTGACAATATACCTTCTCAATGAACTTAGGCCAAAACAAGAATATGTGGATTCACACAACCAGCAAGAGGAGGAGTGTAACTGAAGATGGCTCTACCCAGAGATTTGACACTTCCAGGATCACTGTCTTGTCTCTGCTGTGCTCTACGTATCTTCCATACTCTTTCTCATGAAGATAAGCATAGGCTAGTCCCATTCCATGGGCTACTCCTAGTACATATTTTTCTTACTTTTCCATCACAAAAATGTTTTCTCCTTGTTTCCAGTTAAATGCTATAAAGACTCTAATTAATCCAGTCTGAGCTTTGTGCAGAGGAAAGGGAGAAAACAGAGTATTAGGGTCCATGGTCCTCATTAGAAAAACATGTATGGATTAAGGAGAAGCTCTTCTTCACTCTCCCACAAAAGCTATGGCACTTTCACCAACAAACTAGGGAGAAATGAGGGCATAAAAAAACAACCAATGTCAAATTGTTATGGCTAGCCTTGGATAAGAACAGAATCATCTTTTCTGACACCAGGATGGGTATGTATGTGTGTATACATATATATATATATATATATATATATATATATATGCATCATATATAAATATATATTTATTATATACATGTATATATATTTTATCTGTATGTATATATACATATATAATGTATTATAGTAGCATACGGTGTGTGTGTGTGTGTGTGTGTGTGTGTGTGTGCTGCATGCGTATGTGTGTATGGTATATATGGTACATACATGAGGTATGTCACAGGCCAGGAGTTCTCTGAAAGCAGATGCTGAGACAGTTTGGTTTGTAAGATATTTACTGGGGATCAACACCTGTTAAAGGAAAGGAGAAGCTATGTTTGGCAGAGGGAGAAGTGAAACTGTAATGCAGACCTCCATCAACCCAGGAAGAGCTCTAGAGTGAGTGTTGCTAGTCAGAGTTGTCTTGCATCAGGTAGAAATGGCTGGACCAAAGTACCTGAGCCTTTATACACCTTTGTTATTTAGTAAATAGATGTGGGCTGCTCCACGAAAAGCATAATCTCCGGCGAGAGCATACTCTCTATAGTTAAGGCAGCCTAGAAAGACACTGACAGCTGAAAGCTACTCTCTGCATTTTCCCAAACTGGGTAGCAGGTCCTTCCTTAAAGAGGGATCCAGATGATGCATCTCTATGTCTACCATACAAAAGTAGAAGAATGCAGAGCACAGAGGACTTTTAGGGAAGTAAAACTATTCTATATGATACTGTAATTGTAAATAATATCATTATACACTTTTCTAAACCATAAAATGTACACCAAGAGTGAACCCTAATGTAAACAATGGACTTTGAGTGATAATGATGTGTCAATGTAGGTTCATTGATTGTAACAAATGTACCACTCTGGTGGAGAAAGCTATGCATATTTATGGGCAGGAGATAAATGGGACATTTCTGTAACTACCTCTCACTTTTTATTTGATCTTAAAACTGCTCTTAAAATAATGAAATCTATTAATAATAATAAAAACAAAAGATTTTTTTTGCAACAAAAGGTTATAACCCAGGCCACAGATCAGAGTGTGGTCATTTTACTATGTCAGTGCCAGTATGGGAGTAGCAAAGGTAATTTAGGCCAAGCTTAGCTGCAATGAATCTATGGAAAATAAATATCCCATTCTAATATAGGTATGTGTAATGAATTAAAACTGCAATAAATTCTGTGACACAACACTCATCAAGAGGTAGAGTCTATTTTCTCCTTTCTTGGATTGAGGCTTCCCTGTGACTGTTTTAATTTCTAGAGTATGTCAGAAGGGGTACTATGTTATTTCCAGGCCTAGCCTTTAAGAGAACATGGTATTCAGGAACCCTGAGGTGTTGAATAAGAAGTCCAATTATGCTTCTGGAGAGGTCACATGAAGAGGCTCTGATATTAGTTGGAGATGAAGAGGAATCCAGCTAAGTTTCAGACTTCCAGCCATCCTCACCAAGGTTCCAGGCATGTGAGTGAAGCTGGCTTGGATTCTTCAGACAAACCTCCAGCTAAATGCTACCAAGCAGCCCAGTTGACACCAACCAGCCATGTTCTGACTTAATATATGACAAAATTGTGTGATATGATAAAACAGTTGTTTAAATCCTCTAATTTCAGGGGTAATTTGATATGCAATAATAACTGGAACAGTATGCACAAGCAGAATCAAGGACATGGCAAGTTCTGGAAGCAGTTAATAGAAGACTGAAGAGGCACAACGCAAGGACAGCCCAAGGAGGATCAAGGATGGACAAAGACTCATAAATAAGCAAATTGGTGAAAGCAATCTGCGATAAATCTGATCTGACTTGTGCTGGGATGAACATCACTGTCATCCAGACTTCTAGTGAAGTAGTAAATGCTGATGTTAATACTAGAAGAAAATAAGACAGTCACTTGGAGAAGACAAAGAAACTTTAAAAAACTATGGAGCAACAATGCCAAGAAAAATGCAAGGCATGAATAACAAGGTCACCAGCAAGGGCCCACTGATATCAGATGGCCTAGATGTTAGTCCATGTCATCAGCATTTTAATACCCTCTCACGTGATGCTGTGCCACCAAGAATTTTGATTGACTCAGTTGTGGTAGATACCACAGCAGGTCAAAGGAGTGAGGATGTCAAGGGATTGAGAGATGTAGGGATGAAAGTAGCCTAGTTGCAGTAAAATGAGTGAATAAAAAGGCTGAGGTTGTTAGCATCTTGCTAAATGTAAAGATCAGCATCTTAAAGAGTATTGTAAGAGTTCACTTATCATTCATTTATGTATTCAACAAATACTTAAAATAAATAATATTGGGCACCTACTATGTGCATGTATAATTCAAAGCTGCTTGGTTTCCATGCCTGAGACTAAGAAAGAATAAAAATAAAAAAAAAAAATGAAATATTTAAGTCTACTTAAGAAAAGTTGAAATTAGAAGACAATATGATCTTCTGCATCATCCATGGGATTGAATTATGTTTTCATTGCCATTAAGAATAAAGGATTTACCACTTCGTAATTATTTCAATGCATTGTAAAAGAAATGGATATAAGGACCCTGTTTGGTTCCCAGCATAGGGTATATATCATATTCATATCATATCATATGCAATATATCATATTTAGAAGAATTTTAAATAATTTTCTAAAAGGTCCAGACAACTTTACAGATGATAGAGAAAACCTGACTTCTGACCACTGCTGTATAATCAAGAATAAATAAACTTTCTGTACTTCAGTGTAATTATCTATGGCAGATAATGATCTTAACTTGACCACTCCTGTTCTGAGCTATCATTTTATAAACACTTATTGACTACCCAAGTATGTGCTAGATGTTAGGCTGAGCCCACAAAAAACAATGATTATTAACACATGTTGCTTATCTTCAAGAAAAGCTTGGTTTAGTATGAGGCATAGGCCTGTAATCAGTTAATCACAATAAAACATGCCAAGTGTTAGGATTATGTACATGTACTGTTCATAGAATGTGTTCAACTAATTAGCCATATTGTAAGAGGAGGAAAAGAAGTTACACTGATTGAATGCCTACTATTTGCTATATACTTTGCATATGTAATCTCATCTATTCTTCACTAAACTTCTACAAAGTAGGTATCGCTTGCCCATGCGCTATGGCTCAAAGAATAAGGTAACTTTTAAATACCTTGGTAGTTATTTAAAAGTGACTAAATAAGGATTTCTCTCTCCAAAGCCCATACTATTTTATTTAATACACAAAGCATCTTGGATATTTTCCTAATACTCAATATCTTCTAGCCTCATAGGGTATTACATTTTTTTGTTTATGCCTATTTCTTAGACTGGATTATAATCTTTTGAGAGTAAGAATCTTGCCTGACTCATCTCTATTTCCTCTTATGCATGCTTATAACATATTAGCTGGTCAACAAATATGCATTTTATAACTTAAAATAAAGTACAAGTTTAACAACAAGATGTTTCCTAGAAGTTCATAATTGGCTTTAACTTATTATTTGTAAGACAAAAAGTGAATGAAAGAGAGGTTGTATGAATGACTAAATGAAAGCATGAATGAAAGACAAATGTGCTCTTGTCTCAGAGAGTTTGCATTTGATGTCTCCCTGTCTGGAAAGGTTTTCCTGCGAATTGTTACATTACTTGCTCCCTCAAAACTTTTTCAGTTCCTAGCTCAAATGTCACCTTATTAGGGTAACCTTCATTGTTGACTCTAAGTAAATAGCATCTACCCCTCTAGCTGTTACTTCTATGTCCTTACCCAGCTCCATTTTTTTTCACAACATTTACTTCATCTAACCTGTTATATATTTGCTAGTTCATTCACCTTCACTTCCCCACTAGAGCTCATACCCAATGTGAGCAAGACCCTTTTCTGTACTGCAGCCCCAGTGTTGTAATGGTCTATCTGTGAATGAATGAACTTGACTATTAAACATAGTCATAGAAATCAAATTTCTTCTTACCTTTCCTCTTGTTTAGCCCGAAAAATCAAATTATATCAATCCTTTAAACAGTATTGTGTTCTCAAAGTGTATTCATTCTACCAAAAAAAAATAAATAAATAATGAGCCCAGTCAAGATGTCGGAGTAGGTGAGCACTGTGCTTGCCTCCTCTCACAAACACATCAAAATTACAACTAAACTACAGAAAAAACATAATTGAGAATCATTTGAAGTCTAGCTGAACAGAAGTTCTACAACTAAGGACATACAGAAGAAGCCACTTGAGATTAATAGGAGTGTGGTGACTCGAAATGGGCTAGACCTATACCTGCATGTGGCAGTTAAGGATCAGGAGAGATGTCTTGGCTGAAGAAGTCCTCCTTCAGGAGTGATGGTCCCAGCCCCACACAAGGCTTCTTATCCCAGGATTCCAGTGCCAGGAAGAAAAGTCCCAACAACTTCTGGCTGTGAAAACTAGTGAAGATTGTGGCTGAGTTAGACAGAGGGCTGTGAGCACACCACTACCTAATCTTAAAGGGCCCATACACAGACTTACTCACTGATGAACTCACTCTGAGCTCCAGTGCTGGGGAAGCAGCTCAAAACACTCCAGAGACATATGGGAAGGAACCGAATTGCCTGGCTTCAGGACAAGGGCTGAAGGAGTAGCATTCTCCCAGATAGAAGTGCTAGCAAAAGGCATCGTTCCCTTGTTAAGCCCTTCCTACCGCCGGCATTCAGACCCAGGCAGCTGCCATATCTGAGTCTCCTGGCTAATACCACTCGTACTGCCCTGGTGATTCCCTGAGACCTCATCCCACCCAACTCGGGGGCCCACCAGTGCCAGTTCCAGTGGCTTTTCCATATAAACAGCCTGTTTTAGCTCATGCTTCAGACTTTCCTAAAATCTCCCAAAGCTTCACAAAATCCAAATAAGCAGCATCTTGCTTTGGCATGTCTCATACCTCTTGCTGAGCCGCCCCAAGCCTGGCACTAGTGGCAGGCAGCCTTGATTCTCAGCTTAGCCTCTCCCAGGCACCTTCAAACCTAGCACAAGTAACAGCCATCTGCAGATCACTTTGTAGCTTATACCAAGTAAACCCAGACAGGGCACAAGCAGGGGCTGATCTTGGCCTGCAACAGAGCTCACTTCCCCCTCCAAAAGGCCCAGAACCAACACATCCAGAAGCCAGCTCAGACCACATCAGAGAACCACCCAAACACCTCTACAAACAACACACCCAAAGGGGAGACTGGACAGGCACCAGAGCCCTGCTAAAGCAAATTCTGCTCCGTAGAGTCAGCTTCTGCACAACAACTCCTTCACTGTAGTTACAGGCAGTCCTCATGACCAATCAGCCTGAGGCTCAATCCCTCCCATTAAGATGCCAACAGCAACTAAAGCTCAACTATGATAGGAAGGCAATCCACACAAGGGATATACCTAGAGCACCCAGCTCAGGTGACCAGGGAGACTGCAACACTGGGCCCCACAGGACACTTATATAAGTTTGCTCTAAAAAACTGGGACACATAGCAGCTCTACCGAATACATAGAAACAAACACAAGTAGGCAGCCAAAATAGAGAGACAAAAACCATGTCCCAAATTGAAAAAAAAAAAAAAAAATAGAACAAAGCTCCAGAAAAAGAACTAAAGAAAATGGAGATAAGCAATCCACCAGATGCAGAGTTCAAAACACTGGTTATAAGGATGATCAACGATCTTAGTGAGAATTTCAACAAAAAGATAGAAAATATAAAAATGGGCTAGAAAACATAAAGGTGAACCAGTCAGAAATGAAGAACACAATAACTGAAATGAAGAATACATTAGAGAGAATCAACAGCAGTTTAGATGATGCTGAGGATCAAATCAGTGATTTGGAAAATACGATAGCAGAAAACACCCTGTGAGAACAACAAAAAGAAAAAAAGAATAAAAAAAATGAAGATAGTTTAAAGGACCTCTTGATCAACATCAAGTGTATCAATCAGTCATATCAGGGGTGCCAAAAGGAGAAGAAAGAATGCAAGAAATTGAAAACTTATTTGAAGAAATGATGGAAAACTTCCCTAAGCTGGCTAAGGTAATAGGCATACAAGCCCAAAAAGCACAGAGAGTCTGCAAGAGACTCATCTCAGATCAAAAGACACACAGACTAAAAGTAAAGGGATGGAAAACGATATTTCATGAATATAGAAACAAACAAACAAAAACTGAGGTAGCAATATTTATACCAGAGAAAATAAACTTTAAAATAAAGGCTATAACAAAAGATGAAGAAAAATTCAGTGATCATATTTCTGTTTATTTATTTCAAGAAATCCAAAACACTGCTTTGAAGGTACATGTGAATCCATTTGTTTATTGAAGCATTGTTTACAATAGCCAAGATATGAAGGCAATCTGGGTGTCCATCAATGGATGAATGAGAAAGAGGAGGTGGTACATATATTAAATGGAATGTTAATTAGCCATAAAAACAAGCAAACAAACAAACAAACAAACAAACAAAAACAAATGAAATTTTGCCATCTGTAACAACACTGATGGACCTAGAGGGTACTGTGCCAAGTGGAGTAAGACAGAGAAAGACAAATGTCATATGATTTTACTTATATGGGGAATCTAGAGAATAGGATAAACAAACAAACAAACAAACAAAAAAACAGAAATAAGCTCATAGATACAGAGAGCATTTTGATGGTTGCTGGTTAGAAGCAAGGATGAGTGAAAAGAGGAGGGAAATAAGAAGTTCAAATTGGTAGTTAAAAATAGTCATGAAGATGTACAACATGGAAAACACAGTAGTATTGTAATAACTATGTATGGTGTCGGATGAGTACTGATTTTATTAGGGTGATCATCCTGATCACCTAGTTTTGGGTATAAAGCACAGTGATTAGATATTTATAATATTGTGTGTCAATTGAAATTAAAATATTAAAAAATATATTTTTAAAAAGTTATGATATTGCCTTTTATTTCTGTCTCTGTGTGCACACACAATGGGGTTTTGTTAAGATGATATGTTGCTATTTTCTCATCTGCAGAATATGGAAATAAAACAAAGCCGTGTCCATTCTCTTCTCAGTAAATTGAAAGGTTAAATGGTGTGCTTCCCACCTACTAACAGGAATGTATTTTGACTCTTAGCCTTTACTTTCCTCCTCTTGACTGCTAGATTTTGGTGGTGGTTTGAAAGTAAAGTGATGTATTGTTTTAGCCACTGTGATATTGTAAAAAGAAAAAGAGGAAATTGAAGGTTAATGTTTACTTCATAGATAAACAAGATAGGTACAAACAACTCAGCTCAGGTTTTTCCTGTCTCCTGCAGATAACTCAATCAAATATTTTCACTATAAAAAAAGGCCATTCACAATCTTACACAGGCTTTTTGTTTGTTTTAAAGTACTTGTCTCAAGACAACATTGAAGCATAATATTTAATAATATTCATTGCAGTGGAATTTTATCTTTATGATAATGTTATTTATGATGGCAACCAATTTCATTCCCCAATTCTCTCTGTCTCTAATTACTCAGAAAACCATCCTAACATTGTGATCTTTAAGTGTAGGTCCTATGTGACTAGGATGTTAACAAAATTTAATGCAGAACCTTTGGGATTAAAATAAACTATAAGCTACTGAGCTCACACTCAAAACCAAAATAGTAATAATTCTTTGTATGATGCTCCACATTTATCATTTTATCATCATCACCCTCTGTGTTAAGAATAAGTCAGAATTGGAATTTTCCCCAAATTACAGATGAAATTTCAAGAAGGCCAACAATGTCCTGTGGTCACACAGCTAGAGATAATAAAGCCAAAACTAAAGCCTGGGTCTTTGGATTCTTATGATGTCTTCTACTTGCTCTAAATAGCTTAGGAAAACTGAAATGGTGCCATGAACCATGACTTTCTTCTTTGGACTCTAATTTCTGGATCTTCAAGTCAATAACATGTCACAGTTTGGACCATATCAAAAAAAGTAAGGATTAGTGGAGGCAATTCATAATGACAGAAAGAGTGAAAATCATACCCCTAGAAAGCCAACTCAAGACAGTGACTATCAGGAAGAAAGTCAGAATCATATACTAACCAGAAGGAAGCAGAAGTCTTCAAATAAGCCTGCCAAAGCAGCTGATTTCTGGTCTGGCCAAGCACTTACTCTGAAACCTTCATAGATTCAGCAATAAATCATTGTTTCCCTTAAATTCTTTTACTGCAATAGAGTTATTTACTTTATGATTAATAGTTTCCTAAAAACATTCATATAAATGTATTTCTTTATCATCTCTCTCTCTCCCTCCCCTTTCCTCTTTCCCCTTTCCATCTCCTACATCCTTCTACTCTCTCTTTTTACCATAAGCTTTTAATCCTCAGTTTTTCTTAGAGTATTAGTATTCTATTGTTACATTTAAAGTTACCACAAAATTAGCATCTTAAAACAACACAGATTTATTATCTCACAGTTTCTGTAGGACAGAAGTCTAGGCATGGCATGACTTGATTCTCTGCTCAGGATCTCACTGGACTGAAATCAAGGAGCTAGCTGGGGCTGCAGTTTTTACCTGGATTTTCTTCCAGTGTTACTGGTTGTTGACAGGACTCGTTTCTTGAGGCCATAGAACAGAGATGCCCATTTTCTTGCTAGCTGTCAGTCAGGGATTGCTCTCAGTTCCTAGAGACTACTCACAGTTCCTTGCCATGGCCCCTCATACCTTTCTTCCAGAGTTGCCAGTGTTAAAGGGTTAATGTGATTAGATCAGGTCCATCAATAGTGCCATATAGCATAAATCAATCACCAGATTAAAATCCATCATAGTCACAGTCCCAGGGATTATGCAGGGCATGCATACAAGGGGCATGGAAAATCTTGGAATTCTGCCCACAACACTTAGCAATAACATACTCATTTGTGTGGCACGTAATATGCACAAAATTTTTCCTTTTCTTTTCAAGAGATGACTCTGCCCTTAAAACATTGTTCATTTGTCCTTTGAGAAGGCACTGCTTCTTGGATCTCTCCTAACTCCTTTGTAAACCTCCATGTTTGTTCCTCGTCATCACTAAATCTCTAAGTGCTAGAGCTCCCGAGGCTCTAACCTCTTTTCTTTACGTATGTGCGTTCCCTGGAGATTTTATTCCACCATAGGATTTGAAGTACCATCTATATACAATGGCTCCCTAATTTATCTTTGCAGCTCAGATCTCTCCTCTGGATTCCTAATTCGCATATCCAACTACTTTCTCAATATCACCGCTTGCTGTCTAATAGAAATATCAAACTTAAGATTTCTAAAAATAACTTGATCTAAGCTTTCCCCAAACTGTTCCTCTTGAAGTCCTCCTCATCTAAAGACAACTCCCTCATTGTACCAATATCTATGGCCAAAAATTTTAGTGTCTTCATTAAC
This sequence comes from Pteropus medius, assembly GCF_902729225.1. Classification (NCBI taxonomy): domain Eukaryota; kingdom Metazoa; phylum Chordata; class Mammalia; order Chiroptera; family Pteropodidae; genus Pteropus; species Pteropus medius. The sequence continues at coordinate 4,643,773 of NW_024345861.1, read as the reverse complement.
TCCTCTTTCTCTCACAAACCCCAAATCCAATACATTAGCAAAGGTTTTTAGATCTATCTTCAAAGTATATGCAGAATCTAGCAATTGCTTACCTCCACTGCTAACAAGCTACATTGCCTGGGGTTTTGCAGTAAATACTAACTACCCTATTTATTTTTGTCTTTATTCCCCCTTCCTCATTTCAATCTATTCTCTGCAGTGGGTAGAGTGATCCTTTTAAAACATTAAATATATCATGCCACTACTCTGCTGAAAATGTGCCAACAGCTTCTCATCTCACCCAGAGAAAATGCTAAAGTCTTCATTTCATGATCTGACCTGCTTTTCTCTCTCATCTCCTGTCACTCAGCTCATCCTTTACTCCACTTCACAATAATTCCCACCCCAATGCCTTTCCTTCACACCAAGCATGTCATGAACATAATAAATATTCAATGGGTATTTGATAAATGAATGAAAAGTATCCAATCGCTTACCCATCAGAGGACATAGATTGTCTTTACATGGCATTTTTTTATTTTTAGTGGAAAATACTAAGGTGGAAAGAATAAAATAAGTTAACCTTGTGATCTGCTTTAGAGAATGAGTAAATTCGACACTTATAACATCAGGTGAGGACAAAGGAAGACCTTCACAGAAGAAAGATATTCTAATGACCTATATATTTCCTTTCTTCTCAAGGGCTGTGGAGTAAGTTTGCATCAAGTGTACTCAGCCCGATGGAAACCAGAAGGTGTTTTGCCTCCCTAACCTTCTCTCCAAAAGCCAAACTAGATTCTCATCTCTACATCTTGGTTCTTATGGTGCTCTCTGGCCTACCTTCACCCCAACTTCTCAAATTCCTATCCATCCTTCAGGATCTATCTGAAACACAATCTTCATCATTAAATATTTCTTGATTCTCCCATGTCACATTTGCCTAAGGCCTCTCACAGCACCCTATCTTGGATGGCAATCTCTGTGTATTTTTTTTCCCCTAGGACAATGACATTTATTTAACATATTCAGTATTTCATAATGTACTAACACTTAGATTCTCTTTATTCACTGGTTCTCTAGGCTGCCCAGGAAATGTGACAACTAATAAATAATTGCATCAGCTCCTCTCAATACAGAGCAACATTTTGGAAACCTTGAACTTTGGTGTTGAACACCAAAAGGGTTCAACAATTGCTTTCCCCATTGCATTTTATGAAACAGGTTGCAGGGAGTAGGAAAAGGGCCATATTATTAAAATGACTAGTTGTACAGAAATGGATTTTAAAAAGTCACTGTTCAAAATTGCTTTTTGTAAAATTCACACACATTTATAAGTATCAAATCACCATCCAGCTCGTTTACTTGGATGTTCTTTGCCATGCTGTGGCTGGAGTTTCTTTTAGGGCTAAATTCTGTGAAGGGGCTAATGATCAGTTTGAAAATTCTGGAAGTTTAGGGCCTGAGTTATCCAAATTAATTCCTTGTTCTCCAAGCAATGGCTGCTGATTGGCCTTCTCCAGACCAGCTGGGTGAGTATCTGGGGTGTTTAGATCTTGCTGACTATTCTTCTTCTGAGGAGGAGGTTTCTTCTTCTTCAGTCTATTTGAGTTAGTATTATGTTGCTTATTGTTTACCCCAAAGTGGTCTGCAGAGATGTCACTCTGCAATAAGTTGACCAACAATAGGCTTGTTAGGTTGACATTCTTATTGATCGGGAAGCCTGGATTTTGACCACAGGATATCTGACTTCCATTGGATGCTCCACTGAAAGATGCATTGAAAGGCAGACCATGACCTGAGGAGTGGTTTCCCAAGACACTGTTTCCCTACACGTACTGCAAGTGGTGGTGGTGGGCTGGTGGAGGGTGAACCATGTTGGTTTGTTGCATGCTAACATCAGGCATCATTTGAGACAAAACAACATTATTATTTGCTATAGGAGCAGGATCACTATGCTGCTGAACCATGTGTGGGCTGGGCCTTGGTGGCCTCAAGGCCTGCCCCTGGATCCCCATAACCTGAGAAGGACTGTTGTTCACGGGCTCTTGCTATGGTGGCATCTGTCCTGACATTTGTCCCTTAAATTGCACCATGTTTCCTTGCATGTTTCGAGTTCGTTTCCTTATTATCTGTGCTGGTCATGGCATGTCATTGATTCTGAGTGTTAAACTGTTGCTTATTCCACTGCATCTGATTGATCATGATTTGTTCTATCATTGGGTTCTGCTAGAGCAAAACTTGCCCTCAAGGCCCAGTCATCTGGTTATGTGGTACCATCATTTGTGGTCCCTGCTGGAAAAGCATCTGCTGAGGTGGGTCATCCTTTGAGGCCAGGGCCCAAGATTTTGCCTTTTATGGTTCACTATCATCTGGCCCTGTGGAATAAGTGGGGCCCTTGAAAGGATCATAGGGTTCTAAGGGTTCAAGCTTCCTTGTTGCTGGACCATCTGGCTCTGGGAGGTACATGCTCATCAGCTGAGACAGTGGGCTCTGCTGGGGCTGGCCTTGCATGTTGCCTAGGTTCACCTGAGGAACCCCAGAACTACCAGCCTATTGGTTATTCATATTGCCATGAATTCTCATGAGGCTGATCTGTATCATATTTGGTGGCCTATGGGACACTTGCATCTGGTTTTGAGGAGGACCAGCTCCTTGATCACCTGCATACCGGACATTGTAATTTGCAGCTGAGGGGCTCCTGAATTTCCAGGGGTGGTGGTTGTGGTTGAAGGCACCTGACCTTATGTAAAGTTTGGATTGGACTGTCCTGCTGACAAACCAGGTGGAGGGTGTTTAGGCATTCCTCCTAGGCCTGGATGTAAGTTCTGTGGCCCCTGGTTTGGTGGTTGCTGCTGCACCAACATGAAGCTAGATGGCCTATTTCCCTATTGACCTGGATTGCTGACAGGCTGCTGGAATTCCTGAATAAGTGGGTTATTTTGAAGTGGGCTTGGTCCCATCTACTGCTAAGTTTGGTTAACCACTGGGGAGGATGCAGGGGATTCTTGCTGGAAGGAGAAGGGTGAGGAGGCAGGAGACTTGTTGGTGAGGGGAGTCTGCTGAAGGTGGGTTGGAACCCTGGAGGGCCCTCCCTGCAAGCTCTTCATCCAAAGAGCCGTGACATGGCCTGGATTAATCATCTGAGGAAAGTTTGTATGAGCTTGTGAAATACGCTGGCTGCAAAAGAGATGTGGAGGGGGAGGTTAGGAAGATGTCTATACTGTGGATAAGGATGTCTTTGCCTGGAGTCGCTGTTGCATTGGGCCAAGCAAAGAAGGTCTAGTTTTCAGTCATTGTACCCAGAGAGCCCTGGACAGGAGGAGTATGAAGGGCTCCAGAAGGCAGCTGGTTCCAGTGTGGAGGAACAGGCACCTGAACTGGGGCAGTAAACTGGGGTTGAATTCCCTATGGCTGTTGCTGCTGATGTTGCTATGGGGGTCTTGCCTGCAACTGTTATTGTTGTTGTTGCTGCTGCTGCTGCTGCTGCTGCTGCTGCTGCTGCTGCCGCTGCTGTTATTGTTGATGTTGCTGCAGCTGGGGGGAATTAGCTGGATTTGTTTGTCTGTTCACAGGGACAGGCTGCATTGAGTGATGTGGGGGAGCTAAAGATCCTGAGGGATGACTTTGCTGCAATATATTGAGCTTAGACAGGAGTAAATCCATTGCATCTGACTGAGAAACAGGGCAAGGAGTCCTGGGTTGCACTCTGAATTAAGGCCTGGTTTCATCATGGAAAATGACATGTTCCACCTCTCATTTTTATTAATCCTGGACTACCTGCCATGGGAAATCTTGTCTCCAACCTAACTGAATTTCTAGCTCCCATGCGTCCATTCATTCTACATCTTGGCTTCGGTTCTAAGCCAAAGCCAGGTTTATAGTACCTTCTCCTTCAATCTGGAGGGAGAGAATCCCCATATCCCAAAGCTGCTGGCTATTGCTCTGAGCTTGAATCTGCAGCCACTCCACTGCTTCCTAGGGGATGTTGAATGGCCCATGCTGTTCCAGGGCTTCACCTTCTGTCCTTTAGCTTGCTGGATTCTATATGGGACAAATTGGGCACATTCTTCAATATTGTGTTAATTTCCATTTGAAGTCTTTATAATCTGTATTTCCTTTGAAGACCACAAAGATTGTGAATTCCTCCAAAATACTCTCACTTTTTGTGTCAAAACCTTCTAGTCCACAGTCAAAACCCATCTCTGAGTCTTCCACTGTTGATGAACATGAGGAAGTATAGATATCTTCTAAGTTTGGAAAGTCATCCAAAACCATGGCGAATATTATTCCAGAAGCATATGCTAAATCGACAATAAAAACGCCAAAATGTCTTTCTTAATTTTTATCATTTATCCGGGTCATCTTCTATATCCAAACAAGTTAACATTTTGAGGGCCTATATTTCAAGATAGTAGCCAAACAAAAATTCTGAGCACCGCGCCAGTCCTCTTGGGCTGGCCTCCTTTAGTGCACCAGTTTGTCTGGCCAACAGTGGGCAGCCCAGCAGCCAAGACCCCTGCAGGACCTTAGGGAGCCAGCAGAGAGGGGGTGGTCCAGACTGGGCTGGGGAGGGAGAGTAAGAGGGAAAGAGTGCAAGAGGGAGTGGTGTGGGGCCTCTGTGTACTTTCTTACCCTTCCTTCCCACCGCACTTCCTAAGTTTAGAGAGTACACTATTGTATTATCTATCCTCCATAGCACTTACCAGCATGTCTTACCAGAAAAGATACTCATTATATATTTGCGGGATGAAATTGGATTGATTCAGTTTATTGCATTTAATTAGGAAATTGAATATTTAGCTAGCAGATACTTTATTGCACTTTCAGGGCTTAGGAACTGAGCAACAGTTCCCTGAGCCTCTGGCAGTTGGCTCAGATAACCTGAGATTACAGTCACCTGTCTGGATTGCTAGGCAGGACTAAGGATTTTAGGATTTTGTTGAATGCAAGAGACAGTAGAGAATGGTCTGGGGAAAAAGTCCTCTTCATAAGCACAATAAACTCTCTACCTAGTTTCCATTTCATGCTCACTAACTATATTTCAAAAAAGGTACTTTTAAAAGCTTTATGAAAAGCAACTTTTTTTCTATTCAAGTGGAATAACACAATTCACCCTGCGCTGACCATGGCCCCTGCAAACGCTTCCAGGTAAGTATAGCAAAGGGCTTCTTTCCGTTACAGTCTTTGATTTATTCTTTCTACATCTCGTAATTTCCCTCCACACCAGAGAGCCAAGTACTGTGTGGGGCTAATTAAACACTATAATTATCCATGAGCTATGGCTCAGAAGCAGAGAGAAAAATGTAATATGTATCTGATTGTAACATCAGGTAAATACTCAAGATGTGTGACTAGAAAAATGCAAAATATTCTATTTACTTAATATTCTTGATGAATAGTGAATTAGTGTAATCACATTAGCTATTCTATTCTTTTATTAGGTGAGAGTGATTAGAAGTGAATAGCTGCAGAAAAAAAATCCTCTCAAGTTGCAAAAATTAGACTTCTATAGTTTTATTATGTTTATTTTCAATTGAAGGTAATTGTCTGTAGCTTTCCCTGAGACTAGTCTATGTTCTTCCCCTATCTTTTCCCCTTGAAAGACTGAGCGCTGGTACCAAGTATAGAGAGTGTGGGTAAGACAATGCAGATCTGGCACACAAATGATCATACAGATTGTATAAACATGTAAAAATATTAATTACATGTACTGAACATCCAAAGACATAACCATGATATATTTTTTAATTGAAGTACAACTTACATACAATAAAATACATAAATCTTAAGTGTATAGCTCAATGAAGTTTTACCTATATATATGCTCATGTAATCACCACACAGTTCAAAATACACATTCTCTAGAAGGGATCCCTTCTGCCCCTTCCCAGTCAATATCCAACCCCTTCTCAGTGAAAACCACTCTTCTAACTTTTATCACCATACACTGGGTTAGCCACTTTCTAACTTCATACAAATAGAATCATACAGTCCCATATTAATTTTTAAAGAACAATATAATTTTAATACAGAAAAGCAAAACAAAGGGGAGTCCATAATCTCACCACCACCAAAAAACAAAAACAAAAACAATTAATAAAATAAATACATACATATTATTAGATATTTCGGACATGACAGAAAAGTACTCATGAAATCCTTCACTTGTTCAGAAGTTGTTCATTACTAAGCAAACTGCTGGGTCTTCTGCATTGGGTCCTTCAGATCTTTTCTCCATCCCTCTGCACCCTGCTCTGGACCCTGGAGGCTGACCATTGTGGGTTCCATCCATGTCTCCTAGTGTCTACTTGGAAACTGTCAAGGGAGGCATTAGCTGTAGAAGGGAAGGGCAGCAATGAGTTAGGGGTTTTTTATTACCTTTGGATCTCTCCCTATTTGGATGCTCTGAGACAGCTGTACCTCAGACAGCATTTCTGCTAAAGCTAGCTACTCTTTTCAGAAGCTGGAACTCTTACCCTTGAATGTTTGGGCCTAGATGGTCACAATTTTCAGCTTAGGCTTTCCCCTGGTTACTTCAACACCTCTGGTTGGTTTTCCTTAATCCTTCCTACACCTATGCAAATAGCCTCTTCATTATCAGTTGCTCTATTTAAATGTGCTGTTTTCTGCCCCGATTACCATCCATGTTAAGTTTTAAATAGACTTTTAGGAAATACTTTTGCATCTATTGTGTACATAGGCTATAAACTGCTCCATGAATTATAAACTGACTATTTTTAGAGGGTTTCTAATAAAGAAAATCACCTCTTTCTAATCAAAGTACACTTACATCATCTACACCTCTAATTCATCCTGATCTTTAAGCACAATAACAAGTGATCCAAAGTTTGAAAAGTACTATTTTGAAGCTTTTATCATTTGAACTTACTTTAGCTCTATGGCCAAATCTCTCTGGTTGCAATTTCAGACCTGTATATATGGGTGCTTTGGAAAAGTCATTTACTCAATGCTAGTAAATACAACAATGAACAAGAGACAAAGCTCCTGATACCATAGAACTTGTTTTTAGTAGGAATAGATAATGAGTAAATAAAATACTATATAATATGTCAGGTATTCATGAGTGCTATAAAAAGTAAGCAAGTTAAGGAGCGTATAAAGAGATGAGAGAGAGTACTTTCTTTTATATAAGGTGATCAGGTTCAGATCTCTGAGAAGGTCTCTTCTCTGAAGAGAGGGACTATTCCATGTAGACATCAGGGCAGGGCTTAGAGGTGGGATTCATGTGGATAGGCAAGAGAAAAATGTCCAGGTAGAGGGAGCAGCATCTACAGAGGTCCTAAGGTAGGTGCATATTTCATTGTGTTTAAAGAATGGCAAGGAGATTGTAACTGAAGCTGGATGATCATACCTATGGTAGATAAAGAAAGGGGTAGAAATTAAGCTTCCATTACAGATAGATTATATAGGGCCTTGGGCCCTTAATCATGCTTTCATTTTGAGTGAGATGGAAAGCTATCAAAAGATTTTGAGCAAAGGAGAGATGTGAAATGACTGTTTTAAGATTATCACTTGATATTATTTTAAGAATAAACTATAACTGAGTAAAGGGGAAGAAAGGAGACAGTTAGGAGGCTGTTAAAATAATCTACATGACAGAGAATGGTGATTTGGACTAGACTCAGTGTGTTAGTAGAAGTGGTAAAAGTGGTTAAGTTCTGGATATGTTTTTAAAGTAGAATCTATAGCATTTGCCATTGGAGTCGATTCAGGGTATGATAACAAATGTTGTGTCAGAGATGATTACAAAGTTTTAAAGATGAGTACATTGTAGAATGTAATTGTCATTTATTGAAACTGGAAAAATTTCAGAGCAACAGATTTCACGAAAAAATCAGGAGTTTGTTTTTGGATGTGATGAATTTTAGATGTTTATTAGACATCCAAGCAGAGAGATTAAGTAGGCAATGGCTATATGGGTCTGGATTTTAGGAGAGGACAAGGTGGATATAGAAATTGGGAGTTTTCAGTATATAGATGATAAAACCATGGAATTAGATGAACACTCCTTTCCTCCCTCAAGTGTCTATAAACTGAGAAAAGAGTCCTGTGTCACTCAAAATTTTAAAAGTCAGGAGAATAAGAAAGAATAAAAACAAACAAACAAACCTGAGGAGGGATTGCCAGTGAGAACTCAGAGAGAGTGGTACACCAGGGGCTTGAGAAGAAAGTATTTCAAAGTGAAGATGTGGCTAATCTTGCTGATAAACCAACATCTTCAAGATGTCAGGCAAACAAACAAACAAACAAACAAATAAATAAATAAATAAATAAAAATCAGAACTAACATAAAGAATCTCATGATGAAGTGCTGAAGAAGTAAGAGTAAGTTACATGCCTGGACCTTTGCAGTGAGGGTTTTATGGAAGTTGTGGTTTGTTTGATAGCTTTTAAAGGCAGATAAGGGCATCAGTACTTGACAATATTATGAGAAAGTCCTGAGAAGAGCTGGATTCCTAGGTGAGGCTGATTCGTCAGTCCCACGTGGACAAGAGGGAACAAAGATATCCACTTGAGCTGAAAGTAAAATTATAGAAATTGTGAAAAGCATTATAGGGCATCTCTTGGTTTTCAGTCACTTCAGTGAACATTTATTATGCTCCTACAAGTACATAGCACAGTGCTTTGGGCTTAGAAGATAAAGAAGAGCAATCATCCTTCCTGAAGTTACTTACACAGTGAACAATTCAAATTCATCATAAGATATCTAATCACCTTTATCAGTCAGAGTTCACCAGAGAGATAGAATCAATAATACATAGATATAATCGAGATGACATAGATATAGATACATATATAAATATTTTTTTATATAAAGGGATGTATTTGAAGAAATTATAGGAGCCGGCAATTCTGAAATTTGTAAGGCAGGGCAGCAAGCTGAAAACTCAGAAGTCGATGTTGCAGTCTTAGAGCAAACTTTTTCATTTCTGAGAAAAACCTCAATATTTTGCTCTTAAAACTGTCAACTGATTGGATACGGCCCACATTATCCAGGGTAATCTACTTAAGGTTAATCAACTATAGTTGTTAACCGTATTCATACAATACTATCACATCAATACCTGGATTAGTGTTCAATTAAATGACCGGGTATTGGTTTGCTCTCAAAGACTTTTCAAGATCTAGAATGGGTGTTGGGAAAATTTAATCCCTAGGAACAACCATGTGACTGATATTTTGGTTAGTCAGTTTTGATGATTCAGAGTACCTAGAGAATAACATTCTGTCTCATGGTGAAAAATTGGAGTCTTTTCTTTCTTCCAATCAGAAGTATAAGAACTCTTGATCAGATATGTTGAAGCTTTAAAAGCTGAGGGAAAAGTCAAAATACATAAAGTTTGTTTCTTTTAACCTCTCAAAAATGTTCTGTCCTTGTTTACAGGTGGCTAATCAGCTCTAGAAATGACTTCTAGAATGAGGCAGAAGTTTCCTTTGGGTGCGTTAGATATTTAAAGAAAAAGATTTTGTGTATCTAATGAAATTACCATTTTGATTCAACCCATAAGCAAGATGCATTGACTTTCTAGCTACAAAATATGTGTCATATCAGGCCATGTATCTTTCTCTGTCTCTGATGTTGCCTCCTTAGTTCAGCTCTCATAATTAATAAATAAATAAATAAATAAATAAATAAATAAAAACTGGCTACTATAGTCTAATAAGGTTGATACATAAAACTAACCACCACAGTATTCTATTAGTTCCCAGATTTATTCCAAAGCTGCCAAAAGCAGGTACTTTAATTTAAAGACATTTTCCTTTGAGAATTGCTATTTCCCAATTGGATTTTAAGCTATAGCCCGGTGAGAGGCCAGAGCAGGGACAGTCACAAATCCATTGTACTGTTAAAGATGGTTTTAAAGGTTCTGATTCGTTGTAATTAATTTTTATTGTGCAGAAGCAGAAGGCCAGAGGAGTGAAAGGGGGTAGTTTCTCAAGTCAAAATAACAACTAAGGAAATCCAAATAGTTTCCAACTTTCCAAGAACAGGTAACTGTCTCCAGGTCTCACCTCTCCAAATGAAACATAGACCCCAGCCTCTATCGCCCCCACAGCAGCCCTACTCTTGACTCCTTCCCACCAGTCTTCCAGGAAGCGAACTCGTTTTCAAATAACCCCCACCTCCATAGCCCCTTTTCTCCCAGACAAGAGACACTGTCATGACCCTTATCAATCAGATGGAGAGCACATTTAAGGTGCTGAAATAGAATCCTTCAAAGATGGGGATTCGCCCCCGGTGGAATTGTGGAGAGGAGCCCTGTTGCTTGTGCTCGTTGCAGACAATGAAGCCTCTTCACGCAAGTTCTTTGTTCAGCTGCACCCTCGGAGGCCTAGTGACCTGAGCGGTGCAGGCACGTGTGCCGGATATTGTCTCATTTCACAGATGCTGCTATGGCGGAATGACGTGGGAGTTGCTGGGCGCAGCGGGTGGGAAGCTGGGAATCACTCTGAGCATCTGTATCGAGGTATGAGAGAGCAAAGATGAAGACAAGTCCGGTGCTGTGGACTTTTCAGAGGGTGAGGGAGGAAAGAGGTCTTGACTTGCTGGGCAGGAAACCCTGTTTTGGAGTCTCAGGAGTCTTGAGTAATGACCAGTGTAGGTTTCTCATGGAGGACTCATTTATCTGGGTGCTATTGGGTGAGTCTGGTTTCCTGAGCTTGAAAATGTAGATTTATTGGGTGCCAGAAACTGGACTGGACATCATTTAATAGGTGCATATACCATGAAAGTGAGGGTGGGGGGATAAGAGTCAAGAGGGCAGAATAGATACGGAAGGGACACAGTGTGAAGAAAAACAGCAAAATCTGATTAGCACCATAAAATTCCAGCTGCAGCAGGTGGGAAATATAAGACTCTGGAGAAACTGGAGGTTTATGAACAGACCTCAGATCAGATAAACCTGTGGGAAGGAAAAGGTGGAGGAGGATAAACAATTAGACGTTCTGAACTTAACGAAGGAGCTTGCTGAAGAGAAAGAGACAGAGAGAGAGACAAACAGAGAGAGGCCCACCACAGACTTCTGAAGTCTGCAGGAAATAAAAAAAAAGGCTGTTAGAAAAGGTGGATCGATAAAAAGCCATTTGCTGGTTACTCTCTCTCTCTATATATATGTATATATGTATATATTATACACTATATTTATATATATTTGTCATACCTCTTGTTCTGTAATAGAAGAAAAGCTTTGGGATTTATGGAATGTGGATTTACATAGAGAGGCCCTGGAATATATAAATACTCAGCAGACTTCTAATGTGAAGAAAAAGGCTGAGGGAGGCACGTTTGCAGAAGGGAAAGAGTGAAGGGAAGTGAAATCCAAACCCTGGCTCTGTGCCTCATTCCCCAAGTGAACACAGGGAATGCATACCCCTTCTCCTGGTGCTTCAATTTTTTTCATAATTTTTATTGATTTTCTCCCTTGAGCTAGGGGAAGCAGTGTAAAAATGACATCTCAGGCTTTGAGACATTTAAACAACAAAAACCCCTGTAATGCAACACAGCTGATCTGAATCTCTGTACTCACAAATATAGATGTTAATTCAATATTTATTGTGATTCTTCTCTTTGCAAGGCATTATATTAGATTCATAGGTGTCTATGTGCATGGTAGGCACTTCATTCGTTCATTCATCCATTCATTCATCTAACAAATATCTGAGAGTAAAAAAGATGAATAAGATCCATCACTTTCCTCAAAATGCTCCCATTCTGTGAGGAGAGATCAGGAAGTAAATTCACATGTATAGTACTCTGGAGATATGAAAGAGGGCCAACTGAATCACGTAGAAGACTCACAGATGCTTTCCCAGAAGAGATAAATGACATACAGTTCACCTGGAACTCAGTGATCTGCTGAAAATCACATTTCTCAGTCACAACTCAGATGTTTGGGCTACATATGGAAATGCCTGGACTTCTGGTGATTATATCCAAATGCCCAACAGCATTTGTAGAAAAGAGAGCATGAATGCACCTTGTAAAAAATGCAAGCATGTATTATGTAATTATTATTTTTATGAGTCATTCTTCTTCCACTATGACACAGATGATCAAAATTCTTTGCTATTTATTATACATTAGTTTATTACTTTCACACAGTTACATGGTGAAATTTATATCTGGCCAGGGTGGTAGGCCCTGTGGCCCAAAGCAATTAGATAAGGCCTTAAAGAAATAAGACTGTGAACAAGGCAGAATTTTAATAAAATTCTAAACCTACAGTTGTCAAGCTACATGAAGCCTCATGCTCACAAATATCAAGAAAACATCACTACGGAACTGGTTAATGTAAGAAGCACTGGTAAAAACTTTGCATCTCATTTTGATGACAGATTTAAAGATTATGTTGGGGTGTGTGCGTATGTGTATATGTGTGTACACATGCATACACACATATATATGTATACATGCAATATATACAGTATTTATATTGTATTTATAGTGATGTAGGAATGTGCTAGAGAGAGGAAAGCAAAATTGCAAAGGCAATGCTTTCTTTTAGCAGTCTTATTACTTGTTTTCTTCTTCTTTCCCCTTTCCCTAATCACTTTCTTATCCCACACAAATCCCCAGACAGCTCAGAATCCTTGAGCCCCTCACCTCTGTATTCTTTTCCCCTAACCCCATGAAAACTTACTCTCGTATCTCTAATTCACATAAATGTCTTTCCCATGGAATATTTAAATTTAAACAGCTAATATAACCTAAAGCTGAAAGATAAAGTTTGATGATGGTAGAACTTCAGGAATGAATTGGCAACAACTCAAGGGTAGATGCAGGGGAGAGAAACAGGAGAGAGACTTTCTTGATCAGGGGAAAGGTACAGAAAAGAAAAGATGAGTCTGAACACCTGGTTCTTAGTTTCAGTGCTGCTTCTTACCACACCAAGCAAGTCATGCTGGCATCATTTTGCTTGTAGTTAGTCTTTTTTGTCTTTCAGAGCCTTCTGAAACCATCTCAGATAGAGTACTTATCAGATTGCATAATCACTTATTAGTTACTTATTTCTGGCCATCTCACCTTCTAGATGGTGACCTCCTGAAACTAGAAGACCACATCTTCCCAGGGGCTAGATGATACCTGGCATGTAGTAAGTGCCCTATGTTCAATGCTTTCCAATGAACTTAATTATTCTGAATCAGTTTCTCATCTGCAAAATGCAAGTTTGTCCACTCATTCATCCATCTATTTACTCGCCATTTACTGGACAACCTGCTAGGTTAAGTGTTGTGGGAAACATACAGATACATAATCTAGTAATTTTTCTAAAGTAACATTCCTGCCTACTTTTCAGAACCATAAGAAGGAACAAAGAGATCAGAGATCATGTGTATGAATGAGCTTTGGAAATTGTATGTGCTCCTTGAGAAAAAAAATGAGTGTTATTCTTACTTATTGCCTATATCTGCCGATGCTGTGTGCTCTCCTGGCCCTGCAAGGCTTATTTTTGCAGTTTCCCCAGTCTCCCTTCTCTGTAGCTCCCAGAAGATATATTAAGTGTAATCTTGGATCTATTCCAGGTTCCCGCTTTAAGACTCAGAATGTTCAATATTTCCTGCACACAGCAGGCTGATCGGGCTTGGTGTGATGCCAGGGACTCTGAAAGGTTCACTTTTCCAAGCACCCCTGATGTCTGGGCCCCAGCCTCAACTTGTCCAGGTTCCAAGGTGCTTGCTTAGGAAGCAGGGACAAAGCTCTAGCAAAGGCTGCCACCACTCCCCTGCCAGCTTGCATCCAAGATTACATGCTCTCTGACTCGGAGCACTAGCTGAGGAAGAAAAGTCTCACTGCCAACTGCCCCTATCTTTCCTGGAGCCTGAGCTTGCAAGAGGCAGTTAGGGCATCTGGGCTGCCCCAAGCTTCTCGCTGGGTTAAGGGTAAAATTAGTAGTTCTGAGAGGTTTCCATAGGAAAATGAAGGAACAAAAGCAAACTGGTTCCCTGGACACCTGCTAGCTTAATACAATAAGAATTGACCCTGCCTACAGTGTGTGGATAATGAGACCCCATCCGGTTTTGCAGTGAAAACTGCCTCCCTGTGCCTGCTCAAGGCCAAAAGCCTCCTCTTTCTTATAGCAGTAGCATAAATGGAATCCATACCCTTCTCCAAACATCTCTGAGGAAGGAAGAGATTCTAACAGATCTTTGAGAGAACTTCCATCTGAACCTAGTGTCCCTTCTCTTCCCCTCTCCTCCTTCTTTTTAATTAATTTGCATAATCACAGGCACTGGCTGAACATGTGACATACTCTGGATTCATGTTTGCATTTAAGCGGGAACCAGATTTATGATTTAAATGTGATCTTTTTCTGACTTTCCTCTACCCTTTGTCTTTCTTTTCATTTACTCTTCCATCCCCTCCTGGCATTTCTTTTTTCTCCTACCCTCCATACTTGCTGGGATTACTTGCAATCTCCCTCCTTCAAATACCTACCCTCTTCCACAACCATGTCAATTCAATCAAATAAGTATATTCCGGAACAGAAAGGAAAGAAATTAAGACTCACTGAGCTCCTAGGAAGTACCAGGCACAGTGCAAATACACAGATTACAGACAGACAAGCTCCCTGCACTCTTGAGCTCACATAGAGTGTGGGGGCCTGAGCTAGTGCTAAAGCACCTAAATTCACAGACCGAGAGAGGCAGGTGAAGGCATATCATGTAACTATAGGGTAAGAATTACAGAGGCCCTTAAAGAGCATGAGATCCAAAGCCCAGCCAATAAAGAGATTCTTCCACAGAAGGTCACTGAGACATGAGCACCTACCCTTGTGGAAAGAACTGCAGTCCCAAGTTCTGCCTTGTGAACTTTGTTAAATTGTAACCTCTTCTCACTTTAGTATCCTCATTTATAAACCAGGACAACTGAACTAAATAACCACTTAACCACTTTTCTCCTGGCTCTGAAATGCTCTGACACTGTGAATTCTTCACTGATCTTTGCTTTGTGACCAATGTCATGATAAAACTATATTAAAATGGACTGTGGTTACAGGTGAATGTCAGCTGTATTTTTTCAGGAGATCAGATTCCTGAATTCTTCTCCTAACAGACTTTTTTGGGGTCTATAATAGTTTATAATCATCGTAGGTATATATTCTGTGTCTGACTATTAAAATGAAGTGCTCTTCTAAGCATTTGAGCCCATGTTATTTAGAAAGACAGTCTGGTATTCAGTCAGTAGCCATCCTTACTAGAATCCCATTTAGACAGATTTTGAGCTGCTTGAGATAATGAGAGAGAACTTTTATCAAACCCTGGTGGTCAGCAAATGTGGGCTCTATGGGAAAAGTAAAAAAAAAAAAAAAAAAATGGGGGAAATTCCATCATGGTCATGAAAAGACACTTACAATAAACTCTGTTATCCATCAAAGGAGAGTAATTGTTCTAGTAAGTGGCGAATAGAGAGCCTTTGTAGATACTGTATGAATTATCAATTTTTGAAATTTGAAAGAAACATGGAAATACACCAAAATGTTGCTATAAATAAATTAACCTTCTTAGAGAATTCCAAAACTCTTTGTACCAGCATTACATAGCAAATGAGAATTATCAGATTTAGAATCTAATTTTTGCTTTTTTGTTGCAAAAACAACAAGATGTGCTTCTGTTTATCAATACTATTACTTTTGAAAACAAAATATTACCAAACATGATTTGGGTTTTCTCTCAATATTTATTTCCACCTACTGCCTTGTTCCTGCTCCATGCTTTAACCATGACCATTTTTGGAAAAAGACCTGTAGTCTCCCACTTGTATACCTGTGCTCCAGCATGTCTTCCCTCTGTCTGGAAGCCCTCCTTGTTCTCACCACCCTACTTTCCTACTTGTTCGAGCTCAACTGTGGTCTCTTTCATGAAGCTCTTTATAATATGCCACAAAAGATGTGACTTTTCTCATTTCGGAACTCCCGTAGCACTTTGTTTTCATCTCTCGTAAGGCATTTTCAATGGTTTGCCTTTTTGACCACATGAATCTATCTAGTCCTGGCACATTCCTTTGGAGGAAGTTTGACACATTATATGCCCTAGGACAGTAATGTTCTCATTTGGCTTAAACCTCTTGACAGGAATAGAAACATGGTACTATTTATCAAATTTTTAAATTTTTGAAAGCATAGATTATAGTCTGTATTCCTTATTGCTAAATGTCTGTGAGCATCTTGAGGGTAGGATCATGTCTAAGCAATCTACACAGAGTCTGGTATGTGGTAGGGAGCAGTCAATATTTGTTTAATTAAACCGAACATAATAAAAGGGTACCTTGGTGCATTAACACAATAGCAAAATGAGAGATGGATGCTTTCGCGAAACTTAAATCTGCCATTTTCAACTTAAAAACAAAAACAAACAAACAAACAAACAAAACACACATTTTACATTTGAAAGAGAAACAATAGCATGTGCAATCTCATTTTGAAGCTCAGATAGTTTACTTTAATAAGCTTCATTAGCCTGTAATCTTTCGGGAATTTATTGACCAAGGCCATTTTGTTGGATTGACTCTTTACAGCTGCAGGTATAGATTCATTTATTCACTCATTTAATAAATATTACTGATCACCAGATATGGGCTAAGAGCTGTTAAAATTTTAGGGTTGCAGCAGTGGAACAAGGCAAGGTTTTTAAACTCATAAAGGTTATATTCTAGAGGAGGAAACAGGATAAGAAAGTAAGCAAATAATAAATATGGTTTAGTGATATAAAGAAAATAAACCAGGGTAATGATAATGAAGGTAGTTGGGTGATCAGTATTTTAGATAGGATGGATGATCAAGGAAGGCTGTTTGACATAAAGGAGGTAAGTGATTCATGCAAATATGTGAGAAGAAAGCAAATATGTGAGGGGAAAAGTATTCCAGGCAAAAGGAACAGTATGTAAAAAGGATCTGGAACAGAAGAATGCTTGATGTGTTTGAAGAATAACAAGGAGAACAGTATAGCAGGAGAGCTCCGAACAGGGATAAGGTTGAGACAAGTGGCAAGAGATGAGCTCAGAGCAATAGCAGTGAGCCAGATGTAGGAACTGTAGATGGTAAGGTTGGATTTTACTCTAAGATGAATGTTTTTGGAGGATGTGAAGGTGAAGTGTGAAGTGATCTAACCTACATTTTAAAAGTATCACTTAGCTGCTATGTTAAAAATAGAGTGAGAGATGGCAGGAGTGGTAGGCAAGTTTGGAAGCACTGGAGCCAGTTAGGAGGCTACTGCAATGATCCAGGATGCTGGTGGCTTGAACTAAGGGGTGAGTGGTGAGGGTGGTAAGAAATGATTGGGTCCTGGATATATATTTGAAGGTAGAGCTGTAGGCTTTGCTGAAAGATTGGCTATGAAATCTAAGAGAAAGAACCCCAGGTTTCTTAGCCTGATCAATTAGAAGAATAGAGTTGTCATTGACTGAGATGAAGTAGATTGTGGGAGCAGTTTGGGATATCTATTAGTCATCTAAGTAGAGATGATGAGTAGGAAATTAGACTTATGAGATTGGAGTTCAGGAAAGACATTCAGGCTGAATATGTAAATACAAGTTGCCAGCAAAGAGTATTTGTATCAGTCAGCTCAAGCTGCCATAATAAAACACCATGGACTGGGTGGCTTAAGCAATAGAAAATTTACGTCTCACAGTTCTGGAGGCTAGGAAGTCCAAGATCAAGCTGCCAATTAATTTGGCTCCTTAGTAAGGACTCTTCTTGGCTTTTAGACAGTCATCTCTTCTCTGTGTCCTTACATGGCAGAGGGAAACAAAACTTCTAGCGTCTGTTCTTGTAAGGGCACTAATCCTATCATGAGACTCTCATCCTCATGATCTCTTCTAAATCTAATCATCCTCCATAGGCACCATCTCCAAATGCCATCACACTGGGGGTTAGGAGTTCAACATATGAATTTGAGGAAGGGGGATGTAATTTAGTCCATAGCAGTACATAAAGCCATGAGACTAATGCATACAAGAGAAGAAAGGAGAGAGGAGAGAAGGGAAGGGGAAGGGAGGTTTAGAGTATGGAGCTCTAGAATGGTGAGAGAAGATGAGGCAGAATCAACAACGATCATAGAGAGAGAACCAGGAGGGTGGTGTTCTGAGAGTCAAGTGAATCAAAAATTTCAAGGAAGACAAATGATCACCTGGGTTAAATGCCAATGGTAGATCAAGTGAGATGGAAATGCAAATTGACCATACATTTAGCAACTGGCAGGTCATAGTGTTTTGACAAGAGCAATATTCTCTCAAGTGATGAGTTAAAGAGAAAGCGAGACAGAATTAGATCAAGATATATCAATCATTCTTTTAGGCATTTAACTATGGCGGGTAACAGAGAAAGGCATGATAGCTTGAAAAAAAAAAAAACACTCTCTGCTTTAGCTAGAGAGAGCTCACTGCCTTCTGAGTGGGAAGAGTGCTCCAAAAGCTGGTTGGTACACTCAGAGGATGTGCCTCTGATGTAGAACCTCTGTAAACTACTACTCCATCTACCAACTATAATTACAGAAGATATAACCTCCTTGAAGGCCCTAAGTCAGCAGTCCTTTATTAGCTTTAATGACTAACCACCAACTAACACTTCCTCTTCTCTTCCTGCCTGAGTCTGCAGGCACAACTGGGTCTGGTTGCCAGCACGACAACTCCCTATAGATTTGTCAAAAAACCTGCAAATAACTTGAGATATAAAAAGGTCAAGAAAGCAAAGCCAATTGGAAAATCATATTGTGAGCAAATCTTTGGCTAAAGAGAATGGAGAAAAGGAAGGAGAGGACATGGAAACAGGCAGGTATAAATGAATCCCCAGCTCCTGAATCCTGGAGTGTTTGGGCCCCTAAAGCCCAATCGCCTCTTCTAAATCTACATCAAATGATGCTGTGAACATATATTCCTTGCTAGCAAGTGTTTACCCATTGCGCCTGAGCCTGCTTAACAGCTATGACATGCTTTGTATGCTTTACAATTTGACCTATTTAATTGAGGCTTAAAGATGGTAGGAAGTGACTCTCATATCAAAGTGAAACTGCTATTTCATTTCATTTCAACCAACTAGTTTTTATTGAGCACCTACCAAGGCTGTATACTACGCTAGTTAGTGCAAGTATACAACTTAAAAAGAAAAAGAAAAAAAAGAATAGCATTTGCTTTCGCAGAGCTCACAATCTAATCTAAGTCAGTGGTTCTGAATCAGAGGTGCTTTTGCTTCCCAGGAGACATTTGGCAATGTCTGGAGACATTTTTGATTGTCACTACTAAAGGAGGGTGCTACTAGCATCTAGTAGGTGAAAGCTGGGGATGCCACTAAGCATTCTACAGTGCACAGGACAGTCTCTAACCTCAAAAAATTATCTGATCTAAAATGTCAATAATGCCAAGATTGAGAAACTCTGATCTAAGAGATACTACAGCACATATACAAATAACTCTAATAGAAGAGAGGCTATGATAAGTAATAATTTATGTTTTCAGGAATCCTTCAAGCTTTGTAGAGAATCAGCATCTTAGGTTCAGTAGCTAGACTCCACTAGCAGTCCTGAGAATAACACTCTAGGGAAAACAAAGCTCCAGCAAGTTCCTGCACAGTATTTGTATGCATTTATACGCATTTATAATATGTTTTGTACATATTATAATATTCAATCCTTGCAACAATCCCATTTAGAGGCCCTCCATCTATTCTGCATAACTGTGACTGAAGAAGTCCTCCTCTATTAGGAAAAATAATTCTCTCCAACTGAGAGGCAGGGACCTTAGCCTAGTCAATCAAACAGCCCAATCAACCATGGCAGTCATAGATGACAGATGCCTGAGACAGATTTCCATCACTTTTCAACAATCATCTTAAGCAAACAGAATCATAAATCTCCATTTTAGATTTGGACACTGAGGTTTAGTGACGTGACTAAGAACTCACTGTTTCTACCTTGTAGTAATTTGGCTCAAATCTAGACCTTCTGACTCTGGATGGAGAAATCTTTCTACTATAAGAAGCTGCTCTCTCCATAACAATGACAGTAGACATCAACACCATTATGGAGTATAACAATTCACAAAGTGATTTTCCTGTTCATTCTTTTTCTCTTCATGTCTTTCTTTGGGCAAATACAAGAAAAAGAGTGGAAAATACATTTTGGGTTTATATTGAAGGAGAGAAAGAATTATCACCTGTATTTTATCAGTAACACTACATCTCTTTATGTTCACACATAAATCATAGAAGAAGTAGATCTATAGAACCACTTTGCACCAAAATGGAACCAGACTAAAGGGTTCATTCAGTAGCATCATACATCAGATTAATGTACCCTAGAAAAACACATAAGGCAATTTATTCAAGTATAGTATGGCTTAAAAATGACCAAGTTAAAATTGAGCCACATGCTTTTATTTAAATACAGATGGTCAGGTTTTGTTTATATATATTGAGCCAACTGCTGATACAAAGTAATGTCCTATACATATAAACTAGCAAAGCCACTTTAGAACCCAGAGTTTAAAAGAGTCTATATAAATGTAAATTACCAACCAAAGGAAGCATAAAATCTATGGATGTGAAAATGAGACTACTATCCTAGCTCATCGAGCTCCAATTGGCCAGTGTGTGTTCACATGGCTTTCTCTTATTTTGCAAGTTTCTGGAGCATGTATTTAGCTGAACTTTTGTGTGCCAACATGTCAGTGATTGGGTGACCTGCGTTTCCTGTGTGGTTGTTTGTCAATGTCAGGGTTTTTTTCCAGATCTTGCAGAGACACTGAGTCTTCATGCATCTGATTTGTCACCCCAGTAATTTTTTGAGTCCTTGGACTCTCCAGCAGGAGTCTTCCAGGCAAATTCTTGAAGTCGCTTGGCCAAATAATTCAGCCAAATGGCTAGTAAGTCAACTTTGTTCAGGGCCAAAAGTGAGCTATAGTTAGAAATGAAATGCTGCTGAAAGCTGCATTAACTCTTTTACACCACTAATGTGTTTCATTAGGGGCCCTGCAATAGCCATTCCCTAAATGGGGCTCTGGAGGATGAAAAATGTTAGTGAGCTTCTTGAAGCCTGTCATTTCCAACAAGGGAGGATGTGGCTCACAAGGAGTAGGGAATTGATGGAATAAAAGAGAATGTCTGCAGACTGCTTAGAGTTCCATGCAGGAAGAATTGAGAAAAAACAATCTCCCTAAATAGAATTGTTTTCTTCCTTTCCAACCATGGTATATTAATTAGGTACAAATCAGTCCACTTATTGCCAATTGACATTAAGCAATTTACCATTTAATGGCAATTGCAAACTGATGTTTACTGCTCTTAACCCTCTTGATTGTTCCAAACAGATTTCCCATCCTAAAATGTAAATGGATTTAATTTGATCTCCTCAGTCTGTTCATTGTTATTTGAAAACAGTGATATTAGTATCAGAAAATCAGCAGCTACCTGAGCAATGAAGTGTTCAAAATGAAGGTGTTGGGTCATTGGTGAAAATTCAAAAGCAAGAATCACTACAGACCTGGAGTAGCATGATTGTTCTTTGTTGTTGTTGTTACTGCTCTCTCATAGTCTTGATTTCTTTTTTTTTTCCCCTAATTACCAGAGAAATTAAAGTTGAGAAAAGTCCTGGAAAGCAATCTAGTTCAGTTCTGTCACTTCTCCAATGAGAAAACTGAGGCCTAAGAAAGTCACATGAATTGCCTAATAGTTAAAAAGAGTAACCTGCTCTCTCTTCTTCATTCTTATGTCTTCTTTATTCTCTTATATCCCACTCCCACCCCCAAAGAATTCCATGCAGAGCTCTGTAAGTGGAGAGATAATGGACAGAATGCATGATCTTGTAACCAAAGGACTTGAGTTCAAGGTCTACCTGGGTCACTTCTCAGAGCCTTGGTTTCTATATCAATGAAAAGGAAATAAAGAGCCCCACCTCTCAATGGTTTTGCAAGGACTGTATGAAACAGTTTATACAAAAGCAGTTTAAAAACTGCAAAGGAATATGAGATGGAAAACATTGTCTCATTAAAATCAAGCCTAGACAAGAGAGGGGCTGATTGAGACAAAGGTGGAAAGGCAGGCAAGGAACAAACTTTGAGCAATTGACAATAAGAACCATAGCACTCCAGCACCCACATCTGAAAGAAAGATTAGGAATCAGAAGCCTGAAAATATTTGCAGATGTGGTAAGCCTTTTCACTTTTGGAACAAGTAACATCTAGTGACGTTCGTTCCACTTATTTTTCTTTTAAGTTGTCAGCATATTATTTGAAAACTTTTTAAATTTGAAAGACATATTTTGCAGAGGGATATCTAATCATTTACCTAAATAAAAATGCAAACACAGCCTTATGGACTGTCCTCGTCATTATATATTAAAGTGAAATACACAGCCTTAACCTATATTCTACTGGCAATGCAACCAAAACCTTTATGGACGTGTTTACGGAAATAAGTGCCATTGGCATTTTCACAAGTATAGGTGTAAATGTAACAACATACCAGGTCATACTAGAAAAAGCCCTAGGCTAGGAGACACAAATGTTGCTTTTTGTAAGCTATTGGACCTGGAGCAAATCACTTTACCTCTCTGGATTTCTAAGAGATAAATAAGGATGGAAAGTGGGGATATCAATAATATCAACTCTAAGATTAAATAGGATCACATCATTCAGATCTCAGCTCAGATGTACCCTGCTCAGAGGGGCAGTAATGGATTCTTAGGATGTCACTCAGATCTCTCTTCTTTTAGGACTGAAGCATCATTCCTCTAGCTTCTAAGAGTGTCAGCAACTGAACTCCCTGCTAGACCCCTTCATAGATTTCTCTCAACTGTCCACCTCATCCAAGATGTCACTCACCACCCCCCACCAAAGGCAGCCCATGTACAATACTGGCCAATAAGAGGGTTTAAAGCCAAGCACTCTAGCCCCAAATCATGATACTCTACGAGGCTACTCCAGTTTCAAAGTTCTTATGGCCCTGGAGGCTGAGGCTTTGCTGTGACTATGTAACAGTCTAATTTCCCCCTCTTCCTAATCCTCACCCAGAGATGTTGATCCTATAAGAGCTCCACAATAAACTTTCTACATGGTAATCTCCATCTGCATCATCTTCCCAAGGAAACTGATTTGCAACGAGGAGTCCTTCCTGGTCACATCAGATAATTTAGAACTATCCCTCCTCTGGTCACTCTCTATCCCATTGTTCTTCTCACTATCTGAAAAAATACCATTTATTTACTTGCACATTTATTGTCTGAATCTCTACTGCTTGAATATATGCTCCATAATGGCAGGATCTTTATGTGTCTTGCCCACTATTGTACACTCAAGGTCTATACAAAGTAGGCACTCACTAAATATTTGTTGAATAAAAGAATGTCAGATGAGCTCCTGTTCATGATGGCAGAGTAGGTAAATGCTGTGCTTACCTTTTCTCACAAAATCATCAAAATTACAACTAAACTACAGAATAGCCATAATTGGGAGTCACCTGAATTCTACATAAACAGAAGTCCTACTACTGGGGACACACAGAACAGGGCACCGAAAAACTGGTAGGAAGGGCAGAGACATGAAGCAGACTCATCCCACATCCATGTATGATGGTTGAAGAGTAATATCTTGTCTGCAGAGGTCCCAGCCCTAGTAAGGCTCCTCAGCCCAGGGTTCCAGTGTCAGGAAGAGAAGTTCTCACAACCTTTGGATGTTTAAACAAGTAGAAATTTTGGCAGAGTGAGATGTAGGACTCAGGGAGTAGCAGAATTAAGGAGCCCACACACAGAATTACTAAATGATGAACTCATTCGCTCTGAGCTCCAGCTCTGAGGCAGCAGCTTGAAAGGCACCAGGGACATACAGGGAAGAAATGAATAGTCTGGTTTCAAGGTGAAGGCTGGAGGGGCAACTTTCTCCCAGACAGAAGGGCTAGCATAGGGCAATTTTCCTTTGTTGACCCCTATTCTGCCCAGGTTCCAGACACAGGCAACCACCATATCTGAGTCTCTATCAACTAGCTAACACTGGTAGTCCCACCCAGGTGATTCCTTGAGACTCCACCCTTCCCAATGTGCAGGATCACTCAAGCCACTCCAGAGCATTTCCATACAAATGGCCTGTCTTGGCCCATGCTGCAAACTTTCCTAAAATCTCTCAAAGGTTCACAAAACCTAAACAAGCAACATTTAGCTTCAGCACACCCCATACCTCTTGCTGAGCAACCTCAAGCCCATAACTAGCAATAGCCGGCCTGTTTGTGGCTTAGCCTCCCAAGGCATTTCCAAGCTCAGCATGGCAAAGGATTTGTGAATTGCTTTGTGGCTCATGCCTGGTGGCCCTGGGCAGCATAAGTAAATGCTGTGCTTCTGCAATTGAACTTGGCCTGTAGCAGGACCCCTCCCAGGAGGCCCCTGGCCAGCTTCATTCTGAGCCAGAGCATCA
This sequence comes from Pteropus medius, assembly GCF_902729225.1. Taxonomy (NCBI): domain Eukaryota; kingdom Metazoa; phylum Chordata; class Mammalia; order Chiroptera; family Pteropodidae; genus Pteropus; species Pteropus medius. The sequence goes on along the minus strand of NW_024345861.1, from coordinate 4,619,382 downwards.
TCTGGGATCACATCTGAGAACACACCTAAAGGGCACACAGGGAAGGCACCAAAGCCCTGGTGAAGGAAATACACATACAACTCCAAGAAGCTCAGAGAGTCTCAAACAAGATGGCTTCAAAGAGGTCCACACCAAGGCACATCATAATTAAAATGCCAAAGCTTAAAGGCGAAGAGAGAATTTCAAAAGTAGCAAGAGAAAAGCAGTTAGTTACCTATAAGGGAGCTCCCATAAGACTGTCAGCTGATTTCTCAACAGAAACTTTGCAAGCCAGAAGGGTTTGGCCTAAAATATTCAAAGCGATGAAAAGCAAGGACATGCAACCAAAATTACTCTACCCAGCAAACTATCATTTAGGATTGAAGGACAGATAAAGAGCTTCTCAGTCAAGACAAGCTAGCTAAAGGAGGAAGAATAGAATAAAGGGAGGAGGAAGGAGGGAGGAGAGGAACAGGAAGAAGAAGAAAGGTGAAAAGGAGAGAAGAAGAGCTGGGAGGAAGGGAGAAGGAAGGGAAGAGAGAAAGGAGAAGAAAGGAGGAGGAGGAAGTGGAGGAGGAGGAGGAGAAGGAAGAGAAAGTGGAGGAGGAAGAGGAGGAGAGGAAGAAGAAAAACTATGAATAAAGAATGGCAATGACTACATATCTGTCAACAATTATTTCAAATAAAAAAAGATTAAATGCTCCAATCAAAAGATAGGGTAGATGAATGGATAAGAAAACAAGATGCTTACATATGCTGCCTATAAGAGACTTACTTCAGATCAAAATACACACACAGACTGAATGTAAAGGGTTAAAAAGATGTTCCATGAACATGAAAACAGAAAGATAGCTGAGGTAGTAATGCTTATACCAGACAAAATAGACTTTAAACAAAGGCTATAACAAGAAAGAAAGAAGAAATCAGTTACTCTACTTCTGGATATTTATCTGAAGAAACCCAAAACACTACTTTGAGGGGACATATAAATCCATATGTTCATTGCAGCATTATTTATAGTAGCCAAGACACGGAAGCATCCTGGGTGCCCATCAATGGATGAGTGGTTAAAGAAGAAGTGGTATATATATATATACAGTAGAATACTACTCATCCATAAAAAAGAATGAAATCTTGCCATCTGCAACAACATGGATAGACCTAGAGGGTATTGTGCTAAGTGGTGTAAGTCAGAGAAAGACAAATGTCATATGTGGAATCTAGAGAACAAGACAAACAAACAACAGAAACAAGCCCATAGATACAGAGAGCATTTTGATGATTGTCAGATTGAGGGATGAGGATAAGTGATGGTGGAGGATATTAAGATACAAACTGGTAGTTACAAAATAGTCATAGGGATATGAAATATAGTATGAGGAATATAGTCAGTGGTATTGTAATAATGATGTATGGTGTCAGATTGGTACTGGATTTATTGGGATGATCACTTTGTAAGTTATATAAATGTCTAATCACTGTTATACACATGTATGTCGACTATAATTGAAAAATAAAAATAGAATATTAAAATAAATAAATAAATATATTTTTTAAAAAAGAATGTCAGATATTAAGAGCTTCCAGTTTAGTAAATATGAGATGTACAAATGTTAGCTTATATATATTTTAAGAACTCAATTTGTACTTCAGAATAGATAAATTAAAGATACTTGATAAATATGTCATAGGACTCTTCCAGTGAATCACTTAACAAATTAATGGATCCAACTTCTGTTGACATTTCCATTTGCAAAATAATGGCATACTTATTTGACTGTTTCCACTATGGGCCCACAATATTTCCAAAGAATATTTTTAGACATTAAAAAATTAACACAATCACAGTGTGTTTGTAGGCACCATCAAATATCAGTTGGATAAACTAATCGCTCATAACTAAGGAAACAGCCATTAATACAATGAACAGATTATGAGTTCAAAAACAGAAAGTGTTGTCATAGGCAAAAGCGATTTATGTGTTGATCTTTATAAGGCTCTGGATCATCAAAGCTTCAAGTCAGGAGATCTGAGCTCTAGTTCAATCTCTGCCTTCACCTCATCAAGTGACCTAAGTGAAGTTACTGCACCTCTCTGGTCCTGATTGTTCTCCTGTGTGAAATGAGGAAGATGTGTTCTATTTTCTCTTTTAACTTTATAATTTTGTGCCTATATTAGCTGATTGATACACAACAATGATATACTGATGTCATAGAAGACAATATAGGCTGTACTACCAACTGTGTTTAAGATAAGGCTAAAAAGTCTTATTACCTATAGGTAATACTACTTCCACCCTAATAGAGGTCTTGAAGAGACCTATCCATTCAACAATTATCAATAACCTTTATGTTACTATTCTAAAAGTTGAAATAGGCAATAGTATGAAAAAAGAAAAGTATACACCTAACTCATTTATAAACATAGATAAGTTAATATTAAGTAAATATTAGCAAAGTAAATCAAGTAATAAATAAAAAAGATATTGTAATCAACTTGGGTTTATGCCAGGAATTCATATATAGCTTAAAAGTAGAAATTTGATTAATATAATTTCTTACATTAACAGACAAAGGAGAAAAGCCATATGCTAAATCCATAAGCATAAGAAAATATTAAAAGTTGATAAAATTCAACACCCATTTATAATTTAAAAGGGAGAAACTTAACAAACTAGGACACTTTTTACATCAATCAAACATCATTTTTAATGATCACATGTTAAAATTTTTCAGGAAAAATGCAAAGGTTCAACACGTCTGACTTTATAATAGAGGTAGCAGTTCCAGTCAAGATAATGGGCTAGGTAGAAGCAGGGTTTGCCTCCTTCTATGACCACACTAAAATTACAACCAAATTATAAAACAACTTGGAGAACCACGTAAAGTCTAGCTGATCATAACACATACATCTGAGGATACAAGGAAAACCTCACATCGAGATGGTAAGAAGGATGGAGACACGAAGAGGGCTGGTCCTTCACTTGCACAGGGGGGTTGAGCACTGGGAGGAAGAGTGTGGCCACAGAGGCTCCCCTGAAATAAATGAGGCACCTGAGCCCCACACAGGGCCTCTCCAGCCCAGGGTTCTAGTCCTGGGAAGAGAAATTCCTACAAAATCTGACTGTAAAAACCAGTGGGGACCCTGGCCATCTGGATGAGATGGAAAGAACCTGAAAACCCAGACATTCTCTTCAAGGGCCCACACACAGACTCACTCACTCACCGACACTAACACTGGGCTTCAGCGGAGGGTCAGCAATTTGAGAGGCACAAGACATATATGGAGAAAGACTGAATTCCATGGACATGGGGCAAGGGCTGGAGGGATAGCCACCATTGCTCTTTTGTCAAGCTCCCCTCCCAAGCAATCTACAGCTAGGTGCCATATTGCCTGTGTTGAACCCTCTCCCTGTATGTGGCCAATTCTGAAGCTGCACTGGCCCAGTGAGATTGACCCACTCCACCCCATGTCTCCCTGGGGCTCCACCCCACCTAGCCTGTAAATTGCCCACAGCAGCCAGTTGCTGGGTAGCCAGACCCACCCTGTGACTTCCCTGAGCCATACATTTATTTATTGGTGGCAGCAGCCCTCACTCAGCTCATCCAGCTTACACGTAGCCCATATATTTTGAGGGACAATTTTGGTGGCAAGTTACTGATGCCAGCCTGAGCTGCAGTATTTCTTGGGCAGATCCCAGGAGTCTGAGAGCCTGAGGTAGACAGTGGCTGGCTTTGTTGCGATCTGAGACTTTTACAGAAAGCTGCAGATTCTGTACTAGTATGAAAACTGATTCTGCATTGGCTGGGCGAAATTCTCTTCCTTTACCCCAGTGACTCCCTGTGTCCCCAATGCGCCCAACAGTTCTTCCAGTTGTGGAGTCTTACTGGCAGCTGCCAGGCAGCCCTAGGCCTCAAGGTACACTAGTCCTCTTGGTAAGCCACCCCAGGCCCAATAAGGGGGGTAACTGAACTCAGCCCACAGAGTTGTCTCTCCCACTTACCTCCAGATCCAGCATAGACAGCAACTATTTGCAGATCACTTTGTAGCTCCTACCAGGTAGCCCTGAGCAATCAAAGGCAGCAGCTGACCTTGGTCTACATGGGAACTCCTCCCAAGGAGCCCCAGAACCAACACATCTGAAGGCTGGTGTCAGACCACAACAGAGCACCACCTGACTAGCCCCAAAGGATGATCTCGACAGGTATACAATATTACTGGTGTAAATATAACTCTGTGGGGTCAGCCCCCACACAGCTGATCATACTCCATTGGCTTGGCCAACCCCCAAAGCCAGCCAACCTAACAGTCATTCACAATCACTGACATGCTAACAGCAGTCAAGGCTTAGCTACGACAGAAGAACACACACGTCAACACATGAAACACACCCAGTGCCCCTAGCACAGGTTATCATGGAGAATGCACCACGAGGCCACATACTACACAAGGCTATCTGGCCAAGGCTGGGAGACATAACAGATCTTCCTAATACATAGAAACAAACACAGAGAAGCAACTAAAATGAGAAAAAAAAGTAAGATGCCAGAAATGAAACAATAGAAGGAAACTCCAGGAAAAAAAAAAATGACATGGAAGCAAGCAACCTACCAGAGACAGAGTTCAAAGTATTGGTTGTAAGGATGCTTAATAAACTTAGGGAGGAGAATAGAAGAGCTCAGTGAGGGTTTCAACAGAGAGATAGTAAGCATTAAAAAAGACATTAAAACCATAAAAATGAATCAGTCAGGAATGAAGAATACAATAACTGAAATGAAGAATACACTAGAAGGAATCAACAGTAGAAAAGATGAAGCAGAGGATTGAATCAGTGAATTGAAAGACAAGGTAGAAGAAAACATCCAATTGGAACAGCTACAATAAAAAAGAACACAAAAAAATGAGGAAAGTTTAAGAGATCTGTGAGACAACATCAAACGTACTAACATCCACATCATAGGGGTACCAGAAGAAGAAGAGAGAGAGCAAGGAATTGAGACTTATTTAAAGAAATAATGACAGAAGGCTTTATTAACTGGGCAAAGCAAATAGACATACAATTTCAGGAAGCACAGAGTCCCCCCAAAAAGAAACCAAAACAGACCCACACCAGGACATATCATCATTAAAATGCCAAAGGTTAAAGACAAAGAGAGAATCTTAAAAGCAGCAAGTGAAAAGCAGATAGTTACTTACAAGGGTACTTCCATAAGAATGCCAGCTGATTTTTCAACAGAAACTTTGCAGGTCAGAACAATTTGGCACAAAATATTCAAAGTAATGAAAAACAAGAACCTACAACCAAGATACTCTACTCAACAAGGCTATCAATTAAAATTGAAAGTGAGATAAAGAGCTTCCTAGACAGAAAAAAAGTGAAAGGAATTCATCATATTAAGCCAGAATTACAAGAAATGTGAAGGGGACTTCTATAAAAAGAAGGGGGGGGGACATAAATATAAACAATAAAATGACAGTAACTATGTACCTATTAATAATCACTTTAAATGTAAATAGATTAAATGCTCCAATCAAAAAACATAGGGTAGCTGAATGGATAAGAAAACAAGACCTGTACATATGCTGTCTGTAAAAGCCCCACTTCAGATCAAATGACACACATAGAGTGAAAGTAAAGGGATGGAAAAAAGATATTTCATGCAAATGGAAATGAAAACAAAAGATAAGACAACAATACTTATATTAGACAAAATAAACTTTAAAGATAGGATAACAATATTTATATTAGACAAAATAAGGCTATGGTAAAGACAAAAAGGGCATTACATAATCATAAATGGCTCAAAACAATATGACATAACCCTAGTAAACATATATACACCCAACATAAGAGCACCTTCATATATTTAGCAATTATTGACTGACATAAAAGAAAAGATCAACAGTAATACACTCAGAGTAGGATACTTTAATACCCCATTAACACTAAGATAGATCTTCCAGACAGAAAATCAACAAAAATAACACTAAGATAGATCTTCCAGACAGAAAATCAAGCAGTCTTAAAGGATGCACTAGAACTATAAATATAATAAATATTTTCAGAGCATTTCACCCCAAAGCAGCAGAATACACTTCTCAAATGTACATGGAACATTTTCCAGAATAGACCACATATTAAGCCATAAAACAATAAATTTAAGAAGATTTAAATCATATCAAATATCTTCTCCAATCACAATGATAGGAAACTGGAAATCAACTAAAAGAAAAAATTGGAAAATACACAAACACATGAGGCTAAACAACATGCTACTGAACAGTGAATTGATTAACAATGAGATCAAGAAGAAATAAAAAAAAAATCTGGAGACAAATAAAAATAAAACACAACAACTCCAAATCTGTAGGATACCGTAAAAGCAGTCCTAGAGGGGAATTCATAGCAATACAGGCTTACCTCAAGAAAAGAAAAAAAATCTCAAATAAATAATCTAACCTTACACTTAAAAGAACCAGAAAAAGAACAGCAAACAAAACCCAAAGTGAGTAGAGAAAAAAATAAAGATCAGTGTGGAAATAAAGAAAATAGAGTCTAGAAAAATAATATAAAAGATCAATGAAATCAAAAGCTGTTTCTTTAAAAGCATAAAAAATTAATAAACTTTTAACTAGACTTACCAATAATAAGAAAGAAGGCTCAAATAAATAAAATAAATGAAAGAGAAGAAGTAATGATGGATTACACAGAAATACAAAAAATTATAAGAAAATACTATAAATAATTATACGCCAACAATTGGATAATCTGAAAGAAATGGATACATTCCTAGAAACGAATACTCCCCCAAGACTGAGTCACGAAGAAACAGAAAATTTGAACCCAACCTTCACCATGGAGCTCCATGAGTTTTCCCAACAAAATCAAAAAAGCTTCCAAAAAACAAAAGTCCTGGACAGGATACCTTCATAGGTGAATTTTACTAAATATTCAAAGAAGAATTTACACCAATTCTTCTCAGACTATTAGAAAAAATTGAAGAGGAAGGAAGACTCCCAAACCCATCTTATGAGGCCAACAGTATCCTGATACCAAGATCAGACAAAGACGGTACAAAAAACAAACAAACAAACAAACAGTAGGCCAATATCCCTGAACATTGATGCAAAAGTCCTCAATAAAATATTAGCAAACTGTTTCACCAATGCATTAAAAATATCATACACCATGATCAAGTTGGATTTAATCCTGGAATATAAGGTTGGTTTAATATCCACAAATCATTTAATGTGATACACCACATTAACAAATCAAAAGATAAAAATGATATAATTGTATCAATAGATATAGAAAAAAAGCATTTGACAAAATCCATCATCTCTTTATGATCAAAACTCTCAGCAAAGTGACATACCCCAACATAATAAAGTCCATATATAACAAACCTAAAGTTAACATTATACTCAATGGAGAAAGACTAAAAGCATTTTCCTTAAGATCAGGAACAAGATAAGGATGTCCACTTTCACCACTTCTATTCAGCACAGTGTTGAAAGTCATAGCTACAGCAATCAGACAAGAAAAAGAAATAAAAAGCATCCAAATTAGAAAGGAAGAAGTAAAGCTGTCATTATTTGCAGATGACATGATTCTATATATAGAGACCATAAAAATTCCACCAATAAAACTGTTAGAATTGATCAATAAATTCAGTAAAGTAGCAGGATACGAAATTAATATTCAAAAGTTGGTTGCATTTTTACACATCAATGATGAATTATCAGAAACAGAAATTAAAAAAACAATCCCATTTATAATTACATCAAAAACAATAAAATACCCAGGAATCAAATTAACAAAGGAGGTAAAAGACCTATTCTCAGAAAATTAAAGAAAGAAATTGAAGAAGACACAAACAGATGGAAGAATATATTGTGCTCATGGGTACAAAGAATCAACATCATTAAAATTGCCATACTACCCAAAGCAATCTATTGATTCAATGCAATTCCTATCAAAATAACAATGGCATTTTTCAGAGAATTAGAAAAATAATCTAAAAATTTATATGTAACCATAAAAGATCTCGCATAGCCATGGCAATCTTGAGAAAGAAGAACAAAGTTGGAGGTATGACTATCTGATATTAAACTATACTTCAAGACTATAGTAATCAAAACAGCATGATACTGGCATAAAAACAGACTCATAGATCAATGGAAGAGAATGGAGAGCCCAGAAATAAATTCACCCCTATATGGTCATTTAATCTATGACAAAGGAGGCAAGAATATACAATGGGGTAAAGACAATTTCTTCAAAAAACAATGTTGGGAAAACTGGACAGATACATGCAAAAAATGAAATTTCACCACTTTCTTACAACATACACAAAAATAAACTCAGAATGGATTAAAGACTTAAATGTGAGTCCTGAAACTATTAAACTCCTAGAAGAAAACATGGACAGTAAAATTTTTGCAAACATTTTTTGAATATGTATCATTGGGCAAGGGAAACAAAAAAATAACAAATAAAAATACATCAAACTAAAGAGTTTTTGCACAGCAAAGGAACCATCAACAAAACAAAAAGATAATCTACTGAATGGAAGAAGGTATTTGCCTACAATACATCTGATAAGAAGTTAATATCTAAATTTGTAAAGAACTCATATACGTCAACAACAACAACAAAAAATAAACAATCCAATTAAAATTGGGCAGAAGACCTGAATATGTATTTCTCTAAAGAGGACATACGGATGGCCAATAGACATATGTAAAAAATGCTCAAGGTCACTAATCATCAGAGAAATGCACATTAAAACCACAATGAGATATTACCTCATACCTGTCAGATTGGTTATCATCAATAAATCAAAAAGATAAATGTTAGTGAGGTTGTGGAGAAAAGAGAACTCTTATACACTGTTGGTGGGACTGCAAATTTGTACAGACATTATGGAAAACAGTTTGGAGGTTCCTCGAAAAATTAAAAATAGAACTCCCTTTACACCTTGCAATTGCACTTCTGGGTATTTATCCAACGAAAACCAAAATACTAATTTGTAAAGGCCTATGCACCCCTTATTCATGGCAGTGCTATTCACAATAGTCAAGATATGGAAGCAACCTAAGTGCTCATCAGTAGATGATTGGATAAAGAAGTAGCACATATATACAATGGAATATTACTCAACCATTAAAAAATAAAATAAAATAAAATCCTATCATTTGCAATGATATGGACTGACCTAAAGGGGATTATGCTGAGTAAAATAAGTCAGAAAAATATAAATACCATATTTCACTTATATGTGGAATCTAAGGAACAAAAGAAATTAACAAACTAAACAAACAAACAAAAAAAGACTCACCAATACAAAGGACAAATTGATGATTGACAGAGGAAAGGAGGGTTGGGGAATTGGGTGAAAAACTTGAAGGGATGAAGAAGTACAAATTAGTAGTTACAAAACAGTCATGGGATTTAGAGAATAGCATAAGAAATATAATCAGTGTTATTGTAATTGTTGTTTGTAGTGTCATATGGGTGATAGAGTAATTGAGAGGATCACTTCATAAATTATATAAATGTCTAACCATTGTACTGTATGCCTGAAACTAATATAAATAAATCTTTTAAATTTATTTTTATGGTGACATTGGTTAATGAAATCCAGTAAGTTTCAGGTTATAAAATAATTTTTAAAAGAAAAAGACAGTAAATAAAAGAAAACAAAGAAATAGAAGGTGTAAGGATTGAAAAGAATAAATGGTTACTACTTGCAGTTGATTTGATTTCCTACATGGAAAAACAAAACAAAAGAACCTACAGAAAAAAAAGGGATAGATTTAATACGAACATTCATCAAGATGCTTGTATGTAGTACAAATATACAAAAATTAACTGCATTCTCTTAAAGTTAAACAACAAAAATATATATAACTTTACAAATATCACTTACAACACCCAATATAAAGTACCAAATAATTAATCTCACAGAAAATGTACAAAATCTTTAAGGATAAAATGACAAAATATTATTGAATAATATTAGAAAGAGCTAAATGAAGAAAAAGATGTCCCAAGTTCATGGATAAGAATACTCAATATCTTAATTATGTCTATTATGCCCCAAATTAATCTATATATTCAAAAAAGATCCAAAGTCCTAACAGAATTTTTCATGGAATTTGACAAGCCAAATTCTATAATTGTGTGAAAGAACAAAGGACCAAGAAAAGACCAAGACAGTCTTGATAAAGACTGGTCCTAACAGATTTCAAGACTAACACTGTGGGACTGGAAAGAGGATGGACAAATCAAAAAAAAAACAACGGGCTATAGCATTCAAAAATAGATCGGCATGTATGATAAAACTTCATATATAATAGAGAAAACATTGCTAACCAGTAGAGAAATGATAGGCTATTCAATAAAAAGTGCTACGATAACTATAATCTGCATGAGAAAAAAAATAGATTTCTACCTCATTTCACATCTATTAAAAGACATTTATAATAGAAACAGAAATATAAACATTAAAAGTTTTATAATAATTATAGAAGAATATATTTATGACTTTGTGCTGTGGAAGAATTCCTTAAAGACTCAAAGCATAAACCATTAAAAAAAAATTGGTTAATCTATGTTAAAATTAAAGTATTTTGTGCTTCAAAAGACATGATTAGAGGGAGTTTTTTGTTATGCAGGACAAAGAAATAGCTCTTCAAAAATAGCTACAATGCTGGACAAACTCAAAATCAATCAGTTCAAGATAAAGACAGATAATTTATTAGAAAGCACTGATTCTTGAAAAGCTGCTAGAACTTTGGGTGAGAACAGAAGGGATCTGTGATCTTCTTGCATGAGGGTACTCCTATTTCTTGCCCCGGCTTGGTTGGTAAGAATTTTAGTTTGCCAATGCTGATTTAGCTGCAAAACCAGAAGATTTGCTGCCAGAGGAAGCCAGCTCAATTCAGGATGGTGGCTGAGGGGTTGAGTGGAGAGCAAGAATTCAGGGCTTTTCCAGCTAAAACTGGTGGATTTTATTAAAAATAAATGGGGAAACCCACAGCAGCTTGCTAGTCCAAGACTACAATCTTAGTTGTGAATGAGTAGTAGGCCCGTCAAAAATTTAATGGAGATATCTGAGGAATAAGAAAGCCATATAAAAGCTGAAATAAACTTTCCACACATACCTTTGTGACTGCAAAACTATAGACATGTGCAAGGGAGACTCTAAGAAGTCTGGAGATAAAACCAAAGGAGACTTGAGAACTGGTTGCAAGTCTAAATGATTTTCCAATTCATACACAGAGCTATCAGCACAGGGTAAAACTTTCCACAATCAAGCACAATCTCTGCGTAAATCAATGGCTGACCACTAAGCTATGCAGACATAGGGGTGACTTCTAGAAAGCCAAGATAAAAGTTAAAATAAGAAAAAAAACTCAGTAGATAACTTTAGTGATTATACAACTTAGTAGAAACAATTTCTCCATGTCTCCACTAATGCCTGGTATTGTTAACCTTGACTACAGCCATTCTAGTGGGTATTTAGTGTAGTGTCATTGTGCTTTTAACATCCATTATCTTACTGACTAATAATACTGGGCATCTTTTCATGTTTTTATTAGCCATTCGCTTATCTTTTTCAGTGATGTTTCTATTCAAAGTATCAGCCTATTTAGAAAAAAATACATACAGTGCTAGTGGGGATAAAAAAATGTTACAACCAGTTTATAAAATAGTTTGGGAGTTTCTTCAAAATTTAGACATAGAATTAAATACAAGTCAGCAAATTCCATTCTGAATACCTATTGAAAAAAAAATCAAAATATATTTGGCCTTCAAATTCATACACAAATGTTCATAGCAACATTATTCATAATAGTTAAAAGCTGGAAAAACACATACAGTATGTGAAATTGTGGTATATCCAATGGAATACTATTTAGCAATAAAAAAGGAAGAAACAAACTACTATTACATACAATATTATGGATGCACCTCAAAAATATTATACTAGGTGAAAAAAGCCAGACACAAAGACTATATATTGCAGACTACCATTTATATGAGATTTTTAGAAAAAGCAATTGGAGACTCAAAGCACATCAATGGTTAGATGAGGCTGGGTTGAAAGATGAGACTGACTAAAAATAAGCAAGAGGAAACTTTTGGAGGTGATAAAGTGCCCCAAAATTTTATTGTAGCTATGGTTTCCCAATCATAAATTTACTAAAATCCATCAATTTTTACATTTACAATGTGTAAATTTGGTGGCATACCAATTACTTTTCAATATAACTTGGTTTTTAAAACATATTTAAAAAATAAGAAGTCAAGTTATAGATTGAGAGAAGATAATTAAAATATATACAAACATAGAATAATTAGAATCCAGAATATATATGTGTGTGCAAACTCTAAAATTCAACTAGAAATAGAAAACAAAATTTTGCAAAAGAAAAGGTGACAAAAATTATAAACAGGCAATTCACACACACACACACACACACACACACACAAAATCTAAACAGGCAAAAAAATTATACATCTAAAAGACAATCAGGTGATGTCAGAAACATGGCGAAGTAAGAGACGTCCCCAGATCTCTCCCCTTGAAACAACAATAAGCTGAACATTTAAAACTCAACAAAAAAACACCCAAACTGCACACCGGACGAGGAGAAATAAAGAAACTGCTTCTTGCAGCCACTGGAGCTCCCTGTAGGTGGAGGGGGAGGGGAGAAGGAGCTCCAAATTCCCTGAACAGTCCTGCCTGAGAAAGCTGTGAGCGCCCTGCGGCTAGCGGCAGTGCCCAGTCATCAGGGCAGAAGGCAAAGAAACAGGGACAGCAGAAAAATGGGGATGGCAGAGAAAAAAACAGTTGACTTTTACCAGCTGTGACTGCAAAACTGAAGTTGAGCCTCAGCCTCTATCCCTCAACCCAGGGGCCCCTCACCTCATATCTTCTGAGACGAAACTTCACAGAACCCCATGGGAATCCGAGAAAACGCTACTGAAACTGTCTCTAACACTGACAGAGACTGAGACTGAGAACAGTGAGCGTGATTAAATATCTACAAAAATATTAAAAGGTATTACTAATGCTTTATATAAAGCAGGGAAACAGGAGGCTTACACACCACCTATAAGAAACCAAAAGAAAAACACATTCTTTTCAACAGGCTAGGGACCATTATATAATAAATCTTCTTTCTGGAAAATAAAAAAGCAGAATACATTTCCATTAATGCCCAGGCAGAGAAATAGTCCATTAAACAACATGAACAACCAGTGACAAGGCAGCTCAGAAAGAAAGAGACAAATCTCCAGAAAATAAGCTTACAAACATAGAAACGTGTGACATAAATGACAGAAAATTCAGGATGGTATTTCTGAAAAGACTCAATGAGATCCGAAACGAATCATATCAACAATTTCAGGAAAAGAAAAAAAAAAACAACTAGATGAGCAGAATGAGTTATTTAGCAAGGAGATTAAAGCCCTCAAAAAGAACTGAATAGACCTTCTGGAGATAAAGAACGCATGGCAAGAGCTGAAAGATGAAATAACAAGCTTGGGAAATAGAGTCAACCAAATAGAGAAAAGGATCAGTGATATTGAAGACAGAAATCTAGAAATAAATCAGAAAGAAGAAGAGAGAAATCGAAGAATGAAAAATAATAAAAGAGAAATACAAGAATTATCTGATACCATTAGGAGAGGAAACATAAGAATAATGGGAATTCTCGAAGAGGAGGAGGAGGAGCAGAGATTACAAAGCATTTTCCGACAAATAGTTGACAAGAATTTCCCAAATCTAAGGAATGAGCTGAGGCTTAGAATTCAAGAAGTCAACAGAACACCCAATTATCTCAACCCAAAGAGGTCTTCACCAAGACATACTGTATTAAAATTATCAAAAATCAATGATGAAGACATAATGCTCAGGGCAGCAAGGGAGAAGACGGTAACCTAAAAGGAAAATCCATTAGATTATCATCGGACTTCTCAACACAAACCTTACAAGTCAGAAAGAAGTGATATCAAATATTCAAACTATTAACAAAAGGAACTACTAGTCAAGAATAATATATCCAGCTAAGCTCTCCTTTAGATATGATGGAGAAATAAAGACCTTTCCAGACATACAAAAATTGAGGGAATTCTCCACTATGAGGCCTGCACTGAGGAAATACAGAAAGGGGTCAGCTCACCTAAAACAAAATAACAAAAAAAAAATCATAATTAGGAGTAAAGTGACTAGCAGGCTGATAAAAGCAGAGGAGTACAATCCTTACTAGGAACAGGGCATTATAAGTTTAAAATAAGAGATTTGCTATAGCAAGATAGTAATGGACGTTAAGCATACATAGGGACAAATTGAGACAACATTGATCAAAAAGGGGAGGATTCAAAGATCCAAATTCGTAAAGGGGAATGGAGTTAAGGGCATGTGCAGAAGAAAAGGGACAACTGTATATATATATATATATATATATATATATATATATATATATATATATATATATATGTATATATGTATATATGTATATATGTATACATATATACATATATATATAAAAAACTATCTTTTACATATTCATAATGGTAACCACACACCAAAGATTCAGAACTGAAGTATATAACATAAAACGAATAGGACTAGAGGGAAAATTCACAAAAGCCACCAAAATAAAGAAAATAGAAACACAAGGACAAGGAAACAATGGAAACACCAACCTACCAGAAAGCAAAAGATAAAATGGCTATAAGAAGACCTCCTATTTCAATGATCACCCTAAATGTAAATGGACTGAACTCACCAATAAAAAGGCACACAGAGTCACAGATTGGATCAAAAAACAAATCCAACCATATGCTGCCTCTGGGAGACACATCTCAGCTCCAAAGACAAATATAGACTCAACATGAATGTGTAGAAAATAATATTTCAAGCAAATGACATACAGTGAAGAGCAGGAGTAGCAGTACTAACATCAGACGAAATAGACTTCGAAATGCAAAAGGTAAAGAACGATACTGAGGGACACTTCATAATGATAAAAGGAATCATGCACCAAGAAGATATAACATTTATTAATACCTATGCTCCCAGTCAGGGAGCCCTGAAACATGTAAAACAACTACTAAAAGACCAAACACTATCATAGTAGGGGACATAAATACTCTATGTCAGATATGGACAGATCATCCAAACAGAAAATCAATAAGGAAATAACATCCTTAAATGACACATTAGACCAACGGGAGCCTTCCATCTCAAAACAGCTGCATATACATTCTTCTCTATTGCACATGGAACATTCTCAAGGATTGAACACATACTGGGACACAGAGATAGACTCGCCGAATATAAGAGGGTTGAAATCATACCATCTATATTCTCTGATCATAATGCTTTGAAACTAGAGATCAAGTGTAAAAAGAAAGCAGAGAACCACAAATACATGGAGATTAAACAACATACTACTGAAGAATAAGTTGGTCAAAGAAGAAATAAAAAGGGAGATCAAGAAATACATAGAAATGAATGATAATAATAGTACAACATATCAAAACTTTTGAGACATGGCAAAAGTGGCCATAAGAACAAGCTCAAATAAACAACCTAACTCTTCATCTTAAAAAAAAAAAAAAAAAAAAAAAAAAAAAAAAAAAATGAAGCCTAAAATCTGCAGAAGGAAAGAAATCATCAAAATTAGAGCAGAAATAAATGAAATTGAAAAATAAAAAAACAATAGAAAAAATAAGTTCAATGAAAAGCTAGTTCTTTAAGGAAGTAATAAAATTGGCAAACTGCTGGCTAGATTCACTAAAGAAAATAAGAGAAAAGACACAAATAAACAAAATCAGAAATGAAAGAGGGGAAATTACGACAGACATTGCAGAAATACAAAGGATCATACAAGAATACTATGAAAAAGTATATAACACCAAATTTAATAACCTAGAAGAAATGGACCAGTACTTAGAAAAATACAACCTTCCTAGACTGAATCAAGAAGAACTGGAAGATCTAAATAGACTCATCAGCAGTATGAAAATTGACACAATCATCAAAAACTTACCAAAAAGTACAAGTCCAGGACCAGATGACTTCACCAGTGAATTCTACCAATGATTCAAAGAAGATTTAATATCTATTCTCCTCAAACTCTTCCAAAAAATCGAAGAGGAGGCAATGCTTCCCAACTTATTTTATGAGGCCAATACTACCCTTATACCAAAACCTGGTCAAGTTAACACACAGAAAAAGAAAACTACGACCAATATCTCTCATGAACACAAATGCAAAAAATCCTAAATAAGATACTGGGGAACTGAATACAACAACATATTAAAAAGATTATACGCCACAATCAAGTGGGCTTCATCCCAGGGGCACAGGGATTGTTCAACATACACAAATCAATTAATGTGATACATCACATAAACAAATTTAAAAAATAAGAATCATATGATCATATCAATAGATACAGAAAAGGCCTTCAACAAGGTACAGCATCTATTTATGATCAAAACACTTAACAGAATCGGTATAGAATGAAGATACCTTAGCATAATAAAGGCCATATATGACAAGCCCTCAGCCAACATTATACTTAATGGTGAAAAACTAAAACCTTCCCTCTAAGATCAGGAACAAGGCAAGGCTGTCTACTATTGCCACTCTTATTCAATATAATGTTGGAGGTCCTAGCAAGTGCAGTCAAGCAAGAGAAAGATATAAAAGGCATCCAAATAGGAAATGAAAAAGTCAAACTGTCACTATTTGCAGATGACATGATTCTCAATATAGAAAACCCTAAAGACTTCATAAGAACACTACTAGAAACAATAAGCAAATAGAGTAAAATTTCTAGATATAAAATCAATGTTCAAAAATTCATAGTGTTACTATACTCTAATAATGAAGTGTCAAAAAAATTCATTTCGCAATTGCAACAAAAAGAATAAAATATCTAGGAATAAATCTAACGAAACACTTGAAGGACCTATATAATGAAAACTATAAGATCCTATTAAAAGAAATCGAAGAAGATACAAAGAAATGAAAAGATATTCTGTGTTCTTGGATTGGAAGAATCATCATAGTTAAAATGACCTTATTACCTAAAGCATTATACAAATTTAATGCAACCCCCATCAAAATTCCATTGACATTTTTTAAAGAAATGGAACAAAAAATCATCAGGTTTGTATGGAAGCACGAAAGACCTCAAATTGCCAAAACCACCTTGAGAAAAAAGACTGAGGCTGGAGGCATCACTCTGCTGACTTCAAATTATACTACAAAGTGACAGTAATCAAAAAGGCATGGTCTTGGCAAAAAAACAAACAAAACAAACAAACAAACAAACAAAAACGACACACGAACCAGTGGAACAGAATTGAGACTCCAGAAGTAAACCCTTTCTTATATGGGCAAATAATTTTCGATTAAAAGCCAAAAACAGAGTGGAGAAAGGAAAGCCTCTTCAATTGGTAGTGCTGGGAAAACTGAAAAGCCACCTGCAAAAGAATGAAATTGGACTGTTGTCTATCACCACACAGCAAAATTAACTCAAAATGGATTAAGTATCTGAATATAAGATCTGAAACAATAAAATGCATAGAAGAAAACATAGGAATGAAACTCAAGGACCTTGGACTTAAAGAGGATTTTATGAATTTGGCCTCAAAGGTAAGAGAAGTAAAAGAAAAAAATAAATGAATGGGACTACATCAAACTAAAAAGTTTCTGCTCAGCAAAAGAAATTGTCAACAAGGAAAAGAGACAGCCATCCGAATAGGAAAATATATTTGCAAGCAATGCCTTTGATAAGGGCCTAATATCCAAAATGCACAAAGAACTCATAGGACTCAATAACAACAACAACAAATAAAAAAACAAACAATCCAATAAAAACATGGGCAGAGGACCTGAACAGACACTTCTCCCTAGAGGACATACAAATGGTCAACAAATATATGAAAAGATGCTCAACATCGCTAGCTATTAGGCAAATGCAAATCAAAACCAAAATGAGATACCATCTCACACCTGTCAGAATAGCTGTAATCAACAGGACAAGTAATAAATGCTAGAGACGATGCAGAGAAAAAGGAATGCTCATACACTGCTGGTGGGACAGCAAATTGGCATAGCCACTATGGAAAAGAGTATGGAGGTTCCTCAAAAAACTAAGAATTGACCTACTATATGATCCAGCCGTCCCTCTGCTAGGTATTTACCCCAAAGACTTGAAAACTCATATCCGAAAATATATTTGCACACCGATGTTCATAGCAGCATTATTCACAGTGGCTGGGACATGGAAGCAACCAAAGTGTCACACGATAGATGATTGGCGAAAGAAGCTGTGGTACATATTTACAATGGAGTATTGCTCAGCCATAAAAAGAGATGGAATACTGCCATTTGCAGCAACATGGATGGACTTTGAAATAATCATACTAAGCAAAATAAGCCAGGCAGAAAAAGTTGAAAATCACATGATATCACTTATATGTGAGATATAAACCTAAATGAAACAAATGAACAAGATAAACAAACAGAAACTCATGGACATGGACAATGAACTAGTGGTTACCAGAGGGTAGCGGGGAGGTGGAAGGGAGGTAGTCGGTGGCGGAGGGGTGGGGGGGGGAATTTAAATAAATAAGAAAAAGACAATAAATCTCATTGTAATCAAGAAAGCATAAATTAAATCCACAACAAAATACCAAGTGGTTCCAGAAAAAAAAAATTAAAAATTTTGATCACTCAAAATGTTGGCAAGAATATAGAACAACAAGAATTCTTTAACTACTGGAGACAATATTTATAAGTAAATTACTTACGGAAAGCAATTTGACAATGTTGAAAATGTATATTCTTCATCACCCCATTATTCTAGTTCTATACACACACACACACACACACACACACATGAAATTCTCACACATATTTCACAAGAAAAAAAAGAATATTTGTAATAATAGCTGGTTTTGATATTAGAGATCTGGATTGAGTGTCTAAACTATTTATTCTCTGAGTAGCCTTTTGCAAAAGTTCTTTAAATTTCTCTCAGCTTTAATTTTTCCATTATTAAAATAGGGGTAATCATACCTGCCCACCAGAAATATTGTGCATATTTAAAAGAAAAATGTTTATGAACAATGTAGCACACTATTTGACACTTACTAAAACTTTTAAGAACATTATTTCCCTTCTCTTGGTGTACTAAATGAGTATTCATATCCTTAATTGAGTGTACTAGACATAGGAGACTGGGCAAAAGTTAGGTATGAGAGACAGGGAATGACAAAAAGAATTAGCAGATGCTTAAAAACACAAAATTAGAAATGCATAAAAATAGAAATGCATTTTAAACTGGCATTTAATTAGAGTGGATACATTAAATCAAAATAATTCCCTCACAAGTTCCAGAGGGTATAGGTAGCATACCTACTTTCTAGTCTTAACTCTTGAATTGACTAGCTGTGTGACTGAATCTGTCAGTTCTCTTCTTTTAGTTTCCATTTTCTTCTCTACAGAACAAGCAGTTTGGCCTAGATGGTTTCCAGGCAAAATAATTTGATGAATCTAAGTTTAGGGGTAAGTAACACATAACATATATAAAAGCCTTGAGGGATCTGGGAAGAACCAAGGCATGGTTAGAAGTGGGCAGGGTTTCTATCTTAGAGCCTTTTCATTCTCCAGAGTGTGCCACTCCCTGTCAGACTTCCCAGACTTCACTGGCGTCTCCAAAAGGCTCCTGGGAATTTCTTCGGACAACTCTGTTCCTACAGAAACTCTCAGGAGATTGAGGGATGGAGGAGGGTGCCTGTTTGAAGCAGGTCTGATATGATCCAGGACCTGATAGAGTTTCAGCTGCCTGCTTTCTGGCAATTTGCAGGGAAATTAAAGAGATTCTTATAGAGGTTAAATGGCTCAAATCCTAGGGAGGGGACACTGTTGCTCAGAGAGAAACACAAAGACGAGATTCATCTTGCTCAAGAATTATAAATAGAACAGTCAGATTAGATTCAGCAGAGGAATGGGGGCACTGCCAAGGAGCCAAGTTCTCTCCGAATAAAGAGGCAAGGCTCCAAAGACGCCCAAGCGGGGTTTCAAATGGGAAAAAGAAAAGATGGGACAGAAGAAAACTTCAAATATGGGCTCTTTCTTTTAACCCACAACTTCTTTCAGACAAGAAGGCAAAATCATCAGTTCCTGAAAGAGAGATTAAAAGTAAATTACCACCCCATAAGGAGTTGTTCACTATAAAAGGAATGAAAATGGTTTACTGCTCTATGGAAAATGTAAGCTGCTTCCAAACTTTAGGTTAAAACTTGGCAAAGGGAATTTGGCCTCCCTGCATTTCTGTCTTGAAGATGTTTATCCAGCGGATGGAGATATTGAGATGGGCCTGGTTTTCAGGTTTGTTTTTTGTTCCACATAAGGTTTTCATCAGATACAGTCTGAAAACTAGAGCAAGCCACAAAGGCCTTCTGGAGGAGAGGCCTTCATTTAACTGCAGCAGGCTCTACCTACACCAGGACTCTTCTTGGTAAGAAGGTGGTAGTCCAGAGACCAAGCTGGAAGCAGCACTGGGAGCTGGTGGAGTGCATGCTGGCTCCTGACTGGAAAGACTTTCTTTCCAGGTCTGCTTCCAGCATCAAATGCCATATGGTCTTAGGTAAGTCACCCGGCATCTCTGAGCTACAGATGTGCCATCTGTTCATTAGTGAATGTGGCTTCCATCTACATCTCAGAGTTGTTTTCAGGAAGTAATATAAAATACAAGTTCTGTAAAAATGCTGTCAGTAGTCTAGGAGAAAACAAATCCCTTCAGGGGACTCTAAATGCTTTTACAGAACCACAGATAATGGGTGCTGCTCGGTCACATTATACATTTCCTGTCTTCCACAAGAGGTCACCTAAATACTTCCAGTCTTCCTTCTTTTAAAAGGTAGTCTATGAAGCAATGAAACACAGAGATTTGGGGTTTTGGATTAAAACAGGCTAGAGTGAGAATCCTTCCTGTCTCATTCATTGAATATATAACATTAAAAAAAAATTTCTTAACTGATCTCTATCTCAGTTTACTTCACTATGAAATGAGAGTAATGCTAGCCTCACAGTTTTGCTGTAAGGATTTATAAAAAGTGATAGAATGTATGTGAGATACATAGCATGTGATCAAAAAAGCATGGCTCTTGTTTTTACTCATCACCCACCCAATGGTCACCAATTTAACTTTTTCTGGCTTAAATCAGGCAGTACTCCTTGATTTACTCAGATGTCTCCAGCTGCAATTTAAGTCATGTTTTGTTTTGTTTTGTTAAAAACAATTTTTCTTACAGAAATAATATATGAATATACTTCTAAGAAGATGGGGTAGATATACATTTTCCTATTTCTTCCCCAAGCACAACTAAAGAGCCTGGACATTATATGTGAAACAAATATAAGACTCTAAAAGGTGGAATAAGGTAGAAGACTGGCTAGGGAACTCAAGACCCAAAGAATGACACAGTGTTGAGTTCCCTGGGTTTTCTTTTTGCTCCATGTATCCCAGACTGTGAGCTAGAGAAACTAGATGCTCAGATATAGCAATGGGCACAAATTCAGTTTAGCCTCTATAAAAGTCTGTTCTCCCAAGCCAAAGGACCAGGAAAGAAGCAGCCTAGTAATACAGAAACTTTTAGAAAATAATTGTTCCGTACCTGCAAAAAAGTAGAAAAATTATCATGGCCCCATCCCCACCCATGCCAGCAAGAGACAGTGGCAAGCTTAGATTTCTATCCTTATCAGGCTGTAATGAGATACACAACACCCTATCAGATGTTGTTAGCAAAAGCCAAGTAGGAAACTGCAACTTTTATCCTTGCCAGTCAGTAATCTCTCTCTCCTTACAGTGTCAGTAGAGACCATGTGGAGACCCTAGACCTCCATTCCCACTCAGAATATTGAGGTATCTCTCTCCTTCTTCACTGGAAGACTCACAGAGAGTCAGAACTTTCACCACTGCCCAGCTGTCACCCCATGGTGACAGTATGGCCAGATAGGAAGCAGTAATGTGGCACTTCTACTCCTACCAGGCAAGAAGGTATCAGTGGAGACCTAGTTGGAAGCCAGAATGCTCATCATCATCCAACTATAACAAGGATCCCCCCACATTATATGTCAACAGAGGCTCAATGTAAAACCTATACATCTGCCTCTACCTAGCAGTATCAAAAGTGGGCCCTCCTCTTCCCTACTGAAGTATCATCAGAGAAACCCAGCTAAAATAGAATGTTTAAATAAGATCCAGAATATCATAATATAATATAAAAATGTCCAGATTTCAATTAAAAATTACTCATTAGAACAACTAGAGATTGCAAACCGAATGAAGAAAAGACAATCAATAGGTGTCAACACAAACACCAAAACGACAAAGATGTTAGAATTCTAAAGGGGCTGTGATAAAAATGCTTCAATGAACAATTATAAACATTCTTAAAACAAATAAAAGAGAGAGAAACAAAGATAGCCTCAGCAAATAAATAGAAACTCTAAGCAAATAAAAAAAAGAAAATCAAATGCAAATATTATAATAGAAAATAAATAATTAAAATAAAAACTCATGAATTGCTGGCATTGTGGTCAAGATAGTAGTAAATTCTCTGCTTGCCTCCTCTCACAGCCACATCAAAATTACAACTAAATTACAGAACAAATGTCATTGAGAACCATATGAAAACTAGCTAAATAAGAGCCCCTTAACTAAGGATTTAAAGATGAAGCCGTGCTGAGACTAGTAAGAATGGCTGAGATACAGAATGGACAGGTCCCACATCCATAATGTGGTGATTAAGAATCAGGAGAGATATCTCATCTGCAAAGTTTCCCCTGAGGAGAGCAGGGTCCCAGCATCACAGCAGGCTCCTCAGCCTAGCGTTTCAGTGCCAGGGAAAGAAGTTCCTATAACTTCTGGCTGTGAAAACCAGTGGAGATTGCATCTGAGGAGGATGCCAGAGACTGAGGCAAACTTCCTAAGAGTCCCACGCATAGACTCACTGACTCACAAACTCACTCGTTTTTTGCTCAAGTGCAGGGAAAGCAGCTCAAAAAGTATGGGGGATATACGGAGAGGAATTAAGTTGACTAAATTTAGGCCCAGGGCTGGTGGGGAGATGGGTTCGAGTAATTCACTCCAAGGATGGAAATGCTGGCAGGAACCAGTCTTCTTTTGTGGAGATCCCCTCCTACCCAAGTAGATCCAGGCAGTAGCCAGATCTGTGCTCTTCATTAACCTGACTAACATTGTTCACCCTGTCCTGCTGATTCTTTGACACCCTGCCCCACCAAACTGACCCTCCCTGTGTGATACTCTTCCAGTGGCTCCTCTTACACAAGTGCCCTGCACTTTTCCAAAATCTTCCAAAGGTTCACAAACAGCAAATAAGCAGCAACTGACCGTGGATTGCCTTCTAGCTCTAGCTAAGCAGCCCCAAGTCCAGCAAAAGTGGAGACTGACCACAACTTGCATTAGAACTCCCATCAAGTGATCCCAAGCCTAGCATAAGTGGCAGCCAGACTGGGCCTGGAGCACAGCTTCAACTAAGGGGCCACATCTTGACACAAATGGTGGCTGGCCTAAACTCATATCATGGAACCTCTAAAGAGGCCCAAACATTGCACAAGTAGCAACTGGCCTCAGTTCACAGCGTAGCATCTCCCAGATGCCTCCAAGCCTAGCACAAGCAGCAGCCAAACACACATCATTTTATAAATCCTACCAAGAGGCTCTAAGCCAGGCACAAGCAGCAACTGAACTTGGCCTGCACTGATGCACCTCCCAAGAGGTTCCCGAACTAACACATCCAATGTCTGGCCTCAAACCACAACAGAGCACCACCTAATCAGTATCACAAAGGACACAAATGAAGGGAGAACTTGGCTAGAAACAGAACATCGCTATAGCAACTCTTGCTCAGCCAAGTCAGTCCCCATACAACAGCTCGTCTACTGTAGTTACTATCAACTCACACAGCCAGTCAGTCTGAGGGCCAACCCAACAAACTGACATGGCAAAAGCAATTGAGACTCAACTACAACAGGAGGTCAAACACAAGGCACAGAGGAGCACCCAGTGTGACAGTGGTGAACATAGAGCCCTACATGACACTTCTGTATTAGGCCACTTTGTCAAGTCTGTAGCAGATCCACCTAATAAACGAAGACAAACACAGGGAAACAGTCAAATGAGAAGATGGAGAAATATGTTCCAAATGAAAGAACAGGACAAAACAACATAAAAGGAACTAAACAAAATGGAGACAAGCAATCTATCAGACACAGAGTTCAAAACACTGGATATAAGTATGCTTAATGAACTTAGGGAAAGAGTAGATGAACTCATTGAGGACATCAATAAAGAAATAGAAAACAATAAAAGATCCAGTCAGACTTCTGATCAATGTGACAAAGTAAATAGAATTTGTGCTGGCCTCCTCTCACAATCACATCAAAAGTACTACTAAACTACAGAACTATCACTGAACGTCACCTGAGGTCTGGCTGAACAGAAGTCCTACAATTGGGGACATACATAAGAGGCTACCTCGAGACTGGTAAGAGGGGCAGAAATGCAAAATGGGCTGGTCTCATACCACGTGTGGCAATTGAGAATCAAGAGGGATATCTTGGCTGCAGAGGACCCCAGAAGAGTGAAGAGTCCAGACCCACACTGGAATTCACAGCCCAGTGCCAGGAAGAGAAGTCCCTACAACCTCTGACTGTGAAAACCAGCAGAGATTATAGCTGAGTGAGATGGAGGGCTGCAGGAGTCACAAATGTATCCCAATACTTTTGACACCAGGGACCAGTGCTCCTATGAGAATTTAATGCCTGGTGATCTGAAAGGGAGATGAGGTGGTGATGCTAGCACTGGGGAGCAGCTGCAATACAGATGAAGCTTCATTTACTTGCTCGCTGCTCACTTCCTGCTGTGTGGCCCAGCTCCTAACAAGCCATGGCCTGGTACCAGTCCGTGGCCCAGGGGGTGTGGACCCCTGTCTTAGAAGGCCCATTCATAAACTTACTCACTGACAGATTCACTCACTCTGAGTTCCAGTGGTGGGGCAGCTATTTGAAAAGCACCAGGGACATAAGGAGAGGAACTGAATAGTCTGGCTTCAGGGAGAGGGCTGGAGGGGCAGCTTTCTCCCAGACAGAAGTACTGGAAGAATCCATGGCTCCTTTGTTGAGCTCTCCCCCTCCCAGCATGCTGACACAAGTGGCCAACATATCTGAGTCTCTATTACCTGGACTAACATGGATCATCCCACCTTAGTGATTCCCTGATACCCCATCCCTTCCAACTTGCAAGCCTACTCAAGCTGTCTCCAATCGCTTTTCCATACAAATGGCCTAGCTTAGCCCATACCACAAACTTTCCTAAAAACTCTCAAAGGTTCACAAAACCAAAACAAGCAGTATCTAGCCTCAGAGTGCTCCAAATCTCTTGCTGAGAATCCTTGAGCCAGGCACTAGCAGTAGCCAGTTTCAGTTCCCAGCTTAGCTTCTCAAGGCAAATCTAAGCCCAGCACCAGTGGCAGCCATTGGTGACTCTCGCCAGGTGGTCCCAGGTAATGCACAGGCTATGGTTGATCTTAGCCTGTGGTGGGGCCCCATCTAGGAGGCTATGGAGCAGTGGTCAGCTTTGACCAGAACTGGGCCACCACTCAGGGCTGCTTCCGAGAATGACACACACAAAAAGTGAACTGGGCAGGCACCAGAGCCCTGTGAAAGTGAATCCTGCTCCAAAAGGTCAGTCCCTCACTGGACAAGCCTCACAACTAATTAGTCCAAAGTTAGCCCCTCCCACTGATGTGTAAATAGCAACTAAGCCTCAATTACAATAAGAGGGCACACACAATCCATACAATGGACACACTTGGAGCACCTGGCTTGGGTGACCAGGGACGACTGTGCCACTCAGCCCCATAAGACATCTACTACATAAAGCCACTCTACTA
Organism: Pteropus medius; assembly: GCF_902729225.1. Taxonomy (NCBI): domain Eukaryota; kingdom Metazoa; phylum Chordata; class Mammalia; order Chiroptera; family Pteropodidae; genus Pteropus; species Pteropus medius. The sequence continues at coordinate 4,593,383 of NW_024345861.1, read as the reverse complement.
ATATCAAGAGACTTAGGAGCCCTACCTAATACATAGAAACAAACACAAGTAGGCAGCCAAAATGGGGAGACAAAGAAACATGTCCCACATGAAAGAACAGAACAAAGCACCAGAAAAAGAACTAGACAAAGTGAAGGTAAGCAATCAACCAGATGCAGAATTCAAAACACTGATTATAATGATGCTCAATGAACTTAGAGGAAGAGTAGATGAACTCAGGAAGAACTTTAACAGAGGTAGAAAACATAAAAGTGGAAATTGAAAACATAAAAAAGAACTAGTCAGAAACAAAAAATACAATATCTGAAATGAAGAATACCTTAGGAGGAATTAATAGTACATTAGATGAAGTGGAGGACTGAATCAGCAATTTAGAACATAAGGTAGCAGAAAACACCCAATCAGACAAATAACAAGAAAAAAGAACCCCCCCAAGTGAAGATACTTTAAGGGGCCTCTGGGACAACCTAAAGCATACCAACATTCACATCATAGGGATACCAGAAGGAGAAGAGAGAGCACAAGAAATTGAAAACTAATTTTAAGAAATAATGACCAAAAACTTTCCTAATCTGGTGAAGGAAATAGGCATACAGCCCCAGGAAGCATAAAGTTTCAAACAAGATGAATTTGAAGAAGCCCATACCAAGACACATCATAATTAAAATGCCAAAGTTTAAAGACAAACAGAGAATCTTAAATGTAGCAAGAGAAAAGCAATTAGTTACCTACAAGGGAGCTCCCATAAGACTGTCAGCTGATTTCTGAACAGAAACTTTGCAGACCAGAAGGGTTTGGCATAAAATATTCAAAGTGAGGAAAAGCGAGGACCTACAACCAGGATTACTCTATCCAACAAAGCTATCTTTTAGAATCGAAGGACAGATAAAGAACTTCTCAGACATGAAAAAGCTAAAAGAATTTATCAACACCAAAACTGATATTACAAGAAATGTTAAAGGGACTTCTAGAAGAAGAAGGACAAGGAAAAGGGGAAGGAGAAGGGGAAGAAAGAAGAAGAGGAAGAAGAAGGAAGAAGAGGAGGAGGAGAAGAGGAAGAAAGATTTAAAAATATGAATAATAAAATGGCAATAACTATATACCTGACAACAATTACTTCGAATGAAATAAAAGATTAAATGCTCCAGTCAAAAAATAAGGTGGCTGAATGGATAAGAAACCTTACATATGCTGTCTATAAGAGACTCACTTCAAATTGAAAGACACACAGACTGAAAGTAGGAGTGGAATAGGACATTTCATGAAAATGGAAACAAAGAAACATAAAATCTGGGGTAGCAATACTTATACCAGACAAAACAGAATTTAAAACAAAGGCTATAACAAGAAACAAAGAAAGACACAGTGGTTTCACTTCTGGGTATTTATTTGAAGAAACCAAATAACCCAATATACTACTTTGAAGGGAGATGTGCCTCCATATGTTCATGCTGCATTATTTACAATATCCAAGATATGATGGCAACCTGGATGTTCATCCATGGATGAATGGATAAAGAAGAGGATTACGTATATACTATGGAATATTACTCAGCCATAAAAAAAGAATGAAATCTTGCCATCTGCAACAACATGAATGGATCTAGAAGGCATTGTTTTCAGTGGAATAAGACAGCCATATGATTTCACTTATATGTGAAACCCAAAGAGCAAATAAACAAACAACAACAAACTCATTGATACAGAAAGCATTTTGAGGATTTCCAGATGGGAAGGATGTTGGAGGTTGGTTGAAAAATGGAAAGGGATTAGAAATAAAAATTGGTAGTTAAAAAATAGTCAAGGGGATGTAAAGTATAGCACAAGAAATATAATCAATAATATTGTGCTGTGTATGGCGTCAGATGGGTACTAGATTTATCGGGATGATCACTTTGTATAAATGTCTAATCACTATGTTGTACACCTAAAACTAATATAATAGTGTATGACAACAGTAATTGAAATTTATTTTAATATTAAAAAATAAAAAGAATCTGTCAGAAATGAAAAATAAAATAACTGAAATGAAGACTACATTAGAGAAATTTAACAGCAGATTATATGAAGCTGTGAATCAAATCATGATCTGGAAGACAAGGTAGTAGAAAACACTCAATTAGAACAGCAAAAAGAAAAAAAAAGAATTTTAAAAATGAGGATAGTTTAAGAGACTTCTGGGATAACAACAAACACACCAACATTTACATCATAGGGGTACCAGAAGGAGAAGAGAGAGGGCAAGGGATTGAAAACCCACTTCAAGAAATAATGATGGAAAATTTACCTAACCTGGTGAGGAAAATAGAAATACAACCCCAAGAAGTTCAGAGAGTCCCAAACAAGATGATTCTAAAGAGGCCCACACCAAGACAAATCATAATTAAAATATCAAAGGTTAAAGACAAAGAAGGAATCTTAAAAGCAGCAAGGGAAAAGCAGTTAGTTACATACAAAAGAGATCTCATAAGACTAGGAGCAGATTTCTCAACAGAAACTTTGCAGGCTGTAGGGGTTTGTCACAAAATATTCAAAGTGATTAAAAGCAAAGTCCTATACCAATATTTCTCTACCCAGCAGATTATCATTCAGAATCAAAGGAGAAATAAAGAGTTTCCAGATAACAAAAAACTAAAAATGTGTATCACCAGTAAACAAGTATTACACAAAAATGGTAAAGATACTTCATTAAGAAAAAAAGAAAATGTCAAAAATATGGATAAGAAAATATAGAAAAGAAAAATTCTTACTGACAAATGGAAACAGTAAAAGCAGAGGATCAACCAACTATAAAGCTAGTACAAAAGTTAAAAGACAAAAGTAGAAAGGTTATGTTTAACTACAACAATAAACTAGGAAAACATACACATACAAAAGAAGTAAAAAATTAGTAAATCAGTAAATTAAAAATTAGTAAAAAATGACAAAAGCATAAACAGAGAGGAGATGAATAAAAATTGTAGTGATTTTAATATGTGTCTGAACTTAAGCAAACATCAATAAACATCTATAAACATAGCTTGATATATATGAACACAAACCAAAAATGCAAAAAAGATATACAAGAAATAATAATAAAAAAATCCAAAGATAACACTGTGAAAAGTCATCGATATACAAGAGAAGAGAGCAAAAAAATAAGACAAAAACAGAGAATAACTACATAATCCATCAGAAAATAATTAATAAATTGGCAATAACTACATACCTATCAATTATAACTTTAAATGTAAATGGACAAAATATTCTAATCAAGAGACATAGAGTGCCTGAATGGATTAAAATAAAAAGACCCATACATATATTGCCTTCAAGAGACTCACTTTCGTTCAAACACTAAAAGAATGTAATTAAAGAGATGAAAAAAGTTATCATGAAAATGGAGCAAAAGCTGTGGTAGCAGTACTTGTATTAGGTAAAATAGATTTTAACACAAAGGATGTAACAAGAGACAAAGAAGGACATTTCACAATGACAAAGGAATCAATCTGACAAGAGGACATAACACTTATAAATATCTATGCACCCAACAGAGGAGCATCTAAATATATAAAGGAAATATTGATAGACATAAAAAGAGAGATCAACAGTAAGACAATAATAGTAAGAAATTTTTAACACTCCATTAATACCAATGGATAAATCATCTACATAGAAAATCAACAAGGAAACAGTAGCCTTAAATGATACATTAGACCAGATGGACTAAACTGATATTTTTAAACATTTACCCAAAAGCAGCAGAATATACATTTTTCCAAGTGCGCATAGAACTTTTTCCAGGATGGACCACATGTTAAGCCACAAAACAATTCTCAATGTATTTAAAAAGACTGAAATCATATCAAGTAACATCTCAATGACAATGGTATAAAACTAGAAACCATTAAAAAAAAAACAAAACTAAAAAACGCAAGCACATGGATGCTAAATAATATGCTGCTAAACAATGAATAGGTTAACAATAAGATCAAAGAAGAAACCCAAAGATACTTTGAGACAAATGAAAATAAAAACACAGTTACCTAAAATCAATTTACAGCCAAAACAATTCTAAGAGTGAAATTCATGGTAATATAGGCCTATCTTAAGAAACAAGAAAAATATAAAATAAAAAATAATCTAAATTTTCACCTAAACAAACTAGACAAAGAAGAACAAACAAAGCCTAAAGTGAGTAGTAGGAAGGAAGTAATAAAGATCAGAGTGGAAATAAGTGAAATAGAATCTATAAAGCAAAAACAGTAAAAAATAAGATCAATGAATTTAAAAGCTAGTTCTTTTAAAGATAAACAAAATTAATAAACTGTTAGCCAGACACATCAAGAAAAAAATAGAAAGGGCCTAAATAAATAAAATCAAAAACAAAAGTGGAGAAGTGAAAACCAACACCACAAAAATACAAAAAATTTTTAAAAAATACCTTGAAGAATTATATGCCAACAAATTGTACAATCTGGAAAAAAAAATGAATAAATTTCTAGACATATACATTCTTCCAAGACCGAATCAAGAAGAAATAGAAAATATAAACAGACTCATAACTACTAACAAAATCAAATCGGTAATCAAAAACTCCCAACAAACAAAAGTACTGGATCAAATGGTTTCCACAGGTAAATTTTACCAAACATTCAAAGAAGAATTAATACCTATCTTTCTCAAACTATTTCAAAAAGGAAAGAAGAGGAAAGAGCTCCCAAACTCATCTTATGAGACCAGTAGTATCCTCATACCAAAACCAGACAAAGACACTACAAGAAAGAAAAAAAGGAAGGAAGGAAGGAAGGAAGGAAGGAAGGAAGGAAGGAAGAAGCTGTGGAAGGAAGGAAGAAGGAAGGAAGAAGGAAGGAAGGAAGGTGAATGAAGGAAGGAAGGAAGGAAGGAAGGATGAAGAGGAAGGAAGAAGGAAGGAAGGAAGGAATGAAGGAAGGAAGGAAATGAAGGAAGGAAGCTGTGAAGGAAGGAAGGAAGGAAGGAAGGAAGGAAGGAAGGAAGGAAAGAAAGAAATTATAGGCCAATATCCTCAAATAAACATAGATGAAATTTTTTCAACAAAATATTACCAAATAGAATTCAGTAATACTTTAAAAAAGACCATTCATCATGATCAAATGGGATTTATTCCTGGAATGCAAAGTTGGTTCAATATCCATGAAACAATGGATATACCACATAAACAAAATGAAGAATAAAAATCATATAATTATATCAATAGATACATAAAAAGCATTAGACAAAATCCAACATTCGTTTATGATAAAAAGTCTCAGCAAAGTGGAAATATAGGGAACATACCTCAAAATAATAAAAGCCATATATGACAAATCCACAGTAACATCATATTCAATGGTGAAAAGTTGAAAGCATTTTTTTTAAGATCAAGAACAAAACAAGAATGTCCACTTTTACCACTTTCACTCAACATAATATTGTAAGTTCTAGCCACAGCAGGCAAGAAAAAGAAATACAATGCATTCACATTAGAAAGGAAGAAGTAAAACTGTCAATATTTGTGGATGACATGGTGATATATATAAAGTCTTAAAGATTACATGCACACATACACACACACACACACGCACACTTTTAGAATAACAGATAAATTCAATAAAGTAGCAGAATATAAAATTAATATTAAGAAATCAGTTCCACATTTATATACCAATAACATACTATCACAAAGTGAAATTAAGAAAAACAATCTCATTTAAAATTGCATCAAAAACAATAAAATACCTATAAATAAACTTAACCAAGGTGAGAAAAAGCCTATACTCAGAAAACTATAAGTTATTGAAGAAAAAATTAAAGAAGATACAAAAAAAGGAAGGACATACTATGTTCATGGATAGAAAGAATTAACATTATTACAATGCCCGTACTACTCAAAATAATCTACAGATTGAATGCAATCCCTACCAAAATAACAATGGCACTTTTTACAGAACTAGAACAAATAATTCTAAAAGTATAAAGAACCACAAAAAAACCCGAATAGTGAAAGCAATCATGAGAAAGAAAAGCAAAGTTATAAATACGACACTATCTGATATCAAACTATACTTCAAAGCTATAGTAATCAAAACAGCATGACACTGGTATCGAAAAAGACACATAGATCAATGGAATAAAATAAAGAGCCCAGAAATAAATTTATGCCTATATGGTCAATTAATCTGTGACAAAGAAGGCAAGAATATACAATGGAGTAAAGACAGATACATGCGAAAAAATAAAATTATACCACTTTCTTACACCTTATACAAAAAAAAAAAACTCAAAATGGATTAAAGAGTTAAATGTGAATCCTGAAACTATTAAACGCTTAGAAGAAAACATAAGCAGTAAATCTTTGAATCACACTTAGCAAAATTTTTTGAATATGTCTCCTTGGGCAAGGGAAACAAAAGAAAAAAAAATGTGAATACATCAAACTAAAGAGTTTTTGCACAGCAAAGGAAACCATCAACAAAACAAAAAACCTACTGAATGGGAGAAGATATCTTCCAATGATATATCTGATATGGAGTTAGTATACAAAATAAGTAAGGAACTCATACACCTTAACATCAAATGACAAACAATCTAATTAAAACTGGACAGATGACCTGAATAGAAGTTTCTCCAAAGAAGACATACAATTGGCCAACAGACATGTGAAAAGATGCTCAATATCACTAATCATCAGATAAATGCAAATTAAAACTACAATGACATATAACCTCACCTCTGTCAGAATGTCTATCAGCCATAAATCAACAAACAACAAGTGTTGGTGAGGATGTGGAGAAAAGGGAACCTTTGTGCATTATTGGTAGAATTGCAAATTGGTGTAGCCACTATGGAAAACAGTATAGAGTTTCCTCAAAAATATTAAAAATATAACTACCATATGATCCAAATTTTGGGTATTTAACCAAAGAAATCCAAAACACTATTTCAAAAAAAAATATATACATCTTTATATTTATTGAAACATTATTTGCAATAGCCAAGATATGAAAGCAACCTAAGTGTCCATCAATAGATGAATGGATAAAGAGGAGGTGGTGTGTGTGTATATGCGTGTGTGTGTGCGCGCGCGCGTGTGTACACATACATACAATAGAATAGTACCCAGCCATAAAAAGAATGATATCTTACCATTTGTAACGACATGGATGAACTTAGAAGGTATTAATGCTGTGTCAGACAGAGAAAGACAAATACCATATGATTTCATTTATTTGTAGAATCTAAAAAACAAAATAAACAAATAAAATAGAAGCAAACTCATAGATACAGGAACAAATTAGTGGCACCAGATGAGAGGGAGGTTGGATGAGAAAGGGAAAGAGATTAAGAAGTACAAATTGCCAGTTATCAAAATAGTCGTGAGATGTAAAATATAGCATAGTAAATAGGAAATAGTCAATGACATTGTAATAACTATGTATGATATTATATAGATTATCAGATGATTACAAAGTATATAAATGTTTAATAACTATGTTGTATACCTGCAACTAATATAATATGTACATCAACTGAAATGGAAAGAATAAACATTAAAAAATGTTACCAGACTAGCCTTTTCTCCCAGAGTATGCAAAATAATTAACTTCATTATATAAAAATCTCAGAGGATTCCAGAAATTTTCATTGGTCAGGGCAAAGAAAAAAATGAGGCAGAATTTTTTTATAAGAGCCTTGCTTATAGGATAATTAATTTGCAATTAAATGAAAGGCAAAATAAGTGCTATTGAAATCAAACCGGATGAATAGGGAAAGGGATTCAATGTGTACATTTATGCTGACGTATATTATGGTCTTAGAAAATGGGCCAATTATAAGAGGGTCAATTTGTATGTTCAATGATGTAGTTATTTTATAAATAAATAACTTTTAACCAGTCTCAGTAGAATGGATCTAGAGAGAAGTCAATTTCACTGTCTGCTTCATGCCAAATGAAGTATTAATCTCTACAACTCTGTGCTTATAATAAAATATGCATTTATTTACTCCCATGTTTAAATAACCCCAAACTTTCCCTTTAGGGTTTATTTCTTTGGTTCTCCATTTAAAAATTTTATCTCAGTAAGAAAAATTATGGTGATATAAAAAAGTAATATAAAATTCATGAAATGGAAATGGATTCAACTCTTCAATGAAGACAGAGGTTAAAAGGAATGATTTAAAAAACCACACATTATCTAACTATATGCTATCTATGAGCAACTCATTTTAGATCCAGAGACAAAAATTGGTTGAAAGTAAAAGGATGTGAAGATGTTTCATAAAAATCATAACCAAAATGGAGCAGAGGTAGCTATACTAATATCAGACACAACGGACTTTAAATCAAAAGCAAAAAGTTTACAAAAGACAAAGAAGAACATTACATATTAATATAAAGGATTCAATACAGCAAGAAGATGTTACAATTAGAAATATTTACACACTAGTAACAGACTAGCAAAATATGTGAAGCAAAAATCGACGATATTGAAATAAGAAAGAGTTCTACAATAACTGGAGTCTTGAATACCTCACTATTAATAATACACTGAACACCCAGACAAAAGATAAGTAAAGGAATAGAGGACACAATGAATTAACGAGTTCTAACTGATATTCTTCTCAAGTGCACGTGAAACAGATATTCTTCTCCAGGATAGGCCATGTTATGCCACAAATTAAATACCAATAGAGTTTTAAGAGTATATATTATTTAAAAAAAAGTATCTTCTCTGACCATAATGGGATGAAGTTAGAAATTGTTAATACAAGGAAAATTGGAAAATCACAAATTTGTGGAAATTTAGCAATACTTTTGAACAACTTATAGGTCATAGGAGAAATCAAAAGCAAAGTTAGAACATATCTTTAGAGAAATGAAAATAAAAACATAACATGCTAAAACATATGGGATCCAGTAAAAACAGTACTAAGGAAAAATTGATAGCAAAAAAATGCCTTCATTAAAAAAAGGAAAACTTCAAATTAACAACTTAACTAAAACAACTAGAAAAAGAAATAGACTAAGCCAAAATCCAATAGAAAAAAAAAATAAAGATTAGGGCAGAGATAAATGAAATAGAGACTAGAAAAATAACAGAAAAAAATAAACAAAACCAAAAGTTTCTTCTATGGATAGTTCAACAAAATTAACAAACTCTTTAGGTAGACTAAGTAAAAAAGAGAGAATATTTAAATTACTAAAATTAGAAATGAAAGTGAGGACATTACTACTGAAGTTACAGAAACAAAACGCATTACAAGAGAGTACCATAAACATTCATACACAAACAAATTGGATAATCTAGATAAAATGGACAAATTCATAGAAATACAAAGTCTACCAGGGCTAAATCATAAAGAAATAAAAATTCACAACAGATCTATACCTGTTAAGAAAATTGAATCAAGAATCCAAAATTTTTCAACAAATAAAAACCCTAGACCTGATGGCTTCTTCACTAGCGAATTTTATTAAACATTGAAAGAACAACAACGATCTTTCTCAAACTTTTCCAAAAAATAAAAATGAAAATTGAAGAGAAAGGAACATTTCCTAACTCATTCTATGAAGTAGCATTGCCTTCATACCAAAGCCAAAGACACTATGAAATTGCAGACCAAAATCCTTTACAAACATCGATACCAAAATCTTCAACAAAATGCTAACTAACCTGTTTTAGTAGCATATTAAAAGGTTTATACACTATAACCATGTTGGATTTATTTCTGGAATACAAGGATGGTTCAACACACAAAAAAAATCAATCAATGTAATATTCCACGCTAATAGAATAGAGAATAAAAAACACATGATCATCTCAATTGATACAAAAAAGCATTTGAGAAAATTTAATCCCCTTTCGTGATATTAAAACACTCGACAAATGAGGAAAAGAAACTACCTCAACATAATAAAAGCTACATATGAAAAACTAACAACAAATATACTCAATGGTAAAAGACTGAAAGATTTTCTTCTAAGATCAGGAACAAGGCAAGGATGCCCACTTTACCACTTCTATTCAACATAGTACTAGAACACCTAGCCAGAGCAATTAGTTAAGAAATAGAAATAAAAGTCTTCCACATTGGAAAAGAAAAAGTAAATATATCTCTTTTTATATGTAGAAAATCCCAATAATTCACACCAAAATGAAACTTTAGAACTAATAAATGAATTCAGCAAAGTAGCGAGATACAAAATCAAAACACAAAAGTCACTTGCATTTCTATATGCTAATAATAAAAAATCTAAAAGGGAGATTAAGAAAACAATTACATTTAAAATAGTATCAAAGAGAATTATTTAGGAATTATTTAGGAATAGTATCAAAGAGAATTATTTAGGAATTAACTTAACCAAGGAGGAAAAAACTTATACAATGAAAACTACAAAACACTACAGAAAAAAATTAAAGAAGTAAGTAAATAAAATTATGTTCCAAGTTCATGGTTTGGAAGATTTAATACAGATAAAATGTCATTATTATTATTCAAAGTAATCTACAAATTCAATGCAATCTCTTTCAAAATTCCAATAACGTTCATTTTGTTTTGTTCTGTTTGTTTTGTTTCTTTCTTTCTTTTTTTTTTTTTTGAAATAGAAAAATCCATTCTAAAATTCATATAGAATCTCAAGGAACCCCAAGTAGCAAAAAAAAAGAAAAAAGAAAAAAAAGAAAAAAATATGAGTTGGAAGACTCATATTTTCTGATTTCAAAATACTACATACATAAATTTAACAACTTAGTTGAAATAGATCAACACTTTGAGACATAGAAGCTACCATAACTCATCCAGCATGAAATAGATAATTTGAATATCCTCATTAAGATAGTTATTAAGAAAATTGAATCGATAACTAAGAAATTCCCTCAAAATAAATATCTGGGCTCAGATAATTTCACTGGAGAATTCCACCAAATATTTAAAGAAGAATTAAAACCAATTCTACGCAATCTCTTCCAGAAAAAGGAAGAGAACACTACATAATTTATTTTATAAAGCCAGTGTAATTGTGACTCCCAAAGGCAACATACACAAAATGAGAAAACTGTAGTCCAATATCCTTCAAAAAAATGAACACAATAATCTCTAACCAAAATTATCAAATAGAATTTGGCAATTGTTTTTAAAAACTTATAAACCAAGAGACGTTTCAATATTCAAATGTCCATCGATGTAATTTATCATATTAATGGGCTAAAGGAGAAAAATCACATGATATATCAATCAATGCAAAAAAAAAACATTTAATAAAATTAAATATTTATTCATGATTTTAAAAAACTCAGAAAAAAAAAGAATGAAGAGAACTTTCTTAACTTGATGAAGACCACCTGCAGCAAACCAATGGCTAATATACCTAATAGTGAAAGTTGAAATGCTTTTCTCCTAAGATCAGAAATAAAGTAAGGATATACGCTTTCCAGTCTTATTAAACATAGGGCTGGAAGTTCTAAATAATGCAATAGGCAAGAAAAGGAAATAGAAGACATATAAATTGGAAAGGAAGAAATAAAATTGTCCCTATTTTCCCATAGAATGTTTGCCTGTGTAGAAAATCCCAAGAGATCTACTTAAAAAACTTCTAGAATTGAGTTCAGCAACATTGCAAGATACAAGAGAGACATAAATTATAGATATATATGTATATATATAATATTAAAGCCATACATATTTATAATATATAACCATATTTTATGTATTTATATATCATATGTAAATAAATATAAATATATCTTTATATTTCTACATACTAGAAATAAATATGTGACACTAAAATTATAATACCATTTACAATCATTCAAAAAAAATAAATACTTCCATGTGTGTGTAAATCTAACAAAACATGAATAGGATTTATATACTGACAACTACAAAACAATGAAAGAAATAAAAAAAATCTAAATAAATTGAATGACGCATTGTGTTTATGGATGGGAAGACTTAATATAATAAAAGATGTAATTTCTCTGCAAATTTATATACAGGTTTAATGCAATTCTTATCAAAATCACAGAAAGATTTGTTTGTAGACAAGATTATTTATTTTATACGGAATGGCAAATTATTTTATATAGAATGGCAAATTATTTTATATAGAATGGCAAATTAAAATAGCTAAAACGATTTTGAAAAGGAGAGCAAAGTAAGAAGACTCAGTCTACCTGACTTCAAAACTTTTTATGTAGCTACAGTAATCAATACTGTGTGGTACTGGCAGAGGAATAGACACATCGATCAATGGAATAAAATAAAGAAGCCAGAAATAGATTTACACAAATCTTTTTGCCCATCTATTTCTGACAAAAGTGTAAAAGCAATTCAATGGGGGAAATATAGGCTTTTCAACAAATTGTGCTGGAGCAATTAGACATCTATAGGCAAGAAAGAGAAAGATTAAGGATAGGAAGAGAAAGAAAGGGAAAGGAAGGGAGAAGATAAGGAGGAGGAAAGAGAGAAGGAGGAGGGGGAGGAGAACCTAGACCTAAGTCTCACCCACTGAACAAAAATTAAATCAAAATGAATCACAGACTTAAACATAAAAATCAAAGCTAGAAAACTTTTTTTTAATAGGAGAAAATCTTTGGAACCCAGGGCTAGGCAAAGAGATCCTATACTTGAAACCAAAAGCACAGTCCATAAAAGGAAAAATTGATAAATTGGACTTCATTAAAATTACAAAACTTTGCTTTGTGAAAGATCCTGGTAAGAGAATAAAGACAAGCTAGAGAGTGGGAGAAAATATTTGGAAACTACATATCCAATAAAAAACTAGTATCTAGAATATATAAAGAACCCTCAAATCTCAACAGTGAAAAAACAAACAATCCAATAAGAAAATGTGCAAAAACATGAGATGTTCCACTAAAAATAATATGTAGATGGCAAATAAGTACGTAAAATATATTAACCATTAGGTAAACTCAATGAAAACCATGAGATAACATTATATACCTCACCATATGATGATGAGTGTGAAGAAAACCCGCATCACTCTTAAATTGCTGGTGGGAATGTAAAATGGTGTACTACTCTAGAAAAGAGTTTGATCGTTTCTTTAAAAAGTAAATACATAACTACTATATGACCCAGAAATTACACTCCTGAGCATTTATCTCAGAGAAATAAAAAGTTGGACACAAATATTTATTGCAGTTTTATTTATAAGAGCGAAAAACTGGAAACAATCCAGATGAGCAGGTAAATGATTAAACAACCTGTGATACATTTATACCACAGAATAATACATTCAACAATAAAAATGAATTATTGATACGTACAATATGGATGAATCTCCAGAGCATTACATACCATATAATTCCATGTATATAAAATTCTTAATATGATGAAATTATGGAAATGGAGAATAGATTAGTGGTTACCAGAGGTTAAGGAGAGGTAGAAGTGGGAGGGTAGTGAGTGTAGCTATAAAGGGCAGCATAAGAGATTATTTGGTGATGGAATCTTGACTGCATCAATGTCTGTGTCTTGGTTGTGATATTGTGCTGTAACTTTGCAAGACGTTACCATTGGGGGAATATGGATCAAAGGTACTTGATTTTATTCTTTATTATTTCTTGCAACTGTATTATTTTCTATATTTCTTGCAACTGTATTTATTCTGTATTATTTCTTGCATGTGAATCTATAATTATCTTAAAATTAAAAGTTTAATTTTTAAAAATACATAATACTTTTACAAAATTTAGAAAACACATACATAGAAACATATGCAGAAAATAAGAAAAATCATCTGTATCTCTACCACTCAGAGAAAATTCTTTCTAATATCAAGAATATTTAACCTAAGTTTTAGAAACCTTTCTAAGCATAAATAACTTCAAATAAAGAACTCTTTTTCAATGGAAATTAATCCTATGCCCCAACTTCTCAGCATGAAAATTATTTTACTTCAGATACTCCTTCTCCTAAAATGACTTGTGTTAGTCAGGGTTCTCCAGAGACACAGAAAATATGTTTTGTTTGTTTGTTTGTTTGTTTTTTAATGTATACGTAAGAAATTTGCTCATGCAATTATGGAGACTGAGAATTCCCAAGATCTACAGTCAGCAAGCTGTCATTCTAAAAGAGCCGATAGTGTAGTTTTATTCCGAAAGCCAGTAGGTTCAAGACCTAAGAAGAGCTGGTGTTTAGTTTGAAATCAAGTCCAAAGGCAGGAAAAGACCCAGCTCAAGACACTCAGTAAGGAGAATTTCCCTCTCACTAGTGGGAGAGTCAGCCTTTTGTTCTATTCAGGTCTTCAGCTGATTGGTCCACGTGAGGGAGGGCAATCTGATTTATTCAGCTTACTGATTTAAATGTTCATCATAACCAATAACACCCTCACAGACACACCCAAAATAACTGTTGGCCAACTATCTGGACACACGGGTCCAGTCAAGTTGATACATAAATTTAACAATCACATGACCTGATGCCATTTTCTGTCCCACCAGTGAATCATCAACCTTTCTCTGCCAATATTTTGGCTAATTTTTTGAGATCTTTCTCATCTAAATGCAGATAAGACCAAACTCTGCTTTGTTTATAAGAACCAGTGAGATCATAGCAGTGATACTGTGGAACTTGGTTGTAGTATTTTTTCAGCAAAATATACTACATCTGGAATGGCTCTCAAGGAAGTTACTAAGTGGTCATGCCAGAATGAAGTGACCCCAAAGGGAATAGGGTCTTAGTTTTGTGATGATGAGTGAATGATGTGGTGCAGCAGAGAGGTTTTACACATACACACACAAAGGGACTTCGTAGCCTATCATGCCAGCTGTTTGCTCATTTGTTCTGTAGTAAACATCTCAGTCTGAATAAAGCAGACTCATATCGGGACATTGTAGATAGGACTATTCTACAGAGGAATTAGTACCCTCTTTAACGCCATTCTGTGCTTCAACTTATCCAACTACAAAATGGGCATCTTTGATCTATCTTTGGTTCATAGAAGTATTAAAAAGTGTAGTGATACCTCTATGGTATTTCAACTCCTTAAAAACAAAAACAAAAACAAAAAATAAACAAAAAAAACAATGCTGCATAAATAAAAGTTCAGTCTGTAAGAAATGATTTCAAGTTAATTAATGGCCCAGATTCTTATGAGATTCACCATAAATATTTAATAAAGTACACAAATGATTGACAACATGAGGATTCAGCTTGCAGCAGAGTTCAAAAAGAACTCATAGAAAATAGAAACTCAAATGGAGCAACTGATGAAGTGATTGTATTTGACCACACAGTTTTATTGTTCTACAAGCCAACTTCCCAATGGCATATTTTCATCATATATTTATCTACTCTATAATCCAGCAATTCTATTCCTGGTATTCACCCTAAATAAATAAAAACATGTGTCCACAAAAAATCTTGCAAAAATATGTTAACAGCAATCTTAGTTATAGTAACCAAAATCTAGAAACAACCCAAGTATCAATTAACAAGTGAATAAACAGATTGTGGAATATTTATACATTAAAATGCTTCTTAGAAATAAAACAGAACTACACAATAATACAATGTGATGCACGATAAAAAGGAATACACAAACTACTAATATAGGTAACTACATAGTTGGGGAGCCAAATAATCCAGACACAAGAGTCTTGTTGAATCACTATGTTGTACACCTGAAACTAATATAATATTGTGTGTCAACTATAATTTGAAATAAATTTAAGAGACTGACCAAGATGGCATAGAATGTAAATGCTGTGCATGCCTCCTCTTGCAACCACACCAAAATTATAACAAAACCACAGAGCAACCATCACTGGGAGTCGCTTGAGGTCTGGCTAAACACAAGTCATACAACTAAGGACATACATAAGAGGTCACCTTGAAACTATTAGGAGAAGCAGAGATGCAAAATGGCCCAGTCCCACAATCACGTAGAGCGGTCGAGGATCAGGAGGGTTATCTTGACTGCAGAGCACACTCCACTCCATGAGGAACAAGAGGTCCTGGCCCCACACTGGGTTCCTCAGCCCAGGGTTCCAGTGATGGGAAGAGAAGTCCCCACAAACTCTGGCTGTGAGATTGTGACTGATTGAGACAGAGGGCTGATAGACTCACTCAGTCTGAGCTCCAGCATGGGGTAGCTACTCAAGGAGCACCAGACACATATAGGGAGACACTGAGTTGTCAGGCTTTAGGGCAAAGGCTGGAGGGGCAGCTTTCTCTTAGACAGAAGTGCTCAAAGTATCCATTGTTCCATGGTTAAGCCTTCCCCACAACCAGCATGTGGACACAGGCACTACCATATCTGAGTCTCCATCAATCTAGATAACACAAGTCACTCTGCCCAGGCGATTCCTTGAGACACCACCTCTCCCAAGTTGTGGGCCCACCCAAGCTGCTCCAGTGGTTTATTCTATACAAATGGCCTGTCTTGGCTCATGCTCCAAACATTCCTAAAATCTCTCAAAGGCTCATAAAACCCAAAGAAGCAGCATCTGGCCTTAGCATTCCCCATTCCTCTTGCTGAGCAGCACCAAGCCCAGCATCAGCAGTGGCCAGCCTTAGTTTCTGGCTTGGCCTCTCGAGACATCTATAAGCCCAGCACAGGTAGCAGCCATCTGCAGATTGCTTGGTGACTCTTACCAGGTGGCTCTGGAAGTGCTTAGGCTGTGGCTGAACCTGACCTGCAGCTGGGCCCCTCTCAGGAGGCCCTTGGGCCGGCATACCAGTAGCCAGCTTCAACCAGAACCGGAGCATCACTCAGGGCTGCATCTGGTGAGGACACACCCGAAGGGCACACTGGGCAGGCACCAGAGCCCTGTGAAAGTGAATCCTGCTCTGTAGTATGGTCATCTCCTCATTAGCCAATTTTCAAAACCAATCAATCAGCCCACGGATCAATCCTTCCCATAGAAGTGCAAACAGCAACAAAGGCTCAACTACAACAGTAGGGCATACACAACCCACACAAGGGACACATCTAGAGTATCTTTTTCAGGTGACCAGTGAAGACTGTGCCACTTGGCCCCACAGGACACCTACTATGTAAAGACACTCTACCAAGATCAGGAGACTTAGGAGCCCTACCTAATACATAGAAACAAAACACAATAGGTAGCCAAAATTGGGAGACAAAGAAACATATCCTACATGAAAGACTAGAACAAGCTCCAGAAAAAGAAATAAACAATATGAAGAAGAGCAAGCTACCAGATGCGATGTTCAAAACACTTGTTATAAGGATGCTCAATGAACTTAGGGAAAGAGTAGATTAACTCAATGAAAACTTGAATAAAGAGATAGAAAACATAAAAATGGAGTTAAGAAACATAAAAAAGAACCGATCAGAAATGAAAAATATAATAACTGAAATAAAGAAAACATTAGAGGAAATCAACAGTAGATTAGATGAAACAGGGGATCAAATCAGAGATTTAGAAGATAATACAGTGGAAAACACCCAATCAGGCCAGCAATAAGAAAGAAGAATTCCCCCCCCCCAAAAAATGAATATAATTTAAGGGGACTCTGGGACAACATCAGGGATACCAAAATTTGCATCATCAGGATACCAGAAGGAGAAGAGAGAGTGTAAGGAATTGAAACCTATTTCAAGAAATAATGACAGAAAACTTCCTTAACCTGGTGAAGGAAATAGAAATACAAACCCAAGAAGCTCAAAGAGTCCCAAACAAGATGAACCCAAAGAGGCCCACACCAAGATACATCATAATTAAAATGCCAAAGGTTAAAAACAGAGAGTCTTAAAAGCAGCAAGAGAAAAGCAATTAGTTACCTACAAGAGAGCTCCCATAAGACTGTCAGCTGATTTCTTAATAGAAACTTTTCAGGCCAGAAGGGCTTGACAGAAAATATTCAAAGTGATAGGACCTACAACCAAGATTGCTATACCCAATAAAGCTATTCTTTAGGATCGAAGGACATATAAAGAGCTTCCCAGACAAGAAAAAGCTGAAGGAGTTCATCACCACCAAGCCAGTATTAAAGGAAATGTTGGAAGAACTTCTTTAAGAAGAAAAAAAATATATGTACAAAAAATATGAATAAAGAATGGCAATAACTACATATCTATCAATAACTACTTCAAATGAAAAAAAAGAATTAAATGCTCCAATCAAAAGATAGGGTGAATGAATGGATAAGAAAATAAGACCCTTGCATATGCTGCCTACAAGAGACTCACTTTATACTAAAGATATTCACAGACAGATAGTAAAGGGATGGAAAGAGATATTTCATGATGGACCTAGAGAGTATTGTGCTGAGTGGAGTATGTCAGATAGAGAAAGGCAAATACCATATGATTTCACATACATGTAGAATCTAAAGAACAAAACAAACAAACAGGAAAACAGAAACAAACTCATAGACTCAGAGAACATTTTGAGGGTTACCAGATGGGAGGGAGGTTGTGGGGATATATAAAAAAGGGGAAGAGATTAAGGAATACAAAATAGTATTAACAAAATAGTAAAAAGGAATACAGTCAATAATATTGTAATAACAATGTCTGTTGTCAGATACTAGATTTATTAGGGTAATTGCTTCATGAGTTACATAGATTTCTGATCACTATGTTGTACACTTGAAACTAATATAATATTACATGCCAACTATAATTGAAAAATAAAAAATATTTTTAAAAAGTAATATAACTAATTCATTATAAATGATCAGAAAATGAGAAAACTAACTTTAGATTTCATGTCTTTGCATTCATCTGAGCAGCAGGTAATATTGTTATATACCATTCGCAGGATAATCTTCTAAATGTATTGATAAATATCAATAAAACATAAAAATAAATTGCAACAAAGAATAATGCAGTAAAGTATCAAATAACACTGAAAAGAAAATGAAAATAACTTCCAATGATCTACAACATATTTATTCTAATGTTTCAAAGGGAATTTTATTAGAAATAAAAATAAATAAATAAATTTAAAAAAATAAGAAGCTTGATAAAAAAGACCAGAGATTCATAAACAGCTTTGTATTTTTTCCATTTCCTATTTTAAAATAACATATTCAATTTTAAAAATTAAAAATAAAAACCACCTTCAAAAGTTACACATTTAAATCAATGCTTATTAATATATATCTGGTTTAACAATACAACACTCAGAGAATTCTATTTCCCTTAAAATTATGCTTTATAATATAATTACAAGTTTACTGTCATCCCTTTTTGTTTACTAAAAAGACAATCAAAACTTCAATATTATGTTCAATATTATGTTCTTACAAAAAGAAACTCACTTGTGAAATAAAAATTTTCTATTACAAAGTTCTACTCATTAAAAAATTTAAAAATTAATAAATAAATAAATTTTCAAAAATAAAAAAATAGAAATAGTATGTACTGCATAAATTCATTTATATGAATTTGTGAACGGGCAAAACTAATCTATTACAAGAGAAATTAGAACAGCAGTTTTATCTTGCAGTGGGGATGGGGTTAGAGTTGGTGGGAAAATAACTGGAAAGAGGAATTAGGGTACTTTCTGGGGTGATGGAAATATTTTATATATTGTATGGGGGTGGTGATTTTGTGGGTATATAGTATTAATGAACTCATCACACTGAATACAAGATCTGTGGGTACTACAGTATGTAAATTATATCTTAATAAATGTATAGTTTTTTATATTGTCAAAACCCTATATCTGGAGGCAGGAAAAGTTTATCTCCACTGAAAAAGTTTGAATAGGCAGTGGAAAACAAAACAAAGTTTTCTTTTGATCACATCCTTTGATTGTGCTTAGTGAAAATATCTGTTAAATACATTACTTATTTTGTACAAGAAAGGTGGAAAAGAGGGAAAAGGGGGTTATCTGATACCCTCCCTGTCTTTTCCTGTTTAATACACTTACTTTCCTTCCCCTCAACTCCATTGTTTTCCTCCATTTAACATTTCCACACCTGCCTTCATCCCAGGTGCTTGATGTTCTCATGGGCAGCCCTGAGGTGGTTGGCCGAGTGGGGAAAAAGGCCTGGAACAAGTAGAAGATGACACAAGACAGCATATAATTGATGGTTGATTGGCATGATACCTGTTCCAAGTGCCAAAATTAGACAAAAAAAAAAAAAATCTCTTCAAAGGGAAGTTGGGGGAAAGTTTTCACTAAGACAGTGGGATTGAGTGTACTTTGAAGAAATGGGAGAATTTTGATCAGTGGATACACAGAATAAAGTAAATACAAAAGGGGGTAGCATAACCAAAGGCACAGAATCAGAAAAGCACCAAGCACGTTGGTGAAATAAAAAGGACTAGTTTAGCTATTATTTGTTGAATGTATTTGTTTTGTCACCAATAGATGTAAGCATTTATGTCCTTGTTTAAACTTCAGAACATCTCTTCAGTATACAGATAAGAATAGGAGGATGGAGGGAAATTGGGGGACTTGCTCATGTTTTCCCAGCTAACAAATGCAAAGCTAGATTCTGAATCTAGGTAGGTCCATAGCTCTTATACTTGCAAATAACAGCAGATTCATGCAGGTGAGGTTGCAACAGGGGTTTTAAGGCCTTTGGGCAAAAGGCAGATATTAATTAATTAATTCAGAGCTATGGGGTTGCTTAGAAATATTGAGGTGATATAGAATGAAAAGTTGGGGAATCAGAACATAGAAAACTTTGAGTAACAAGTTAAGGAGTATCGATTTTATTGCAGGTACAGAGGAGTCACTAAGTTCTTAGAGCAAAACCATGTGAATGTGAAAAAATTTTTGAAGAAGATTGTTCTGGCCATGATGAACAGGATGAGCCAGGTGGAAACCAACAGCAGGAATAACAGGTAGGAGAACATCAAGATACTGTGTTAGTTCCAGCAAGGGGCCATGTAATGATCTATATTAAGGGAAAGCAGTGAGATTGTAATAAAAAATATTCACGAGACATTATGAAAGAAATATGTTCCAGGCCTAGTGTCTAATAGGATGAAGGGCTGAGCAAAGTGAGCTAAGAAAAGAAAAGACGATTCTAGGGGTCAGGCCTTGGTCCTGGGAAAATGGTGGTTTTGTTAGAGAAGTCAGGAAGGAGAGTTGGAAGGAGGGGAAGGTTGTCAGCTAACCAGTACAGTACATTTGGGATTTGAGATCTGGTGAGACAGGCAGACATGGTGAGATTTGCACGGTATTGAAAGAAAAACAGGTGACTGAGTCAGAGAACCAAATCTTGGGCAATAGAGCAGCCCAGTTAAAGTCTTGGACTCAAGGCAGAGCAGACTAAGATTTGATATATACCAGCTATCTTAGCTTTGGTCTTCCTCTAAAAATAAAATAAAGTATCTGGTCAGAGCGTTAATGGGAAGTTTAAAATGCATAGTAAGTACTCAATAAATGTCAGCTCTGGTTATTGAGACATACACGTATTGAAGAGAAAGAAGAGAAAGGGAGGCGTAGAAGACCCAGAAGAGGAAAACTAGGAAAAATTCAGAAAAGACTTAGAAAAGTGCCACATGACATATGCCCAGAGGGTCTTAAGGAGAGGTTGATAAACAAAGGAAGGTGGGGTCAGAATAGGCCACAGATGCTGTAGTCAGGAGACTTACCAGGGAGTCAAAGTCAAGATTCTGGGATTAAAGGGACAGAGGTGATTGTCACAATAGAAACAGTAGATGTAGACAAATAAGACAGGCAGTGTAAGAGGAGAGAGAGACCTGGAAAAAAAATACTAGAAAAAATACTAGAATTCAATGAGGATTTATTTTCAATATCTAGAAGACTGGACTATGATTGAAAGCAGAACTAACCAGGTAAAGGTCCAGTGAACAAAGAAATAAAAATTATACTCAGGAGAAAAATAATAAGGGACAAAACTGCAGATAGAGGTAAAACACTGATGAATTAGACTGAGAGAAAAAGGAGAGAAATCCTTTATCTAGATAGGATGGAGGGGAGATAAGAGAAAACAACTGGTGTTCTAAGGCTCTGTGGGTGGAGGAGAAAGATTTGACCCCCAAACAATCTTTTGTAGTCATCTGTGAGAAGGGAACCCATGGTCTTGGGCCACAGGGAAGACAACCCATCAGTGTCCCTCATTCCTACTTGGTCCCAACTTAAATACACACACATGGTCTTACTATCAAAGGGTGAATATTTGTGTTCCATACAAATAAGTGGAATCCACAACAGACTGTTCAAGGAGCTTCCTTCATTGCCACCTCTCCAAAGTATTATCCCAGATGCCCAATGACAAGGATGGCCAAGTATTCCCATGATACTACAATAGAAGTTGAAAAGTGTAGGTGATATATTTGGTGACGATGCCTTCATCAAGCTCCCTTTGGATCAATGATTTCTATGAAAATTATAAATGCCTGAATTCTCTGATATATGTGGCTTTGAAGTCTTAGTCTCACAGGGGCCGAATTTAACATTTGGCAATCCATTGGTGTATGTGGTACTTGGCATTTTCATTTCTTCATTATTTAAAGGGCAATTCATTATGTGCAATGGAAACAAATAAAACTCTATTTCTGACATTTCTAAATCTGAACGCTGAACTCTCCATAAACCTTCAGTTTCAAAATAATTATTTAAGCAAAGCCCTGGTGTATTTACTCTAAACCATGGAGTAGTACTCATAATGGTTAGTGATGCAGTTTCCAATCTTCAGACTTGAGTATTGAAACTTCCCTGAAGAATATTAAATAGTCCCCTTCGCTGCAACCTATTAAAGGCAATCCTGTCCTCACAGGCCTCAATCACATTTGCACAGCAATTAGTCCTGCATAGGGTTTGATACATTTCTTAATTATAAAACAAGTTTGTACTCTATTGGCCCTTTCAGATGGGTTAAGAGAATGTTAATTACCTTCTCCTGAGACATCAAAGAGTTTTTTTTTTAATCGCCATTTTAGAGAGAACAAAGCAAGATGTAGAGAGGAACTAACATCTATTGAGCACCTACTATGAGTTAAGCTCTATTTGGTGTGACTTACACACGTGTGAATAAGCTTATGGGTAAAATTTTAATCCTGTTTAGCAGATGAAAAACACCTTTAGAGAAGTTATATTATCTGTCATTATCTGTCGTGTGTCACATTGCTAGTGAGTTTTATGCCTCTTGATGGCGATTGCCTTGATTTTTATTATTTTTTATTATTACCCATCATGCATTTTTGATCACCTTCTGAATGCCAGACAGTGCTCTGGGTGCGGTGAAGAATAAAATGAGTGGGTCCTTGTTCATGGGACAGACGTGAAACAAAAAACTCCTCTCTAACTTCTCTAATCAAGACATCCAGAGAGCTGCGGGAGAACCCAGCGAGTGTGGCTGGAGAGTTCATACAATCTAAAATGATGCTACCCAGGATCCAAATCCGCGGAAATCACTACCTCTCCCTTTCACCCTTGTCTGAGGCATCACACAGAGAAGGAAGTTAAAATGTGTCAGAAATCAGCCCCGCCAGGAAAAGCACCTAGGCATCTTCGTGCCTAATTTTGGCATTAGAAAATGCCAACCGCTTTCTTCCTTTCCTATGACTCAGGCAATCCAGCCTGTGCCCTCCGCAGCATTCCTTTCCCCCCGCAGCATCCTTTCCCCACCTCTAGCCATTCTAGATTTTGTGTTTTGTTTTGTTTTGTTTTGCCTTGTAATCTTCCTAAATTGCGCATTTCATAAAACCTTCGGGAAAAAGTCAGAAATGAGGTTTTAGAGGAACACGGAGGAGGAGAGTATAGAGGGCCGGGAGGGGGAGCGGAGGGGAAAGCAAACTATAAGAGAGCAAGTCTCATTATCACGACCTGTTAGGCGCACATCCTCTCCTTGTCCCTATGCCACCCTCTCGCTGGATGCGAGCCATCCTCTAGGCTAATGAACAGTGAGCAGGAGATAACTAATCCTAATGCAATTACTGCTCGCCATTACACTGATAGGTTTGAGGCGCTCCCCATGTGCCCCTCAGCCGAGACAGGGTCTTGCAGATGTGCCTGAGACTCCTGTCTGAGTCGTTTTGACAGCGGTATGCAGTTCCGGGCCCCGTCCCCCAGACAGCGTCCCGAGAGAGTGATCTTTTAACAGCGAGTCCCCATGCAGCCGGTCAGAGGTGAAATGAAACCTTAGCAGTTTGAGGGAAGCCTGGCCTGACCCGGCGGTACGCGTTCGGCAGCTATTTCCAGAGCGCTGCTGGAAGAAGCAGAGAGGCAGGCCCCCTCTCTCGCGCCGCAGACGAAAGCTTACCGGGTGAAAAATTACGGTGTGCAGGCCCGGCCCTCTCCCGGCGGAGCTGGCGCCCCAGCGATAGGGGGATGGTTTGCTGCACACATGTTCCTTTGTTTGGCCAGACCACGTGCTCTGTTTGCACAGCAGCATGTGGTACCACTGGAGGAAATTGAACCAACACTGAAAGTTCAAGGAACAGCCAAGCTCTGCTGGGAAACGGCTGGGCCACGGCCGGGTGAAGTGATGCAGCAGGAGGAAGGCCCCACTCCCTCCCTGAGAAGCACAGGGCATGAGGGGAAAGCTGGGGAAACCGCTCTTCTGGATGAAGTTGACTGTGGGTTTCCGGCACCGAACACACACTGGGAGGGTTTTCTTCATTAGCAACCAGTCCTGTCTGGGATAGGAAGTGGACTTTAGTTATGATAATAATCTTTTGTATTTGAAAGAGCTTCTCACAACTTTTATGTCTTTTAACACTTACAAAAACATGTGATGGTAAAGTGCCTCTACTTCTTGGTGTAAAGAGGGAGAAGGAGAGGACTGAAGCCCCTGAAACCCTGACAAAGTCTGTCTGACCTTCCAGGAGGCCCAGAGCGGAGGCTCCAACCATGGCCGATGGCAAAACACATGAAACAATAATCATTTCTCTCTCTCTCTTTCTCTCTCTCTCTTTCTCTCCTTATCACTCTCTCATATTTTAAAAAATTACAGAATAATACGCACTTGTAGTTTAAAAAAATCCAAACAATACAGAAATGTATGAAATGTACCATGTTAAAAGAGAAAGTTTTTCAAGATCCAATTTCTCAAATATAGTCATGGTTAAGATTTTCAGTCATTTGCTTATTTTTCCATGCATGCCTGAACATATTTATAAGATTTATAAATACTTACATCTTTATTTAAAAAGAAACAACACATATCTTACTACACATATCACTGAGTTAAATCTGATCAATTTAGCAATACATCAAAGGATATCTTTCCAAAACAGAATATATAAATCTACAGCATTGTTCTTTTTAACAACTGCATAGTATTTCTTTATATAAATGTCTCATTATTTAACTACATATTCAGATGGTTTCTAGTATTCGTTTATTAAAACTATGCCACAATAAATTGATATATAAATAAATATCAATATAAGAATATATGTCACATATGAATATATACCACATGTTATGAAAGTATTATTTTAGGATCACTTTCTAAAATTTCTCCTTCAGAACAGTGTCCGGTCAAAGGTAAGTAAATCTTTAAATTTCAATAGGCATATCCAAATCGTTCAACAAAAATGTTAAGCTAACTTACAATGCAGAAAGTTAACTTAGTATATGACATTAGTGTATGAAACTTAACTGCTTCCACACACACTGGATCTGGGTATTTGTAAATCTTTTTAATTCTTACTAATTTAACAGCATAAATATCTGATGTTTTTAAGAGTAAAGGTGAACATATTTCTTATATATAAATTGTATCTTTTCTATTGGCTTACTTATTGTTTCTTATTTATTTAAAGAAATCCATTTGAATACTTTGCAATGATTTTTCCCAAATTTGATTTTGTAATACAGAAATGTTAAATGCTTAATGTAGTCAAATTACTCAATCTTTCTGTATTGTCACGGTTTCTAGGTTTCATGCCACGCTTAGAAATGTTCCCCCCCCGAAATTCCAGAAAATAAAATATTCTGCTGTATTTTTTAACATTTTTCTGATTTTTTAAAAGTTTATTTAGCAAATTTTTATTGAGCAAGTAACATATGCCAGAAGTTAGAAGTTAGATTTGTATATAGTTTCTGAATTCATGGAGCCTATATTCTAGAGTGAGAGATAGACAATAAACAAACAAATGAATTAATGAATAAATTATTACAAAATTCAAAGCACTATGAAGAATTAATGAGAATAATAGACAATAGCTACTTAGAGAAAATGGTTACAGAAGGCAAGACTTAAACTAAGATCTGCAGGAGAAATAGCTAATTATGGAGGTGAAGACCATTCCAGACAGAAGGAACAGTATATGCAAAGGCCCAGAAAAGGAAAATGATTTGGAATATTTGAGGAATTTAAATAAGGCCAGTGTAACTGGGATACTGTGAGGAATATAGTGAGTCAGAAAATAAAGAGCCTATAGACCAAGATGAGGAAGAAATTACTGTGTGCCTTACAGATCCAGGTTAGAAATCAATTTTATTTTAAATGCAGTGGGAAGCCACTGAATAGTTTAAGGAGATTAATTACTTGATTTATGTTTTTATGTTTTGAATTATTTAAAAGAATGCTATGGCTTCCTTGAGAATGATGTAAAGGGGATAAAAGATGAAGCTGGGATGCCAAAAAGGATCCTGGGAAAAAGGATGGTGGCTTGCTGGATAATGCTCAAGAGAGATAGAGAGATGGGAAAATTCAGGACTTATTTGGAAGTACATTGACATGACTTGCTGATGGAACAGATGTGGGTAATGAGGGAGAAGTAAGACTAAGCATGGCTTCTATGTTCTAATTTGAATAACTGGGTGAATGGCGGGGTGACCGAACTCAAAGAGGTTCACCTCTTAGAGTGTTCTATTCAAGAACAAGATGTGGTTGTTGTTTAGGTAGTTTTCTTTACTTGCAACAAGTAAAGGAGACAAGGGATTCTTAGCCAAAGCTCTGTCTCACCAAGAGAGGCTTATCCATTGCTTATGTATACATTATTTGGTTAATTACATGTTGATTTCTTCTTTGCAGTTAACTAAACTTATCAGATGGATTGTGGTTCTAGTCAAGCTCATCAGGTTGTAGTTACATCTGCAAAATACTGTGCTACATTTTAACATTTAGCAAGAATAGCATTTAGTAAGGACCACCCAGACCTTGAGACCTTTGTCCGATCTAACAGTGGTACTATTTCCTAAGAAGTATAGATTAGAGGAAAATATGGAGGTGGGTAAGGGAGAATCTAGGAATCACATGTAAAGTTTGAGATAACCATGAGATAGCCAAGTGTGTCTGTCAAGTAGGTGGTTGGCAACACAAAACTGGAACTCAGGAGAGAAGACAAGGTAGGAGGTAAAAATCTGGAAATTGTTGGTTGTTAGATATTTAAGTCTAGGAAAAGAATATACAGAGAAGAGTAGAGACTCTGGCTACAAACCCTGAGGAATTTCCATATTTGGAGTTGAAAGGAGGAGGAGACACCAGCAAAGGAGAGTGCTGAGCAGTCACTGAGTTAAGGCAGAATTCTAGGAGACACTGATATCTCAGAGATGAAGAGAAGAAGAATAGCAAACAGCACCAAATGCATAATATATAAGAACCAAAAATAATCCATTAGCGCTGACAGCAAAGAGCTTACTAATGATATTGACAAAATTAGTTGTAGTAGAATGAGGAGATAGAAGTTGTAATTTGAGAATCATGGCCACCACCTAGAGAGAAAACTTGGAATTTAGTAGGGGACTTCCTGTAGATATAATGCATTAATCTGGTGTTTCTCAAACTTTGTCATGCATTGGATTCATATAGTTAAAAGTACAGTTGCCTGAGCCCCGACCTCAGAGAGTCTGACTCAGTAGTCCCAGCATCAATAATTTAAGTAAATTCTCAGGCAGTTCTGATATATAGTAAAATTTGAGAATCACTGCCTTAATCCAAAGATAGATTTCCCAGAATGGAATTTCAGATTATATGTCTGATTGAAAGAGGAAAGATTTGAGGACAGAAGGCTTTTCAATATTTTTCAGATCATATCACATAAGCAGCTGTCTACTCTTTTATAAAAATAGTGACTATACAAAAAAAAAAAAATACATCAGTTGGCCTTATGCTTAACCTGGACATGAACTGGATTCACTGAATACCAGCTGAACTTTATACTTCCCCTGCCCATTTGACCCAATAGGTAGACTCAAATAACATTTCATAGATTACACTCCTCCTCCCCCCCTTTTTTTTTAATAAAAGCCTCCCCAGAATTTTTTTAAAATATCTTTTCTTCTGTTCTTCTAACTGACTAGATAGTCTCAGACTGAGACTATGTCCTTAAAAGCAAAACAACTCCAGATTTGGGAGTTCGGAGTCAACTCCCTTTTATTTAGCAGCCATACTCTAGGCAAGCACTTTTAAATACATTATCTTAATGAATCCTCGCATGAACCTTTTGAGGCATTTGGTTTCATTTCTATTTCATGAATGAAAAACTGTAACTAAAATAAATGGTGCTGAAATCAGTTATTAGCAATGTCTCAAAAATAGCATTCTTTGGCTATGTATAGATTTGACTGTGCTATTGAGATTGTGGAAAGAAAAGTGGGTGGTTCATTGCCCAAAATGATTCTGGTATTTGCCTTACCTTACCCTCCTGGCCCTGCTGTGCAGATCAGGTTGTTAACAGCCTAGGATCCATTATCAGCTGGATTTTTTATTCTTCCCCAACTTGGATATGGAGCATAATGTTGTGGAATGCATATACACGAGATCTAGGGTTCGAATTCTGGCTCTGTTCTTCTGTAACCCTGTTGCCTTGGACAAGTCATTTGGCCTTTTTAAGCTTTATTTTCCTCATGTGTAAATCAAAGAACACTCAAAAGAATGTTGTAAGTATTAAACGATATACGTTACATACAGGTATGCTCAATACTCAGTATCTATTATTTTTTATACTAGGCCCTTTTACACCCTTTAGTCAAATCTCAGTTCCACCCAAATCTCCCATAGGATACATTCCTAAAATCCTTTTGGAGAGGTACTGATGTTTCTTATTCCTCTACAACCCCTGAAGGAGTTATTTCAATAATGTTCTGTCTCTCTTCTGAGTTACACATAGCCTTTCCCCTTCATAAGATCTTATTTTAGATCCTGAAATGAGAAATGGTGTGTTCAGACTTCTTCTACAGCATTTCTTTCTAAATCTAGCATTAACATAGACAGTTAACAAAGAAAATTGAGAAAAGTGGAAGGCTTTGCCAAAATTAACCAACTTCATAATGAATATATATTAAAGTCTCTAGTATCTAAAAATACAATATTTTCCATAACATCACATCACCTGGTGATGTAAATTAGTGGTGGGGTACTTCTAGAGATGGAGAGCTCCAGAGCAGCCCAATCTTTCCACAGTTCTGAGTAATAGCAGCTTCTTCTCAATGTCCATTAAAATCTATCTCCCTTAGCTTTTATACTGCCTGTAAGGACCATAAAGACTAGTCTTTCAAATATCAAGCAAAAGCTGGTAGAGCCTTCTTGAATTTTCTCTCTCCCAGCTCAGTATCTCCAGATCCTTCAGTTAGTCCTCACATAATGGTTTTTTTTTTTTTTTTTTTTTTTTTTTTTTTTTTTTAGTTTCTTCATCATCATGTCCTCTGTTACCTAATACTTAATTTACCTCTTTCTCTCTTAAAGTGGGCTACCCAAAACTAAATGCTCAGGTGAATTTTAACCAGCACAGAGCGCAAGCTTATCCTTACTTCTGTTCTAAACACTGTTTATTTTACCCAATTAACATAGTACGCATTTAGATGCTACTGCCATTAGCAAGTACAGTTGTAGAGACTGGGATTTTCTGCAGCTGATTGAAGTTACCAAATCACCAGCTTTATGGGCATTATTAGGACAATTGTGAAGATATCTAAAGTGGCTTCCTGATTCCTGGTTCAAAGCCAATAGGTCTCGTGGTAGCCTCCTGATTCCTCTCCACTCTGATTGTGGCAGAAGTAGAAGCACTCCAACAGACAAATTTCACCATAATTTTCTAAGAGTCATTCCTGGAGGCCCAACCTGCAGCCTACTTCTCTAACACATCCAACGATTTTGTAAGTATTAAGTCTCTTGCTGTTTGAAATGGATAGAGTGCCTCCTGTTCCCTGCAATTTTATGCTGACTATTTTGAACAATGAGTAGGATCTCATAAGACAGAAAAGGTTATAGCAATTAAAATGTTACTTTATATCTGCATATATGTAATATCCATGGGGCTGGAGTATGGCTGGAGACAGGGTTAGACTTGTGGATAGATGGATATAAGAAACAGTATCTTCCTGTCTTATGTTTATCCCATA
Source organism: Pteropus medius (assembly GCF_902729225.1). Classification (NCBI taxonomy): domain Eukaryota; kingdom Metazoa; phylum Chordata; class Mammalia; order Chiroptera; family Pteropodidae; genus Pteropus; species Pteropus medius. The sequence continues at coordinate 4,563,168 of NW_024345861.1, read as the reverse complement.
AAGACACAGTATAGCAACACTGGCTGGCATCCAAGTTACTGATCAAACTACATAGTTGGGCTACAATTATAAATTCAACAGCATCGATTACAAGGAACAGAAACACAACTCGAAACAATTTAAGCAAAAGAGGGGGATTAATACTAATCCAATAGCAGAAAGAGCAGGAATAGATATGACCTTAGGCACAACTAAACCAAGTATCAAATGTTTTAAGAGTCTCTCTCTTCACTTCTCATCTCTGCATCTCTCTGAATATTCTATTTATTCTTCCAAACTACCTTACCTAACAGAGTGGAGTACTAGGTTGCTGGCTACTCTAGATTTGTATCCCAATAGCTCCAAAACCAGAGATGAAAACAAAGGCCCTTGTCTCTTAACTGATATTTGAAAAACCCCAAGATAAAAATTCTGAACATGGTTTGGATTCTATGGCCATCCTTTGGACCAGTCACTATGGCCTGGGGGTGAGGTACTATGAATAGCCTGAACTGAACCACATGATCACTCTGTAGCCGAAGGAGTAGAGTCTATTAGCAGTAGAAAGCAGGAGAATAAGTACTGAGCAGACAGAGCAACATCACCCCCAGATCAGAAATTATCCGAATGATTCATCAATTGCAACTGTTAGACTTTTAGATATTAACTCTTCTCAGAGAATTTAAAACCACTATATTGAGAAAGCTGTCTCAGCATTAGTATTCTGGTGAACATTTTCTGAAATATTTCAGCCACGGAGGATTTTGGTAACAAAGCATTTATCTCAAGGTTAGTTATTTAGTCACACCAACCATTTTTAAGCCTTTGAACAGTAGAAGAGGCATTTTAAAAAAAAAATTATAGGAATGATGAAAAACTCCTGGAAACGGACACTGGTAATGGTTACATAACGTTGTGAATATACTTAAGACCACTGAATTGTGCACTTAAAAAAGGTTAAAATGTTAAATGTTAAGCATATTTTACCACAATAAAAAGTAAAAATAAAACTATGTATGTAATTCATTTATCCATTCATGAATTCAGTCATTCACTATTTATTTTACTTCAGTCTCAGAAGAAAATATGCATTAAAATATTTTTTACAAAAATGGGTCCATGCCATTTATAAGGTTTTGTGCTTCTCATTTTATCATTTTATGTTTTTAACATCTTTTCTTTCTTAATAAATGCACTTCTAAATTTTATTTAAATAAATGTTTAGTATTCATTTATTGTCTCTATGTTGTTTTATTTAACTAATCTCTTTACTGTGGGATATTTAAAGTATTTCCAATTTCTTTTTCTATTTTATCCTTAAAGTTAAACTTTAACAGTTTTTAATAATAATTTCTTAGATACAGAATTTCTGGCTCAACATATATGAATACTTTTTAAAGGACTTTTGATACGTAGTACCAAATCATTCTCCATAAATTTTTATTAATGTTTAATGTCCCACCAACATGTAAAAGAATACCTATTTCCCAATATTCTTTCCATAAATAGGAAAAATCATTTTGTTTTTATTTTTACAAATTTGATGTTTTAATTTACATTTCTATAATTACTAGGAAAATTAAACTTTTTAGGCTGGTAGCTCTTTATTTAGGCTTCTGAAGATAATAAATTTATCAAAAATGAATAAATGGTTAGACTTCAGACTTTAAAATTGTAATAGGCAAAATTTAATCTACTAGTAAATTTAAACTGTGGTTTGACGATGCCTCTATCTGCCTTTCTTTTCTTTTAAGTGCTGCTGTGTCTGAGCTATTCTGAAAGTCACAGTGACTTAGTATAGAAAGGAGGAGAGGAAGTCAAGGGTTGTGACATATCAGAGACTCACATTAGGTTCAATTTCAGTTAAAGGTGAACTGGAGTGAGTAGGGGTCCTTATTTCAGTCATGATACTTCATTGGCTCTTTCCTTTAATGCATTTAATGATTTTGTAAGCTTAATGACTGTTGCAATTAAACTAACCCTGCTTAAGCATTGTGAATTATATTATGCTTGTTAGTGGTGCCTTTGATAAAACATAACCACCCATCTCTAGATCATAACTAATTTTAAATATTGCTTTTCTATATATCCTTGCAAGTTGATTTTTACTTGGTACACCTAAGAAGAATAATAAAAAGAAAGTTAAGACCTGAATAATTCTTCTAGTTTCTGGATAAGCAGGAGATGGCTTTCCGATTGGTTAGCCTAAAAATGGAGATAGAAGTGAAAGTGGCAATCAGGAATTAGATTAGACTAATTATACAAAAGGAAAATATTAGCTTTTTGTGGCTTCTTTGCCCTCCCTCCCTTTGGATGGAAAACCAACACAGGGCAGGTCTCACCAGATAAACCAAGGGAATAAATCTGAAAGCCAGAACTGGGGACAAGGACTCGGGAATATCACATGTCTCCTTTTGTCTACTTAGTTTTACCAAGGAAAATTTTGACATTTGAAATCAGAACTGAATAGGAATCTCATTGCTCTTTTGTTATGTACCCTCCACCCTCATCCCCAAATCATAAAAATTGTTGTTTTCATTTTGCTCCATTCTTCATTTTACTCCAGAAAACCAAGTCCCAGCTTTTTGCCCATTCAGTCCAAATATGTTTCTGGAGACAAGCTCATTCATAACTAATGTTATTTTAATGTGACTCCATAATGCTTTTCTTTCCAAAATCTTTGTCCTTACATGTAACATTCACATAGGATGCATTTGGAATAGAAAAGGTATTTGTCGTATTAGATATGACAAATCTCAATGATTTACAATGATTTCACCCTGATTAGTCTCAAATGACAACACAGAATTATAGAGGGAAAATGTCTATGGGAGTACACCATCAAGTTCTTGGGGGCCAGTGGAAGATTCCACCCTGTCTGTTGTTTTGGTGCCTCTTAGGCAACTGGAACTGACTCTTCTGTGGTGTCTATACAATAGAATTAGGAACGTTTATTTTTATACACTCAGTAAAAGGTCTTGAGTTGACAGATATAAAGAAGAGTTCACAAATCTGTGCAATACCACCTATTAACAAAATTATCTTTTGAGAGACAGTGATTTAATAGAAAGTACATTACACCAGAAACAAGGAGATATGTATTTGAGATCTACTTCTGGCAGCTCTCTACTATTTCTCTTTAGATAAATTATTTTAACTTCAACAGACCTCAGATTCTTCATCTACAAGAAGAAGAGTTAGACTACACTATCTCTCAACTCTTTAAGCATTTAAAGACTATGATTCTGCGTTGCTGTTCTGGTCACTTCTAATGAGTCTCATGAAATAAAATCAGTACTTTTTCCTCGCAAGACATTTTTTCCATGAAGATATTTATTGTGAAAGCATTTGTCCTCTTACTACCTGGGAAAAAAAGAAAAAAAATAATGTAAAAGTTTTAGAAGAAAGTCAAATAATAATGCTAATAAATATATACATATACACAAATAGTTATATGTGTACACACAAACACATACATTTAGCTTTGAGTTTCTAATTCACCTGGGGAGTGGGAGGAACAAACATAGATAATATAATAACACAATGGACCTAAATCTCCTCTTCCATTTTTAATGTATGCTTTATTTATTCTTTAATTGTAATATACTATCTTTATTACTATAATAATGTAATGTAGAATAGTCTACTGAAGACTAATTCTTAGATTAAATTAAACATGGCGGCATGAGAGATGTTCCCAGATTTCTTCCCTTGAAACAACAATAAGCTGAACTAAAACTCAGCAAAATACACCCAAACTGCACACCAGTACTTTGAGCATTGGCTCTGCGCATGAGAGCTACCAAAGGTCAGAACCCTAGGTGTCGGGTGGTAGACTGGGAGAAGCAAAGAAGCTGCCTCTCGCAGTTGGAGCTCTCTGTAGGAGGAGGGGGAGGAGAGATGATGCAGCGACTTCCTTGAATAGCCCTGCCTGAGAGTTCTGTGAACTCCACTGGCCAGCGGCAGTGCCCAAGCATCAGGGCAGAAGGCAGAGAAACAGGGATGGCAGAAAAACAACAGTTGATTTTTACCAGCTGTGGTTGCAAAACTGAGGCTGACCACAGCCTCCAACTCCCAACCCAGAGGGCCCATCCCCCCATCATCTCCTAAACAGAACACCACAGAGCCCCAGGGGAATCTGAGCAAATGCTACTAAAACTGTCACTAACTAACACTGTCACTAACACTAACTGGAACTGAGATTGAGGGTAGCGAGCATGATTAAACATCTATAACAGGGGGAAAAAAAGACATTATTAACACTTTATATAAAGCAGAGATCCAAGAGGCTTAGATGACACCAACTGGAAACCAAAAGAAAAACACATTATTTGCAACAGGCTAGAGACTATTATGTAATAAATCTTCTTTCTGGGGAAAAGAAAAAAAGCAGAACACACTTCTGTTAATGCCCAGGCGGGGAAATAGTCCATTAAACACCATGAAAAACCAAATTGACAAGGCAGCTCAGAAAGAAAGAGAAAAATCTACAGAAAATAAGCTTACGGACATAGAAATATGCAACTTAAATGACAGAGAATTCAGGATGATACTTCTGAAAAGAATCAGTGAGATTTGAAACAAATCATATTAACAATTTTAGGAACTGATAAAACAACTACATGAGCAGAATGAGTTCTTTAGCAAGGAGATTGAAATCCTCCAAAAGAACTGAATAGACCTTCTGGAGATAAAGAGCACACTGCAAGAGTTGATAAATGAAATAACAAGCTTGGCAAATAGAGTTGACCAAATGGAGAAAATGATCAGTGATATTGAAAAAAGAATCTAGAAATAAATCAGAAAGAAACTGAAGAATGAAAAATAATGAAAAAGAAATACAAGAACTAGCTAATATCATAAGGAGAGGAAACACAAGAATATTGGGAATTCTCGAAGGGGAGGAAAAGGAGCAGGGATTAGAAAGCATTTTCAGACATAGTTGACGAGAATTTCCCAAACCTAAGAAATTAGCTGGAGCTTAGAATTCAAGTAGTCAATAGAACACCCAATTATCTCAACCCAAAAAGGCCTTAACCAAGACACATCATATTAAAATTATCAAAAATCAATGACAAGGAAAGAATTCTCAGGGCAGTCAGGGAATTGAAGATGAAAACCTATAAAGGAAAACTCATTAGATTAGCATCGAACTTCTCAGCACAAACCCTACAAGCCAGAAAGGAGTGGAATCAAATATTCAAACTATTAAATGGAAGAAACTACCATCCAAGAACATTGTATCCAGCTAAGCTCTCCTTTTGAAATGAAAGAGAAATAAAAACCTTTCCAGACATACAAAAATTGAGGAAATTCTCCACTACGAGGCCTGCACTACAGAAAATTCTGAAAGAGGTTAGCTCACCTAAAACAAAATGACAAAAAAAAAAAAAAATTCATAATTAGGAGTAAGGCAACTAGCAGGCTGATAAAAGCAGAGGAGTGCAACCCTTACTACGAATAAGGCATTATAAGCTTAAAATAAAAAGAGATTTGTTATAGCAAGATAGTTCATCATATATAGGGACAAATTGAGACAATAAAGACTGAAAAGGGGAGGATTCAAAGATCTAGATTCACAAAGGGAAAGGAAATAAGGCATGCGCAGAAGAAAAGGGATGACTGTATATATATATAACTTTACTTTTCATATTAGTAATAGTAACCACAGTTTAAAGATTTAGAACCTACATATATAACATAAAACAAGAAGTACCAGAGAGAAAGCGCACAAAAACCAACCAAAACAAAACAAACAAACAAACAAACAAAAACAGAAACACAAGGACAAAGAAGCAATGGAAACATTGAGCTACCAGCAACCAAAAGATAAAATGGCTATAAGAAGATCTCATATTTCAATAATCACCCTAAATGTAAATGGACTGAATTCACCAATAAAAAGGCACAGAGTTGCAGATTGGATCAAAAAACAAAACCCAACCATATGCTGCCTCCAGGAGACACATCTGAGTTCCAAAGACAAATATAGACTCAGAGTGGAAGGGTGGACAATGATATTTTAAGCAAATGGAATTCAGAGAAAAGCTGGTGTAACAGTACTAACAGACTTCAAAATCAAAAAAGTAAAGAAAGATACTGAGGGACTCTTCATAATGATAAAGAGAATCATGCACCAAGAAGACATAACATTTATTCATACCTATGCTCACAATCAGAGAGCCCCGAAATATGTAAAGCAACTACTAACAGAACTAAAGGGAGAAATAGACCAAAACACTATCATAGTAGGGGATCTAAATACCCCACTGTCAGATATGGACAGATCATCCAAACAGAAAATCAATAAGGAAATAACATCCTTAAATGACACATTAGACCAACGGGAGCCTTCCATCTCAAAACAGCTGCTTATACATTCTTTTCTATTGCACAAGGAACATTCTCAAGGATTGAACACATACTGGGACACAGAGATAGACTCACCGAATATAAGAGGGTTGAAATCAAACCAATCATATTCTCTGATCATAACGCTTTGAAACTAGAGATCAAGTGTAAAAAGAAAGCAGAAAGAACCACAAATACATGGAGATTAAACAACATACTACTGAAGAATAAGTTGGTCAAAGAAGAAATAAAAAGGGAGATCAAGAGATACATAGAAATGAATGATAATAATAGTACAACATATCAAAACTTTTGAGACATGGCAAAAGCGGCCATAAGAACAAGCTCAAATAAATAACCTAACTCTTCATCTTAAAAAAAAAAAAAAAAACTAGAAAAGAAAGAACGAATGAAGCCTAAAATCTGCAGAAGGAAAGAAATCATCAAAATTAGAGCAGAAATAAATGAAATTGAAAACAAACAAACAAAAAAAAAATAGAAAAAATAAATGCAACAAAAAGATGGTTCTTTGAGAAGGTTAATAAAATTCACAAACCCCTGGCTGGACTCACCGAAGAAAAAAGAGAAAGGACACAAATAAACAAAATCAGGGATAAAAAAGGGAAGTTATGACAGACACTGCAGAAATACAAAGGATCTTTCAAGACTACGATGAAAAAGTATATAACACCAAATTTAATAACCTAGAAGAAATGGACCAGTACTTAGAAAAATACGACCTTCCCAGACCGAGTCTGGGAAAATCTAAATAGACTGATCAGCAGTATGGAAATTGAAACAACCATCAAAAACTTACCGAAAAGTAAAAGTCCAGGACCAGATGGCTTCACCAGTGAATTCTACTAAACATTCAAAGAAGATTTAATACTTATTCTCATCAAACTCTTCCAAAAAATCATAGAGGAGGCAATACTTCCCAACTCATTTTATAAGGCCATTATTACCTTGAATCTAAAACCTGGTGAATATAACACAAAAAAAGAAAACTACATATCAATATCTCTCTTGAACACAGATGCAAAAATCCTAAATAAGATACTAGCGAACAGAATACAGCAACATATTAAAAAGATTCTACACCACAATCAAGTGACCTTCATTCCAAGGGCACAGGAATGAAGCCCACTTATGCAAATCAATTGTGATACACCACATAAACAAATTAAAAAATAAGAATCATACGATCATATTAATAGATGCTGAAAAAGCCTTCAACAAGGTACAGCACCCATTTATGATCAAAACACTTAACAGAATCTGTATAGAAGGAAAGTACCTTAACATAATAAAGGCCATATATGACAAGCTCTCAACCAACATTATACTTAACGGTGAAAAACTAAAAACCTTCCCTCTAAGATCAGGAACAAGGCAAGGCTGTCCACTATCACCATTTTTATTCAATATAACATTGGAGGTTCTAGCAAACGCAATCAGGCAAGAGAAAGATATTAAAAAAAATCCAAATAGGAAACAAAGAAGTCAAACTGTCACTATTTGTGGATGACATGACTCTCTATATAGAAAACTCTAAAGACTCCACAGGAACTATTAGAAACAAAAAGCAAATACAGTAAAGTCTCTGGATACAAAATCAATGTTCAAAAATCCATAGTGTTCCTATAATCTAATAACAAAGAGTCAGAAAAAGAAGTGGAAAAAAATAATTCTTTTGCAATTGCAACAAAAAAATAAATAAAATATCTAGGAAAAAATCTAACAAAATATGTGAAGGATCTATATAATAAAAACTCTAAGACTCTATTAAAAGAAATCGAAGAAGATACAAAGAAATGGAAAGATATTCCATTTTCTTGGATTGGAAGAATCAACATAATTAAATGACCATATAATTAAATGACCTAAAGCTGTATACAATCCCCCTCAAATCTCATCGGCATTTTTTAAAGAAATGGAACAAAAAATCATCAGGTTTGTATGGAAGCACAAAAGATCCTGAATTGCCAAAGCCATCCTGAGAAAAAAGAATGAGTCTGGAGGCATCACTCTGCCCGACTTCAAATTATACTATAAAGCAACAGTAATCAAACGGCATGGTATTGGCAGAAAAATAGACACGTGGATCAGTGGAACAGAAGCAAGATTCCAGAAATAAATCCATATATATATGGGCAAATAATTTTCGAGAATATGCCAAAACTATACAGTGGAGAAAGTAAAGCCTCTTCAATAAGTGGTGCTAGGAAAACTGGAAAGCCACCTGCAAAAGAATGAAACTAGACTGTTGTCTATTACCACACATCAAAATTAACTCAAAATAGATTAAGGACCCGAATTTAAGACCTGAAACAATAAAATGCATAGAAGAAAACATAGGAACTAAACTCAAGGACCTTGGACTTAAAGAGAATTTTATGAATCGATTTCAAAGGCAAGGGAAGTAAGAGCAAATTAAATGAATGGAACTACATTAAACCCAAAAGCTTCTGCTCAGCAAAAGAAACCGTCAATAAGGTAAAGAGACAACCATCTGAATGGGAAAATATATTTGCCAGCAACACCGCCGATAAGGGTCTAAAATCCAAAAATACAAAGAACTCATACGAGTCAATAACAACAAAAAAACAAATGATCCAATCAAAAAATGGGCAGAGGATCTGAACAGACACTTCTCTCAAGAAGACATACAAATAGCCAACAAATGTATGAAAAGATGCTCGACATCGCTAGCTATTAGAGAAATACAAAGCAAAATCACACTGAGATACCATCTCACATCTGTTAGAATGGCTATAATCAACAGGACAAGTAATAACAAAGTTGAAGAGAATGTGGAGAAATAGGAATCCTCAAACACTGCTGGTGGACTGCAAATCGGTACAGCCACTATGGAAAGCAATAAGGAGGTTCCTGAAAACCTAAGAATTGACCTATTATATGATCCAGCAATCCCTCTACTGGGTATTTACCCCAAAGACTTGAAAACTCATATCTAAAAAGGTATTTGCACACTGATAGCAGCATTATTCACAGTGGCCAGGACATGGAAGCAATCGAAGTATCCTACGATAGAGGATTGGATAAAGAAGCTGTGGTACATATATACAGTGGAATATTACTCAGCCATAAAAAGAGATGAAATACTGTCATTTGCAACAACATGGATGGACCTTGAAAGAATCTACTAAGTCAAATAAGTCAGACAGAAAAGGTTGAAAATCACATGATATCATATATGTAGGATATAAACCTAAAAGCAACAAATGAACAGGATAAACAAACAGAGACTCATGGACATGGACAACGGACTAGTGGTTACCAGAAGGGAGGCGGGAGAAGGGAAGAGAAAAATAAAAAAAAATAAAATGTTTTAAAAAATTATGTATATATAGTATGAAAAAAATAATAAATATACCGGCATTTAAAAAAAGACTAATTCTTTCTTAAATTGTTGTAGTAGACATGTTAAACATGTTAATTTCCTAAATTCTACTGTGTTTGGGAAATAATGAGAATAACAACAAGAGCTCACACTTGTATACCACTGTATGGTTTGTATTATTTAAAGTTAATGTCATAGTCATTAGGATTATATTACTAAGTCATCAATTTAGAATATAACATCTATTATTTCATACACGCACACAAAAGAAATAAATAATTAACATTAAATAATATCTTATGTTAAAAATAGGTTGATTCAAAAACACCCTCTTTAAAAAATAAAGTCAGCCAAACAGTTAAAGTTATAAAATATTGAGTGAATATAATGAAATGGGCACTCTAATAGCTATTAATGAAAATACATATAATGGTTATGATTTTTCTGATAATAAATTTGGTAAAATGTACACAGAGTATTAAAAATGTTTACACCTTAATGATTCCATTTCTGTTAAGATATCCTAAGTAAAAATCTGAATTGCAAAGATTTTTTTAAAATAAAGATATTCATTTATGAATCATTTCTACTAAAGGAAAATTGGATCCAATCTAAATGACTACTACATGTTAATAGTCTTACAAATTATGGTCTATCCATGTGATGGAACATTATGTAATCACTAAAAATATACTTTGTCAGAATTTTTAATAACATGGAAAATGCCTCTCATGTTTTATTAAGTGAAAAATATTATAAAATTATGTTAAAATTTAATCTCAAAAATTATATACCCAATAAAATAAAACAAAATATCTCAATATTATACTATTGTTACTTTCTTCTTTAAATTTCTTGTAGTCTACAAAATTTGCAAGTTAAACTTCTGCTACTTTTATAATTAGAAACAAAATACCCATAGAAGTAAAAAACTAATATTAAAGATGGCTTGCATTGTGAGACCTCAGGTGTCCAGAATGCTCAGATGAATGAAATGTTTTAGTGGTTTAATGTTATGACAAACTGCAGATGAATTAGGAATCCTTCTTCGAATGTCTTTGTCAAGATTCAAGTACTCAGCCAACAATTTTTTTCTGAATACCTACTACATACTTGATTCAGGGCTCTTCAGGCTATTGTTATCAGGCCCAAATCAGACACCTTGCAGAGATTTCCAAACCACTACCATTTGGTGAATGCAAAACATGGATAAGGCAGCTTCTGTACCAGGCAATGGGGACACCAGGTGTTCTGCAGGTTCGGGGTACCGAAGCTTGGAGTATCTCAAGCTGCAGTTCTGGCAGCTGGAAGAATAGGTGAGGAGAGGGCAGATGCTACATAGCTTTATTCAGGCATAGCAGGACACAGCAAGGCACCAGCATGGCTCCACCTCCTCCACCTGCACACCTGCACAGGCAGGGCTGTTCTTATAACAAGATGCACAACAATGGTCTAAGGTCAGGTACTATAATCAATCACAATCAATCATAGTGAGCTTGCTGGAAGGGAGCCTGACTGCATCCATTTTGTTTGTCAGTCCTCTTACTCAACACCAAGTAAAACAACAGAAGAGCCCTGCCCTGGCAGGATTCACAATTCTAGCAGAAAAGATCTATCAAAATTCACTCTGAAACACAGGTGCAAATATTAAACTAACAAAGGGAATCAGATTCTGCAGAATAATTGTGGAAGGAGAAAAAAATTTTCATGGAGAGTTCAAGGAAAATCTTCACAGAAGCAAAAGGGAGCCAACCTCGCATAATGGACAGCATTATAATAAACAATAAAAGGAGAACCTCCCTACCAGCCACACCTCACCTCCAGGATGAAGAACTAAATGGACAAAAGCACAGAGGCAAGGGAGAAGCCAGGGTATGTCTGGGCTCAAGAAAAAAATCTTTCTTGCTAGAGTAAGGTGTCTCTCAGGAAGTAGTGGGGCATGGTTTCACAAGAGCATTAATTCATTTTCTAAATCAGTAACTAGAGGTTATAATTGAGTGTCTCAATTATTGTAGATATTCTGGCACCTCAATCATCTATGGGAACATTAAAAACCACAATATACTTCCATAAGTGTAAACGTCAAAGGAATAAGATAGTGTTCAAAAGTAACCCATTACTTTTGTACAGCACCCTTTACTTTACAAAGCTTTTCTCTGTTGTTTATCTCATTTGCTCTTCATAGCCACCCTATGAGACAGGCACTATTACCACCACTTACCAATAAGGAAACACATACAAAGAGATCTGATGAATTGTTCCCGGTTACACAAGGAATAAGTGACAATTGAGTTTCAAATCTTCTAATTCCACTGCACTTTTTCCTGTACCACAGCCACTTTTGACCCACGGACACACCCTAGAAGTCGTTACCTCTTTCTAAATTTCATTTTAATCATTATCATCATCTTCTTTCTTTTTGGATTATAGACTACAGAAGGTTCTGTTTAGACTGGATTTGGATTCTTCAAAGCAATTCTCTTCTTAAAGTGCTTTCACACCTCATTTATCCTTACAACTTTTCAGGTAATTCAGACAAATTGAAAACTTTCCTTTACTCTAAATTCACTAAGGACAAAATGAGATGCAGAGGGGGCTAGGAAAAGGAGAGAGAGGAGATAAAGGCAGGAACAAGCAGCTAATTTACTCAATCCTTCGATTCACTTTATGCTGCAAAAAAAGAGCCCTCCACCTGCTGAGGACCTTATAAAATACTTGTACTTTTGTCCTTCCAAGGTTGACAGGCTCCTGGAGATATAAAAGTTATAAAATCCCTCTTTACGAATTCAATTTTCATTGCACTACTTTTACTACCAGAGCCTTTTACAACATTTGCTTCCATAAGAAAAACAGTTCTGTCATATGGTTTCAGGTAATCCTCACACTTCTAAAATCAAACATGGCTGCCAACTTATATTGCAAAAACTAAATAGATGACATCTGGAAAGAAGAATTTTAAAACCCACTCTTTCATTACCCCCACCTGTATCTTTATAGGCAGCTTGAAGAGAAGTGAAGCAGCAAAGGGATTCTCTGAAACTTACTTTGGAGGAAAATAGAGAGGAGGGGTAAATGCTGGAAACCTGATTTATAATCTCTCTGTGATCTCCTGATTCACCAAATGTGTTTCAAACAGTTAGGGTGACACGGAAGGTTGCATATTAAGCCAGTGAGTTCAGTATGTCTTTAAAACCAACCATCTTCCCAAAATACAAATCCTATTGCTTGAACCGTCAGGCTGACTGTGGAATTGAGTTAGGATTTAGTGAACAAATAAAACAATGATGCTTGTCGAACAACTTGATGTCCCTACTCTTTGGAAAACATAGTAGAGTGTAACTTTGGGCAAGCAATTTAATGGTTCTTCCTCTAGGTTTCTCTACCTAAGAAATTAAGATACTAATAATACCAGCTCTTCTAAACTGACAAAATTACTGTGAAGCTCAAAGAAGTTAATATAGGTGGAAAGGATTTATCAGCTCTAAAGTGCCAGAGAAATGCAAAATAACATTATTACACAATGAAACAGTGGGTCTGGCCTTTGCTCACAAGGAGCTTGCAACCTATTTAGAGGAACAAAGCATAAATATATCAAATGTAAGTAACAGCAAAAGGATTAAATTACAGAAAAGACCTGACAAATAATTTGGCAAGATAATATGTAATTTTCAAGTGAGTTTTACAGAAATGAGATTTGTGAATTTAAGATAGGTAACAATCTCAGTCAACTGGAATGATATGGACAAGTTTTGTGGTAGAAACAACTCTGGACCTGGCGTTGGCCAGTGAATAGATTGAGCAAGAAAAATCATAACATAGGCCCTCAACCCTGCAGCGAACTTGAGTCTTTCCACAGGTCCAGGCAAAGATATGCTGAGAGGAGGTCACACGCCACTCCTGCATGTGGTCTACTCTATGATGCTGACTGAGGCAAGGCTCCACTATCACTGAGATGCAGAGTGGGCTATAAAAGAAGCCCTTGAAACTTACTGCAAAGGTGCCGCCCCATAACCAAAATCACCCAGACCCTCATACTCTTCTTCACTATACCCTTTTCATTTATATTTGCCTCACCTGTTAAACTGCAGGATGTCTTACAGGAAGAGAATATAGTCATTTAGCATTGTATTCACTAGAGGCAATTACGGTATTTTCAACTGTGGTTGCGAACTAAATTCCAAGTAAAAAACACATAAGAAAAGATAAAGAGAGAAAAAACAAAATATGTATCTTGTTTCAAAACCATCCACTTAGTCATGGCTGTATTAGAAGTTTTTTTTTGTTGGTTTTTTTTTTTGTTTTTTTGAAGATGTAGTAGGTCACAGTTGGAAGGCGTTGGAAAGGCTGTGAAGTGTATTTGAGTTGCTTAGAGTAAGGCGCTCCTGCCTATTCATTTTACAGACCAAAAAGTAGTTAATGGTCACAGTTTGCTGGACTTAGGATGTAGTAGAACCCAATCCAATCACCCCATTGGTGCAAAATGTGAGTCATAAGCTAGTTCAGAACAAGGTGCAAATAACTCTATCCAACAATTTGTCAATCTAGATATACAGAAGGCAAGTCAAACCCCCCAAGGGACCAACCAGTCCCTTCTTCCCTCTACTGGTTCAGTCACTGTACACATAGTATGTCAAAGGAGTTTCCCGGTCTGTATTTTTGCTCAAGATCTTCTTTCTGCCCCTTTGGTCTTTCATTTCTCTTGGCAGAGCATTGACTCAAACCTGTTCATTTCTTCAAGACTTAGACTCTCATTCCTGCATCCTCTGCAGGGCCATTCCTGGTGCACCAACTCCTGTAGTGGTCCCATTGTCTGAACTCCTGACTTACTTGTGATGCCTTTCATTTTGGCCCTGTAATTACTCCCTTGAGCTTGACACAGTAACTGGTACAAAAGTAAGCTCTCTTTTAGATATTTAGGAAATAAATTTCAGTAACATATGGTAGGGGTAGGAAATGGCTAGAAAGAGCATGACAAACCTTGCTTTGGACTTATCTGTTTGGGGTATAAATGCCTTATCATCAGTAGCAGCATCAGGAATAGTAATCATAGAGGTTAACAGTAGGAAGCGAAAGAGTAATAGTGTTATCCTTTGATCTCTTACTAATATTAGAAAGGAGGGAAATATCTGGCTCTAAATAGAGGAGAACTAAGTATAGAATAAAGCTATTACCTAAGTAATTTGAGTAAACAAACTGGACAAGGATACATAGATCTTTGAGGCATAAAAATTAGAGAATCTTCATCTCTTGACCCTTTTCTTTTTTTTCTTCTCCAAAACCCGGTTAGTCACAGTTCTTGTTGATTCTCCCCCTAAAATGTCTCCATATGTATCCCTACTTCTAGATCATCCTCAAGTCCTTTCTACCTTATCTGGACTTTTCCAGAAACCTCTTGCCTGATCTCCGCCCCTTTAGTCATCCACTTTTTTAAATACATCACTTCATGCTGACAATGACTATAACACTCCCGTTTGAGAATGTTGTTCTGAGGTTTCTAAGCCATGAATGCCTCCTCACCCCATTCCCTTAAGGTTACAGTCTGTACTCCTTAGCATGGCTTCCTAATTTGGCCCCAAATCACCTTTCTAGTTTTATTTCTCCCTATACCCCTTGTATCTTTCTAGACACATCAAACTGGTTGCCAAGCCCCAAACATAGGGTATGTTTTTTCACATCTCCTGTCTTTATACATGGTGTGCTCTCTGCTTTGCTATCTCCCCTCAGCAAACACCCACTCATTCGATAAAGACCAGCTTAAAATCACTTCTTCTGGAAAATGTCTCTAACCACAGCTCCATCCTACACCCTGACTTCCTCTTTGGCTTCCTCACAGCATATTATCACAATTGTCTGCCCACATGACTGTACGGTCACACTAGACTGAGTTCCTGCAGAAGTGAGAGCTGTGTCTTATTTTTCTCCATTCCCCCAGTGCCTTCAATGCCTGGTACACAGAGACTCAATATGCGTTTATGGTATATTGAATTAATTAACCCAAGTGGGCTGTCTACTCTCATTAAATCTGTATCCTACTCTACTTTGTCCCTGCAGCTATATTCTTTGCTTTCCCCACATTTCACCCTGATATGTTAATAAGGAATGAGAAACTGAGAAAAGTGAAGCAGTGGGGATGAACAGAGAATACCAGGTCAGTAACAATCTTTTTGGCAATCAAGCAAAGCATTTCTAGAACAAATCTTTGTGTTCTGATTCATGGTCCCTTTTTCTCTTCTCTAACATCTAGTAAGGCACAGATCTCATTGATTCTCCCTCTAAAATGTCTTCCACATCTCTGCCTACTTTTACATCACCCTCAAGCCCCAGCCATATCTTATCTGGGACAAACCAGGAGAATTTTTTTGACCTGAAATTCCCAGAAATTTTTTTCTGATTTATGATATTACATTGCTTTAGAAACAGCACCTAGAATACTTTCCTTCCTCTTAAGTTAAAGTCACCATAGTATCTTTAAGGCAACATAAGAAAAAGAGACACTGGATTATGCATCTAGATACATAGCTTTTGGTTCCATCTCACCTGCTAATTAACAGTGTGACTTAGGTTAAGGCAATTTCTCTCTTTGGGTCTCAGTTTCCTTTTCTTTATCAGCTTGCAAAGGAATGCCTCTAAAAATAAATAAATTTTGAGCTGCTCTTCTACCAGCCATCTTCTGGTCATCAGAAGACTCTCTCTAAGGAATTTTCCAACACTCAGGCTCCAGAGTTCTGCTCTCATTTTCCTGTCTGCTTGCTTTCCTTCTCCTCTTCCCTCTCCGACACATGCCAGTATCAAAGCCTGACCAAAGCCTCAAAATTTCATTAGAATTTATTTCCTTTATTACCTTTGTCTCAAGACTTCCTACCAGAAATAGGAAAGATAAATATAAAAGACTGATTTCTTTCCCAATATGTTTCTCCCACTCTCATTTCTAGTGAAACTGGCCTATTTGGAGAAGCCAAAATGCTTTGGAATTGAATTCACCAAACTAATATACACAGGGTTTTAATTTACAGTTTTGGGTTTCCAGGCCCCTGCATATGAATTCTGTAAATGAGACATGTTGCTACAAAAAGTCCCATTGGGAGAAGCTAGACTTAGACTAAGAACAGCTATAAAGCTGTAATCCAATGAAGTCAGCTTCTGAATCAGATACGAATTGTTGGGTCAGTCATAAAGCTATGGATATGCTTCCCCCCAACATGCACTCAGCATGTGGCATTTGGAAGAAATGAAAATATCTTTTCCTTCCTTTCCTAGGTTTTGTTAATAATAAACCTCTATTCTGAATACTTTATTATGTCTTAACATCTTTTCTCTTTATTCTCATTCTGATTTCCTCTTCAAGGCCTTGAGTAGCCATCTATACGAGGTGGGGTAACAGCTCTTATGAACCAGTTAGAGCTAATGGAAGCCAAGGCATCTGAGAGTGGTTTTCCGCCTTAGTTGTATACCAGGAACACATGTTTTGGCCGTGGTTGTATCCTTTGACCTTTCAAAAATCCAAATGCCCACACTGCACCCCACACCAACTAAATTGAAAACTCTGGGAATGGAATGAAAGCATCAGTAACTCTTAAGCACTGAAGTGATTCCAATATGCAGTCAACATTGAAACCACTGCTTTAAAGTCAATAATGTCTAAAACGTGAACAACCTTCTTCTTTATCACCAGTGTGTAGGAAATATGGGTACAAAAGACTTCCACCTTGAAGCTGAAATTTATAAGATCTTCAGGTCCTAAGACTAAGACTTGTTTTCTTAACCAAGGTGTAGAGCAAAAATTTCAAAAATCTTACCCAACTACCATAACTTTTAGAGTGTCAGCTTTCTGGTCCTTGAAACATTTGGTTTTGAAGGCTAGAGGCTAGCAAGGAACAATGAAAGTTATACAAGAGCTGAGATGCATGAAGACTAGGAATGGGGAAGTGTGTTTGACACTACTGCTCCTGGGGAAGAGTCCATTTAAATTTTGGGGCTTCCTCATTTGCAAATTTCCTCATTTGCAAATACATAGGTTGGTGAAATATAACCTTTAACTGATTTCCTCTACCATTCCCCAGGAGCTATCAGATTGATACAAACTTTGCATGAAGTGCTACCCCTTATTAAAAGCTGCCCATTTAAGTACAGCCATGTACTCTGAGTAATAAATATAATAATAAATAAATAAATAAACTCTTCCCAGAACTGCAAATATTTGAAGAGAAAACTAGCGGGTATTTGGGTCAATCATCTTGATGCAAGATCTTCACCTTGATATTGGACAATAGAATAATAGAATAACAACTCTCTTTGTCATGTCAGCCACTATAAGACCAAAAATATTTCTGCCCTGGTAAGGAATCTGAATCCCTCTGAGACCTCTTCTCCTTTCTCCTTTATAAAGAACGGAGCTCACCCATGATTTTACTGAAGATTTCTAGTTTCTTCATGAACATCTTTTACTCCTCTGTTGCTACATTCTTAGTTCTGAATCACTCAGACTGACTCGGGCATTATCCATCCTTAAGCAGTTACTTTTATAAATGATAAATAGATGGTGTTATAAATGATAAATAGAAAGTGGCTGTATCATGCTCTTCTTCCTGACTCATTGGGATAATTAATTCTGAATTATTTTTCTATCTTGATCTTCACATACATTGTTTCTCTTAATTCTACTTTTTAATAACCTCTTAAATTTCTTAAACTCACTCCTCCCTTTCCATCCCATTGCCACTGCCTTGGTTCAGGTCCTTCACTTTTGAATAAAGTTGTGCTTCAGAAGAGATGTCTATAAACATGCAAGCAAGGGAAGGGGTTCCTACTTAGCTATTCAATCAATCAATGTGGAGAGAAAGGGCTGGGTTGTGAGAGAGATGAAAACCAGATCTTTTTTACGTCCAGCCCTTGGTCATTTCTTCCCTACACAATTGCAAGATCCTCCTAATTGGTCATTTGTCCACTTTCACCCCCAGTCTTTGTTGAATAAATGAGATATATAAAAGTACCATTCCTGGTACTAGGACTACAGAGATAAGACACCCTGGTCCTGCCTTCACGTAGCTTCCAATCTAGTAGATGATATATATATATAAGGAAATCATTGCCAGTTTGATAAGTTTTTTGGCTACACTATCAAAGAGGAGGATACAGCAGCTTTTGGCCAGAAAAATAAGAAAAGGTTTTCAGAGCTGAGGGACATTCCAAAAAGAAAATGAAACATGTGCAAAGACTTGAAGGTAGAGACAATTAAGGTTCATTACGGAAACCACAAGTAGCTAAACACAGTGAGTATGAAGACAAAAGCCTGGCAGATCAAGGGCTAAAAAAGGAGGCAGGGACCAAATCATGAGCTACTGATACATGTTACAGTGAGGAAATTAGATGTTGTCTCACAGTCTATGAGGTGCCATTAGAGGATTTTAAGCAGTGGAATCACAGGATCATGTTTTAGTTTTAAAATGTTCTCTTTGATAGCAGGCTGGAGGATGCCTTGACAGAGACAAACTTGAGGGCAGGTGCAGCTGATAGAGAATGTTGCAAAAGTCTGGGTGAGAATATGAGGGCTAAATTTAGGTGATAACTGGAACTAGAAAGTAAGTTTTTTTTTAAGTGAGATATAATTAACATATAACATTATATTAGTTTCAGGTGTACAATATAGTAATTCAATATTTGTATATATTGTGAAATGATCACCACAGTAAGTCAACAATAAGTTGACATCTATAACCACACATAGTTAAAAAATGTTTTTCTTGTGATGAGAACTTTTAAGATCTACTGTATTAGCAACTTTCAAATATACAATACAGTATTATTAATTACAGTCATGATACTATACATTACATTCCTATAATATTTATTTTAGAATTCAAAATTTGTACCTTTTGACCACTTTCACCAATTTCACCACCCCACTACTACCATTCTCAGCCTCTGGCAACCACCAATTTGTTCTCTGTATCTATGAGCTTGTTGGGGTTTTTTGAGGAGTTGTTTTGTTTTGTTTTTCAGATTCCGCATAGGTACAAATGAGTTTATACGGTATTAGCGTAATGCCCTTAAGTTCTATTTATGTTGTCTCAAATGAAAAGATTTCTTTTCTTATGGCTGAATAACATTTCATTATATATATGTATATATATAAAACACATTTTCTTTAACCATTCATCTATTGATGGACACTTAGGTTTCGTCCATATCTTGCCTATTGTAAATAATGTCGCAATGAACATAGGTGTGCAGATATCTTTTTAAGTTAGTGTTTTTGTTTTCTTCAGAAAAAATACTCAGAAGTAGAATTGCTGGATTATATGAAAGTTCTATTTTTAATTTTTTGAAGAAACTCCATACCGTTTTTTATAACACTTGAACCAATTTACATTTTCGCCAACAATGCACAAGAGTTCTCTTTTCTTCACATTCTCACTAACACTTGTTACCTCTTGTCTTTTTTATAATAACCATTCTAACTGATGTGACATAATATCTCATTGTGGTTTTAATTGGCATTTCCCTGATGATTAGTGATATTGAGCACTTTTTTATGGACCTGTTGGCCATCTGTGTGTCTTTTTTTAGAAAAATGTCTGTACAGATCCTCTGTCCATTTTTAATCAGAATTTTTTTTTTATTTTTTGCTATTGAGTTGTAAGAGTTCTTTAATATATTTGGATATTAACCCCTTATCAGGTATATAATTTGCAAATATTTTCTCCCATTCAGTACGTTACTTTTTTATTTTGCTGATGGTTTCCCTTCCTGTGTAGAAGCTTTTCAGTTTGATGTAGTCCCACTTATTTATTGTTGCTTTTGTTACTTTTGCTTTTAGTGTCAAATTAAAAAAAAAATCATCACCAAGATCAATGTTAAGGTCCGTACTGCCTATGTTTTCTTCTAGGAATTTTATGGTTTTAAGTCTTCTTATATTTGTGTCTTTAACCCATCTTGAGTTCATTTTTGTAGATGGTGTAGAGAGTGATCCAATTTCATTCTTTTGCATGTCTAGTTTTCCCAACACCATTTATTGAAGAGGGGAAGTAAAGTTTAAATCATATGGGTACTTATCCTGATGTACCCTTGGACTTTTGATTTGATTTTTATTTTTTAAATATGAATTAAGCACTCCTGTGCTTTTCATTTATATCAATTAAACCTCAAAACATCCTCTGAAAAATAGGTATTAGTATTTCAGTTTTACCAATGACGAGACTGACTCAGAGAAGTTGAGTAACTTGCCCAAAACCATACAGCTAAAGGCAACAGCCAGCCTAATGCACAGATTTTCTGACTCTAAGTTGAGTGTTCTTCAATTGCACTTTCACTAATTAGCAACAGACTTATTTTTGTTCCATCTCTTTTCTATGTCTGAATGAAGCCTGGCAGTTAGATGGTTTGTCTGGGCATAATTTTGGTAGCTCAGAATGCAGTTATGGCTAAGAGCATGGTTTTGAAGTACAAACAACCTGATTTCCAATCTTGAACAATAGCTGGCAAACCTCAATCTTCCTATCTGTCACAGAGGGCAATAACATCGTCCCACAGGGGTGCTGTAAGGTTAGTATAAATGAGATCAAAGCCCCCAGTACTATGCCCAGTACATAGTCTGTTCTTAAGAAAGGGTACCATTTTTTTTCTCCACAGAATAGCCAGGAAAAGTCAAGCCATATCCAGAAGAGATGTCCTACATTTGACTCAGGAATATGCTAGTAGAAGTGGGAAACAAACATAAACTAGAAACTGAAACAAATTTTTTTGAATAGTTTTAATATTTATTCTGTCATCTCTAGGACAATTCTTTCACTCTTATTTATGTCAATGAGGTGACCAGTGAAAACATCCCCTAAACCTCTCCACAAGCAAGCTTAATATCAAGCCAGGAGATCCTTGTGCTAAGCTATTTTACAGTGGTATTCTGTTTTTGTTTCTCTCTCTCTCTCTCTCTCTCCCTCTCTCTCTTACTCTCCTCCCCCACATTAGAATTAAGAAACCTATAAGTTGCTGCTTATTATCTCCTGCCTTGCATTTTAATGTGTCGCCTCTAAAAAGACCTCATTGATATTCCAGTTACGTATGTTTGTTTGTGTCTCTTGGGAAAATTTGCTACTAATCTTCCATGTTGAGCACCAGCATCCTCACTAGCTCAACTTGAATCAATGTGTGTATATGTGTGTGTGTGTGTGTATGATGATATTATTGATATTGTGGCCAAGAGAGAGAGAGAGAGAAAGATATGGTTTGAATATTTTGCATTTATAAGGTGCTTTAAATAGAACTGTTCAAGAGTATCAATCCAAATCTATGTACATAAAGACAGGTGAAGAATTGGGTGTCTTCCGGGATGCTGGGTTATGTCAATAAAAAACTCAAGCCTTAATAGCTATTAAAAAGATAGTTACCTGATTTTCCAGAGAGACTGTCCTGACAAAAAGATTTTAACATAATTTAATCAGGTAATTAAGCAGATCTTCCAGAAAAAAAGAAAGCTTGTTATCCTGCCTACATTATCCAGAGTTTCATTATTAGGTAACTGAAAAATTTCTCTACTCCCTGCTACATTGGAGTCCACATTGTGGATGGCTCTCTATCAGCTCAAGTTAAGAGGTGACATGAACAGAATAACAGAAGTCATCTTACAAAATCTAGTTGCTCTTCTCAAGTATTCAGATCCTAGCTACCTCCATGCAAAGTACATTGGGAAGTTAGGGAATTATCTATAACAAAACAAAAATCCTACCATGAGGAAAAACTGGATGTGATAGAGACCTGATTTTACTAACTTTTTGCACAGATTGAATTATTTATATAATGGCTTGCTTCATGTTACTTGGCTTATGTATTAACACTAGGAGATATAAGTAGATACAGCATTTTTATGTATCTTATGTTACTGCAGTTGATGAAATTTTCTCATTTTATTAATCAGCTTCCACTTCCCTAAAACAATCCATTGAGATCTTGGAGAAATTTGCTATTGCTGATACTAATAAAACATTTACTGACCACCAAACATAGGCCATGTTTTTAACATTTATTATTTTATTTAAACATGGAAAAGGTCCTTCAAGGTAGGTTTTTATTATCTCCATTTTACTGATGAGGACATTGAGATTTGGGACATAGTGGCAAGCTGTAAACTCAGGTTGGATTAATTGCAGAATGAGTGCTCTCTGCGCTGCCCTGTATCTAGCCAGATAGAGTACTGCTGTCTAATTTTCAGCATTTCCTACATTATATTTTCAAAAATATTAATCAGAACACTAAGAACAACTATAAAAAAATAGAAAACAAAAATTTCTGTAGTTTTTAACTCTTCAGAAGCAAATATAGGTGGGATAGCTTCTTAATTAAAACTAAGGTTGCTGGAGTCTACTTGGATTGAACTCTAGATCTACTACTTATCAGTTGTGTGATCTTAAACTAGTTATTCCCTCTAATCTCACTGTTCTCTTTTGTAAAATGGAAAGCCATTGAATGTATTAAAAGAATTGAGGCATACACAATACCCGGCACTCAGTTATCACTTAATAGTTATTATTATTAAACATAGAGTAGAGCCATTATTCCTAGGATTGCAATGAATGATATAAACAATTATTTATCAAGAACCAATGATCTAGATAATATAACTAGTGACAATTAACATTGATATAGCTGGACACTATTTAAAGTACTCCGTATATGTTAACTTGTTTAATACTTGCAATAGCCCTCTGAGGTTAGCAACTATTATTATGCCAGTTAACAGATGAGGAAGTTACTTAAACCTCAAAAGATAGCTAGTAGGTAACAGAGCTGGGATTCAATCACAAGGAGTTCAGCTCCAGAGTTCATAAAGTTAACTACTATATACTCTATTGCTTTGCTCAGCTGAAGAAGAGCCAGATTTTTACTCCAATTACAAGTTATTTCACCACCATTGCCATTGTCTTCTCTCTGTTAAAAGTTCTGGCCATAGCTTTCCTTATTTATCCAGTGCTTAAGCTTCTTCTACTCTTCAGGGAGATGATATATAAGGAAATTCAAACTGTAATTTCTTATATTCTACCATTTCATTTTTGCCCCTTTATATTAGTTGAATCAATAAAAAGAGACAAAAATATTTCTACGTAACCACAGATTCTAGTCATCTGTGTGGTTGCTACAGGTTATTAACAAAGGAACCTACTTTGCCTTGACAAGAAGTTGTGGAAGAAGCCACATGTCCCATTAAAAGTCCTGTTTAACCTAAATGAGTTGGTGACGATGTATGTTTATATTTGTGAGGATAAAACATACTGTGAGCATCGCTTCTCCTAGTGTATAAACTGTTATTTGAGAATGAGGCACTTAAGGAGGCTAATTGAGCACTGGAGGCTCTCTACACAGGCAGAACAAAGGAGAGATCTGGAGCCTTCCCCAAGCTAATCAAGCCACACACACACACACACACACACACACACACACACACACTCAGAAAAACTCTGCTAAATTATCAACCTCATCTGATAACGGATCAACATAAACTTCATTTTGCTTCTATAGACAAAATATTTTTTATGTTTTCGGGAGCTTGAGCTTTCAGATGCCCGGATAAGTTTCAGCTCCCCGATTCTGTAAAATGGTCCTCACAGTACTTCTGCGTGTACTGTTGGCTCTGCCCTATCAGCTCAGACAGAATCACCCAGCACTGATTTTCAGGGCCTTACTTTTCCAGTGCAGCCATTTTGTCATTTAAGAGTGAGCATTTAAAGAAAAAATAAAAATGAAAAAGAATCATGTTAAAAGGCAACCCCATATTTTGTATAAAGGTGTTATTTTTGATGGTTACTTATTATTGTTGGACTTTTTGGATTAATTGTGGCACTGTTTTTATAAATGGAAAGAGTAATGTGTCACCTAAAATTACTCTGAAGGCCACCCAAGCTCCGTATTTCTTGTTATCCTGCTGTAAATCAGTGTAACTTGCAGGAGAGCATGCCACAACACACTGATGGCCAGCCTGTCTTCTGTCACAATCAATGTAGTGTACACCACTCCCCTCTTCTCACTCTGCAAAGGGTCCTAAAAGAGGATTTGTAGAGGAATGCCACAGCCCCGCAGTGTGCTGACTTTATAAAGAGACGAGGTGAAGTAAGACTTTTCTTTTTAATACCCCATGGTGTGGAACTGAAATTGCAGCCTACTTCTATTTTCAGAGGCCTCCTTGGTAAGAGAATGTTTTTATCTGGAGATACAATGACTGTGGCCCATACTCTGCAGTTCCCATGAAGGCCTTGCCAAAGTCCATGAATGCTTGCTTTATGAATTGGTCTTGCAGGTGTTCAGGGGGGTATGTAATCACTAATGAATAGTCAAAAAATACAGAAAACTCTCTGCAGCCTCTGGCACCAAGAGCTGCTGGGCTTTAAAATTCTGTGAGAAAACACACATACATCTAAAGCATTCCCTAAGCTCCAGCACTGCCTGAGGCCAAATATTCATCACAGTCCATCCCTGGGCTGGTGGTACATTCCAAAAGAGATGGAATCTGTAGTCTCCCTGTGGACCAAAAAGTTTGTGGCTCTTGCACAATTTTCCTGCTTTGACTTGCTACAGGCACTATTTGGAGAAAAGTACCATCTTTATGCAGATGTCATTTATATAACCCAGAAGGTTAAACTTCCTGGAGATTTTATGATGACCTTATGGACCCAAGCCCAGGTGGGTTGGCTGCCTAGGAGAGAAGACACTGGGAGGTCAATACAAAAGACCTCAGATAACCTGCACCTATCTTCAGGCAGGAGAAAGCCTAGAACTGTAGGGAGTAGCATGGAGTATTTTTCAAGCAGGCAATATTTCTCAAAGGGGAGGAGGACTGAGAAAGAAGTATCCTGCTGTTGAGGGCCCACAGAGCCAGAGGCTTTGAATCTAAATAAAATCTGTTATACCCTCTCCACCTGAGAAGTTATCTGAGAATCAGTGATGGTGGGAAGAAGGTACTACTTGCTAATCTAGCTTGTTCTTCTCAACCTCAGCCCCAGGGAGAGAGTGAAGATGTGGAAGAAAATGTTTGTCATGTTTTCTCATTTTTCTACCTTCTCTTCTTGTCTACCATGTGGAAGGTAGTTGATAGCAGCCCAGGGGGAATCTATGAGGGAGACCTCAATTAGCTATGCCATTCTCTTGAAGGTTCCAAAAGATTTCAGAACTTTGCCGAGTGATTTCCAACTTCTCTGGCCCTTTGAAGGGTAGTGAGCTCTCTATACCCATAACGACTCTGGGCATTAAATAAGACAAAAACCTAGTGTGGGAAAACAAGATATTGGGCAACAACAGGTGGAACCTCCAATAGCCTCTACTGCTAGAAACAGCCCAAGTCCCTGATACCAAGAAATAGCACTCTCCAGAGGTACTGGTGGAAGAAAGTGGGGCCTGACAGGCATGATGGGGCCTTAACCCTGAGAGGCAGGATTCTAGTCTTACAGCACCTGGGACACTGAGTATACTCTCTTCTATCTAGAGGTAGCAGGACTGGCCCAAGAGCAGAGCTAGAATTGGCATTCAGAAGCTGAGCTGTCAAGACTATTCATTAACATTGAAAAAATTAACTTCCATACCTTGGGGGCTGAAAGAATTTTGAGATGTGGGAGCTACAAAGATAGCAGACACTTTCTCACAAAACACCCACCTTCCCTGGGTTTTCATCTCTCTAATGCATGTTACTCTAGAATTTCCTATCACCTACACTGATACCAGTTATAGTTAAGTGGAAGGGGAAGTCTTTGAATCGGTGACATTCTAGTTCCAAAAACATTTCCCATTTGTCCCCTGACACCAACAAAATTCAACAATTAGTATTCTTTTGGTTTAACCCAAATATGAGCTACTATAAATATTAATTTATTCAGCAAATATCTATTGAACACTTTCTTTGTGCCATGCATTATGCTGGGCATTAGATAAATGGGACAAACAACATAGACAATGTTGTCTATGTTGTGTCTCAATGCATCACAGATACTCAATAGAGGCTTGCAGAACAATGAATGCAAGTCCACTTGTCATACCTTTCAAGGTCAGGAGGGAGTAGCATTGGCTCCAGCCAGGCCAGTCGTGATCCTTCCCAATGACCTAGAAGCTCAGGAATCTGATCAGGCCACTTTGCAGAGGCCGTCCACTCCCCCATTGCCCATCAGTTTCTGTTCTAATGGCCAAGAATGAAAACAAAAGAAGTGAAACGCCAGCAGCTTTCAGTCACCTAACCCAATTCGATGGCCTTTTTGTTTTTACATCCCCAGATCTATTCTGGGAACTGTTAACCAAAGGATAGTCTGATTCTCTCAAACTGCTGTTTTTAACTCTTTGGAAGAAAAAGGCTCTCGCAGTTTTCTCCTTGCACAGAGTGGAGGATGAGAGATAATCCTATACGTACTGGATTTCTCTATTAGAGGTGGCAACTACTACTACACTATGAATGTTAATAATTATAATTCCTTAAAACTAGTGGCACACATTTCAAAGGATTTCCTTCCATATATGAATTTCAGGAGAAACAGGAAGCACAGGCAGTATTAACATCAGACAAAAAACCTAAAGCTAAGTAGGTATAGGTAAGCAACTTGCTGTAGATGGTAATATAGGAACTAAGAGTTGAACTAAGGTCTTGAACTAGTAATATAGGAACTAAGAGTTGAACTAAGGTCTTTCAACAATAACAGAAGCACAGGAGCAATCATAATTTTAAAGAAAATAAATTGCTGTAGATCAACAGAAATGGAATGTGAGCCATCTGAGTAAGTTAAATTTTTTCTAGTCACCACATTAACAAAATTTTTTTAAAAAAGGGGGTGACATTTATTTTAATATTTTTATGTAACCCAGTATAGTTTAAATATTGTCATTTTCTCATGTAATTAATATAAATAGTTTCAGTGAGCCAGTTTACCTACTGTTTTTTACTTAGAGGACATCTGAATTCTAATTAGCCCCATTTCAAGTATGCAATAGCCACAAGTGTCTGGTAACTACAATATAGGAAAGCACACAAACATAGTTAAAAGGGAGGAGATAAGACAATAGATTACATTTACAAATCAAGTGAAATCCCCCTCAAAAAAGGAAATTGTGTTGTAGAAGTGTTTCACCAGGAAAAGAGCTGAGGAAAGGCAGCATTAGCCCCTCCAACAGCCCCAAAGTGTGGCACTGAAGGCCCTGATGCTGCACACATCACGTGTCACCCAGGAAAACAATGTCCAGCACTCAATGATAGAAGCAAGGCCTGGAAAATTTTTGGAGCAGCTACTCCCTCCGGGATGGAAGCAGGAACAGACATTCCAGGGCTTATAAAGCCTCTGTCAATAAGAAACTGGCCCCACAATCATTCTCAACCACAGTGAGGCCTGACAGGAAACTGACCTAGTAAACCAGACAAATTACCTCCCAAGCCAGGCCTGCCTGCCTCCCACTCTATCCCCCAGTGAAACTTGAGCTGTTTGGAAGCTTAGCTCAGCTTTTTGGAGGGTGAGAGAGGGAAGGCACACAGAGAGGTCAGGAGGACTCTGACAGCCCAAGCCACCAGCCCTGGAGTTCTAGGTCACTGTCACATCTGCATGAGAGCAAGTACCAGGGGAGTGCTCTTCAGTTAATCCTGACTTGCTGAGTGTCTCTGAGCTGACTGATTCCTTTCTCTGACCTCTCAGTTGCCCCATCAGATAGTGACCATAATCATGCCTGCTCATCTGGGACCATGTCTGTTAGGTGGTTGTTCCTTTGGTTGCAAAACACCATTCATTACTGTACTCGGATAAAGTGACCTATGGTGTTCACATTGGAATCCTTGGGACTTGATTACTGGCAAGGAAGCCAGAGGGATGCAAAAGAGACCACTGGGAAAGAAAAGTTGTAATATAAAAATCTGAAGTTCGGGAAAGGGGTCTCATGTAAAAATAGATTTGTGAGGCATCATCAACAAGGCCCAAGTGGGTAAGAAATGGCCTTGAGTTCACAGTGTACTTCATCACTGTCTTCTTTGTAGACAGGAAGCCTGTGCTCCTGTTGATGATTACACATAGCAAATTGTAAACTCAGGCAAAGGTGGTGTCGAAACAGTTTTTGAAATAGGGCACTTGGAATTATTCAAATAGCAGTAGACTGGTTAGTTAAGAGCAAGTCACAGCAACTCTCTAAACCCCATTATCTACAAAACAAGTAAAAATGCCTTAGACCTTTGATGTCATCTGGATCTATTTCTGAACCCTCTGCACACTTTGAATGTGCCACAGGGTCTTAAACATTCACAAAAAGGACAAGTTGGTACACTCCACACAGGATAGAAAGGTGGCTCTGTTATAATTTTCTCCTGACTCTTGCTCAGAATGCTGAGGTACCAAAGATCCACTCTATGGGAAAGTCCAGAAAGTAAGGCACACGTGATATGTTGGGGAAGGGCAGAGATAAAGATCAAGGAGCCCCATCATTTGGGAAGCTCCTGAGCCTTGCCACCCCTGGTACGGCTGCTTCTGCTTCCATCTGCACCTGTGTCCTGAGCTCCAGCTTTGGGCTCCTTCCAGTCCATTTGTGTCCCCTCAATCTGTGGAATTTCTCAAATGCTCCAGATTTTCTGGCTGGTTTAACAGCCTTATGGAGGGGTTAAAATCTCATATTTAAACTGTCAAAGCTATTTAAGGTCTAACAATGCCTCAATGATCTAACTGAATCCAGGTTCCTTTCAAAGATGCAACTGAACACCATAATCATTTGGTTTTTGCAAACTCTCCATTTTCTTTAAAAAACCTTGACATAATCCTAGAAGGCAACTAACATGCAATGAAAATAAAGGTAATGCAATTTCTTAGTAATGCCTTGTGCTCAGGGGAGCTCAAAACAGTGATTACTGGAGGGCTATTCTAACATAAGCTGCTGGTACTATGCTAGGAGAGTCTGTCAAGGAACCCACCTTTCTTTTGTGCCTTTATCTGGTTTCTGATGCAAAATTGGGCAACTTTTTTGACTCTCTGAGCTTTAGTTTCACTTTCTGTAAAATGAAGAAAGCAGCCTATTTTCTACCTAGCAACCTGTATCAAGAATATGATATTGAAGTGACTTGACTTGGGAGGGAAAAAAAAATGCCAACATAGTAAGGATTATGATAAGGATTATGGATGGATTTATTTTTCTATCCTTTATTTTCCAAGCATTTTGAAACATGGTTACATTGTTTTTAGAATTTTAATTTATTGTAAAATTTAACATTAAAGTAACTTGAAATTGTTAAATTCCATATGAGGGCAAATCCCAGTCAATTCTTAATTATCTGTGTGCCACAAAGTGTTTTGTCTATGCTCTACTTTTTAAATCCAAAATGTAATTTCCCTGGTCACTAAGAACCTCTCTGAGGCAACATTAATCAATCAGTCAATCAAAAAATATAAATGTATGTATTTATTTTCAGCTTTGAATTCAGCTTTGTAGAAAATGTTTAGGAGATATGGAAGGCTTCAGTCCTGCCCTGAAGGAATTCACAATGATGTTCAGAAAATAAGATGAATATATGTGACAAAATGCAAGTGACAAAACTGTGGCTATGACCAAAGGGCCAAACTGTAGGGAACAATCTCTAGCAATGAATGAATAGTCAGAGTAACCAGTGACAATGTTATGGAAAATTGAGATTAAGTGAAATCTTGAAAAATATCTCACAGAAAATATATATGTGTGAGATAGAAGGTAGAAGAAAAAGAGGTCCCTGAAGGAACAGAAACAATAAAGCAGGAAAGAGGAACTGGTATTTACTGACATCTACTACTCAACAGGCACTGTTGCAGTATCTCACTTAAACAATCTTGTTGACTCCTTACAACCACCATGTGAGGCAGGCATTTTAAGTACCTTCATTGGACAGATGAAGAAACTGAGCCTCAATAATTGTGCTATGTTCATGGGATAATGCAGGAGGAACCTACTTAATTATAGGAGGCAGGTGTCCCTGGTGACAGAATGAAACATAAATTAGAATAAAGAGGGGCCAGATGACAGACAGCCATACTGTACAATACTGTCCAATATTCCTCTTGACTATTTGAGACATATCCAGTGCTACTAAGGAGCTAAAACATGGTAAAATATTCTTTTGTTAATCACAACTTTACTCTTTGGTAGGACTACATTTTACTTTAACCACTGAAAATTTAGCTCCCAAATTGAGATGTGTTATAAGTATAAAATACACACTGAATTTCAAACACTTAATATGAAAAAGGAATGTAAAAGAAGTTATTAATAATTTTAATCCTGACTAAATATTAAAATGATAACATTTTGAATACATTTCACTAAAATAAGATATAGTAATAAATTTTTATATTTCTTTTTTATATTTTAATGTGGTTACTAGAAAATTATTAATTACAAACATTGCTCTCATTATATTCTATTGAATAGTGCTGATACAGGGCTTTGAAACCTTGGGGATTAGTAAAATATATTTTTAGAGGCCACAAGACTTTTTTTAGTGTTGGCCTGAGCTAATATATCTTTGGACTTATAAATTCAAATATTTTACCAATGATTTAAATCGCCTAATGTTTTGGATCATCTGTAATAGTTTTATTTGTACATTATACTTAAGAGAGAACACCAAGGCCAGTTAAACCAATTGCTAGTGAGGGGCAGAGAGGAATTCAGCCAGTTTTTCAGCTCTAATTTCTCATCTTTCCTTGGTCATGGGTAACCTTATTTCTTATTTCAATGAAGTAGCAGCAATCATAAGAAAACTATAAGGCTCACCACCAAATCTACTAACCTAGTCACATTGGTATTCATATTATTCCCTCTATTCCTATTACCATAATGAACTGTCCCTGCTCCTGTCTCCAAAGCTAGCCCCTTCACTTCTCATCCTTAACCAATTCTGTCTTTTCTCTCCTCAATATTTCCTTCTCAAAGGTACTATTCCCATAAACCTACAAAGAAACTGTGACATTTCTCTCCAATTAAAAAACTCTCTTGATCCCACATCACTCTATTTCTCTGCTTCTTTTTACAACAGAAGTCCTCAAAAGTAATTATTGACACTTGTCTCTTCTCCTCTCATATTCTCTAGATCAATTTCCATTAGGCTTTCTGGTTACTATTATCCAAACAGAATTTTTCTTGTCACCAGTGACCTCAATGTTATCAAATTGAATAGCTACTTCTAGTCCTCCTATTACTCAACTTAAGACCAGCATTTGACGTAGCTAATTACCCCTTCTTGAAATACTTTTTTTCCTCTGATCTCTACAACATTACTCTCTCTTGGATCTCTCCCTAGCTCACTGCCTACTCTTCTTACTCAGTCTCCTTTGCTGGTTTCTTGTCATCTTCCCACCCTCCAAATCTTGGAGCATCTAGTCCTCTTACTTTTTTTCCTTTGTACTCCCCTAGTGATCTCATCCAGTCTTATGGATTTATAAAATCACATCTCCTGGCCAAAGTGCTTTCTAAACTTCAAATTCCTATATATAACTTCCTACTTGATATTTATTCTCATAAGTCTCAAATTTAATATGTCCATTTCAGATCCAACACCCAACACACACACACACAGACACACACATATTCCCCTGCTATTTCATGAGATTTTTCCATCTTGGCAAATGCCAACTTCTTTGCTCGGGCTGAAAATCTTAGAGACAACCTTGACACCTCTCCATCTCTCACTTTCAAATTCAAATCATCAGCTTACCTTTAAAACCATCCAGAATCTAATTCTCACCACTTCTGCCATTATCATCCTAATCCAAGCCAACAACTTTTTTGCACATTAGTGTAATAACTTCCAAGATTCCCTGCTTCTCCCACTATGGTTTATTCTTCATACAGCAGAGAGAGTGATGCTCTTTATAAGTCAGATTATAGCACTCTTCTATTTAAATCTTCCAAAAGCTTCCCATCTCAAGAGCACAATTCAAAGTTGTTTCTATGACCTACTAGCTCCCACATCATCTCCCCAAAAGTCCCTGCCCCACTTTGCTAATCTCATTGCCATCACTATTTCCTTGCTCACTCTGTTGTATGAAATGTATTTTGAATGTGTCAAATTATATATACTTTACCTTAGTCCACAAATGCTAAAACTGCTTTTATACTGTCAGTTACTTGCCTACAGCCCTTTAAAGATTCCCCTACAAACTATAGAACAGAGTTCTAACTCAGCCATGCATTCGTGGACCACCATAATCTGGCGATGCCTACTTTGTGGTCTCTCCTTCTCTGTACTCCTTCTTCCCTGCCTTAGAACATGCCTTTATCCTGCTTGCTTCTGCTCACACTATTCTCCACCCTCTTGTAATACCTTCTCTCATTTATTTATCAGACTCTACCTACCCTTCAAAGTCTGGATCAAGTCCTATTTCTCCTTTAAGGCTTGCCTAATTGTGCTACCCCAAAATGGACATCCTCTGCTCTGTCCTCGTGTAGGTCTCAACCTTAGCATCATTAATATTGAGGACACTCTAATATTCACTCATCATTCACTCATTTATTCAATCAGTATTTATCTTGTCAGAAACCTATCATACCTCTACCTCCAACACATTGCACTTGTCTGGCTCTCATGGTTTTTTCCTCAGGGTTTTTTGTTTGTTTATTTGTTTGTTTGTTTATTTGTTTTAGTGAATGATTTTCCCTCCTAAAACCACTAACAATATTCTATAGAATATTTAAGTACTTTATATTCTTCACAGGAAAAGTACTAATTAAATTCATGCAAATGTTCTAGTCATTGTTGTGCCAAATATATCTATGAACTTTAAAAGCACTTTCTCATTATTAGTACCTTCTATATCTAAAATATGTTTCAGCCTTTTTTTCTACCCTCACAACATCCATATGAAGTTGCTATAGACCATCCCCATGTTGCATTTGAGTTAATGAATTCTGAAGTTTCATGCCTCTGTTGTTGCTTCATATTTTATTTGCCTGTTTTATTTGCCTGTATTGCCCTAAGAGTAGAAAGAGATTAGATTAATTAATCAGTAAAACATACTTGATACACACTGAAGTTCCCCATATTAGTGCTGATGTTTGCTACTGTTTGGGTATCTTAAATAATATTTAGAATCAATAAAGAATTAAGAGGTTTGAATATAATACAAATTCTGAGAAATCATGAAGATTGAGAAAGGTGATACTAAGGATACCAGTGAACTTTTACATAGGCAATAGAAATTATCCAAACTGAAGCAGGGAAAGCAAAAAAGAGATTGAAAAAAAAATGCCCTTAATATCAGCAACTTTCAAGATAATATAAAGCAGTCTAACATATGTGTAATTGGAGTCCCAGAAAAGGAAGTATAAAATAATATTTAAATAAATGACAGTCGAATAAATTATCAAATTTGATGGAAATTATAAACCCACAGATCAAACACACTCAACAAAGAGCAAGTAGGAAAGAAAAACATTAGATGCATCATTGTGAAACCACTGCAAATCAAAGGTAAAGAGAAAATTATAAAAGTATCCAAAGGAGAAAAAGACGTTTTTTACAAATAAGCAAAGTAATAAGGACTGAAAACGTCCCTCAGAAATAATGCAAGCCATAATGCAATTGAATGACATCTTTAAAGTGCGGGAAAAAAAGCAGTCAACCCAGAATTCTATCTTCATTAAAGATATTCCTCAAAAATAGAGGCAAAATAAAGAAATTTTAAAAAATGCAAAAGCCAAAAGAATTTGTCGTCAGCAGATCTTCACTACAAAAAGTTGTTAATGAAATTTAGGCTGAAGGAAAATACACCAGATGGAAACCCAGATCTACTTCATAAATAAATGAAGAACTCTAAAATAGTAAATGTACGAGTAAATACAAAATATATTTAAATATATTGAATTAATAAATTAAAATATTTCCCTAAATAAACTCCAACCTCAGATGATTTCCCTGATGAATTCTACCAAACCTATGAGGAGAAAAATAATATCTATATCACAAAAACTTTTTTTAGAAAGTTGTAAAAGAGGGAATATTTACCAGCTCATTTTACAGAACAGTAATACTATGATATAAAAACCAAATAATGAAATTACAAGAAAAGAAACTTTCAAACCAATTACCTTCAGAAACTTAGACACAAACATCTTTAAAAAATATTAGCAAATTAAATTCAGCAGTTTATTAAAATGATCAAATGTGGTTTACACCCAGAATGCAATGTCATTTTAACATTTAAAACTCAACCACTGAAATTCACCATAACAAAATAAAGGAGAAAATTACATAATTATCTACATGTCTTGTAGAATTTGAAAATCTAATTTTAAATTTTATAGAGAAATGCAAAGGATCTATTATATATATATATATATATATATATATATATAATTTTAGATAAAGAACAAAGCTGGAGGATTTATACTATCTAATTTCAGATTTGCTATACAGCTAAGAAACATTAAATAACACAGTGTGGTATTAGTGTAAGGATAGGTGTACAAGTCAGTAGAGAGAATAGCAGTTCCAGAAATAGACCTACACATTATTTGGTCAGTTAATTTTTCAACATTTTGGTTAGTTAATTCAAACAGTTGAACAACAGGGATAGAACAAGGGGAAAATAGCTTCCAAAACATTGTGTTATAATAACTGGAATTTGTGGAAAACCCCACAAATCTTGACTTTTACTTCACATTACACACATGAAGTAATTCAAAATGGGTCACTGAACTAAGCCTAAAATTTACAAAAAATTTATAAAATTTTTTAAAAAATCTATAAAATTTATAAATTTATAAAATTTATAAAAAAATCTAAAAGGGGGAGGCAGAAAAAAATGGCATAGATGATAGAGGCTTTGTTCATCCCTCTTGTGACCAAATCAAAGCTGTGACAGAAACACGGAGCAAACAGCAAGCAGAATCACCTGGGGTCTAAGTGAACAGAAGCCCTACAACTAGGGAGAGAAATAATTCATCACCCTGCAACAGTAGAATGAAGGAGGGGGCAAAGACGCGAGGTTGCCAGGTCCCGAGCAGCTGAGAGAGACAGAGGTTGCAACAGTGGCAGCCAGCAACTGTAGACACCTCTTAAAGGAGCCATGTCCATGAGTGGACTTTGGTGTTGGACCTGCTTGCTCTGAGCACCAGCACTGGGTTGACTGCACGGGAGGCACCAGGGACTTTCAGGGGGACACTTAGTTGTTAAAGTGAGGACAGGAAGCTAGGCTCTCTCCTGGGCAGAAGTGCTGGTGGTATCCATTGTTTTTCTTTTGAGACCTCCCCACTCCCAGTATGCAGAGGCTGCCATAGCTGAGACATCATCAAACTGGTTAAGAGGTTGCTCCACCCAGAGAATTTTCTAAAACTCCTCCTCCCCCAACTCACAGCCCCACCCAAGCTGTGTCTACTTGTATCCTCGAGGAGTCCGGTGCTACTTGCTGAGCAGTGCCAAGACTCACACTGGTGGCAGCTGGCCTCGGTTTCTGCTGTGGCCTTTTGAGGCAACTATAAGCACAGCATCTGTGAATTGCTTGCTGAATCTTAACAGGTGGACCCAGAGGGGCACAGGCTGGGGCCTAAAGCTGAACCCCTCTCAGGACTGTGCCACTGGACACCTACTACATGGAGCCACACCGATAAGACCAAGAGACTTAGGAGCTTTGCTTAGTACATAGACACAGACACAGAAAGGCAGGTAAAATGGGAAGACAAAGAAGCAGAAAACATGTGAGAGAACAGAACATAGATCAAGGAAAAATGGAGTCAAGCAATCTAACAGATGCAAAGTTCAAAACACTGGTTATAAAGGTGCTCAATAAACTTAGGGGAAGTGTAGATGAATTCAGTGAGAACTTTAATGGAGAGATAAAAATCATAAAAATGGAAATGGAAATTATAAAAGGGAACCAGTCAGAAATGAAGAATACATTATCAGAGATGAAGAGTATATTAGAGAGAATAAACAGAGTGGATAAAGAAGAGGATAGAACAACCAATATAGAGGATGGGGAAGCCAAGGACACTCAATCAGAATGGCAAGAAAAAAGAAGCCAAGACTATAATAATAATTTAAGGAGCCTATGGGGCACTATTAAATGTAAAAATATCCGTGTCATAGGGATACTGGAAGGAATACAAGAAGTTTAAAAGTTATTTGAAGAAATAATGATGGAAAACTTTCCTAACCTGGTAAAGGAAATAGACACAACCCCGGGAAGCTCAGAGAGTCCCAATAAAGAGGAACCCAAAGAGGCCCACACCAAGATACGTCATAATGAAAATGTCAAAGGTTAAAAACAAACAGAGAATCTTAAAATTAGTTAAAAGCAGTTAGTTACCTTCAAGGGAGCACCCAGAAGACTGGCAGCTGATTTCTCAAAAGAAACTATACAGGACAGAAGGGTTTGGCACAAAATATTCAAAGTGATGAAAACTCAGGATCTACAATCAAGAATACTTTATCCAGCAAAGAGTTGAAGGACAGATAAAGAGTTTCCCACACAAAAATAAGCTAAATGAATTTATTAACACCAAGCCAGTATTACAGGAAACATTGGAGTTTTTTTTTCTTTAAAAAGAAAAAAAATATATGAAAAAACATGAATAAAGTATGGTAATAACTACATTCCTATCAACAAATACCTCAAATGGAAAAGAATTAAGTGCTCCAACCAAAAGATAGAGTGGCTGAATGGATAAGAAAACAAGACCCTTACTTATGCCTACAAGAGATTCAGTTCAGATTAAAAGACACACACAGACTAAAAGTAAGGGAATGGGAAAAGATATTGCTTTGACAGTGAGTATTGTGCTAAATTAAATAAATTAGATAGATAAAGAAAAATATCGCACGATTTCACATACATGTGGAATCTAAAGAACAAAATAAACAACAACAAAAATGGAAATAAACTCATAGATACAGAGAATATTTTTAGGGCTATTAGATGAGAGGGGGGTTGAGGGGGATGGCGAAAAAGAGCAATGGGGTTAAGAAGTACAAATGGATGGTTACAAAATACATGGAGGTATAAAGTGTAGCATAAGGAAAATAGTTAATAGTGTAATAAATATATAAAAGAGAAGAGGTGTACTAGATTTAGTGAGATGATCACTTTGTGAGTTATATAGATCGCCAATCACTCTGCTGTACAACTGAAATTAATATGTTATTATATGTCAACTATAATTTTTAAAAACTCATTAAATTATACAATGTAAATACAAGCGACTAATTGTCTATTATGTTTCCATAAGGCTGGAAAAAAAATCTAAAAAGAAACATAGGAGAAAATTTTATCAATCTTAGGGTGGCAATGATTTCTCATCAGGGAAAATAAAGCATGAAAAAATGATAAACTGTATCAACATTTTAAATTTTTGTTCTGCTCTTTTTGAAAGACACTGTTAAGAAAATACAAAGGAATGCCACAGTTTTGGGGGGTAGAAATATATACATATACATATAAATAATATGTATATACACACATACATATAAATGTTCTGAATCAGATAATATATATATGAACTTTTACAACTTGATAATAAAAAGACGAATACAAACAACCCAATTTAAAAATAGATTCAAAAGATATGAACAGACACTTTACAAATGAAGATATATGAATAGAAGCTCAATATCATTAGTCATCATGAAAATAAAAATTAATTGCACAATGAAATATCACTACACAATAACAGGTGTTCACAAGTAAGTAGAACAACTAGATCTCTCATACATTACTGGTAGGGAGAAAAAATGAGACAGCTCTTTGGAAAACTTGATAGTTTCTAATAAAGTTAAGCATACACTTACTTTATGACCTAATGATTTTATTCTTGGGCATTTACCCAGAGAAGTGAAAGATATGTCCACACAAAGACTGTACAGAAATGTTTGAGACTGATGTAACCATTATAGCCAAAACTGAGATAACCCAAATGTCCATCAACAGATGAATAGAGTGTGATAAACCCATACAATGGAATACTCCTCAGCAAAAAAGAACAAGCTATCAAAATACTAATATATGCTATCACATGAGTGAACCTCAAAAACAGTATGCTATGTAAAAATAGCCAGATAGAAATAATACATGCTGTATAATTCCTTTATATAAAATTCTAAAGCAGGCAATACTGTACTAATCAATAGTGACAGGAAACAGATTTATGGTTGTCTGTGGAGTTATGGAGTCCAGGGAAGGTTGAAGATTGCCTGTAAAGAGGCATGATAGGTGGTGGAAATGTTCTATATCTTGGTTGTGGTGGTGCTTACATGGGTGCATGCATTTGTCAAAAATCATCATTAAACGAAACTTTAATGGTTTCGTTCTAATATACGCAATTTATATGAGATATAATTTTATAATGTTGATTTTAAATAATCAAAAAGATGCTATAAATTAAATTGAAAGTACAGGACTTTGTTTTCGACCTCACCAGATTCTATATTCTTATGTAGCAAGAAATTATATTTATCAAGTTTATTGGGGCACATAGTTGGAGGAGTTTTTATTTGTTTATACGACAAATATTCTTTAAGTAGCCACTATATGGTAGGCCTTTAAGGCTATAATGATGAAGAAAAAAAAGAGATCTCTAATCTTCATTGCATTATAGTCTTATTAGGCAAACATTAATCAAATAAGTGGAATGTACAATTTTAAGCTGAAAGAAACTGAACAGCCCCATGAGACTATAATAAAAAAGAACCTGGCTGAGCCTAAAGGGGACAGGGAAAGGCTCCCTGAGGCTCCCATCCAGTTGGGAGCTTAAAGACAAGTGGGTAGGACTTATCTAATTTAGGGGTGTATTTTTTATTACAAAGTCCCTGTGTGGGAGAGGGAAGTATTTTGAAGGAACTAGAGAAAGGTCTGGCAGGACCTCTAAGAAAAAGAGAGAGAATGAAATGAAATGAAATGAAATGAAATGAAATGAAGCATAAAAGGCAGAAAACCATGTCAAAGCCATGTCTTGAGAGCAGTGACAGCACATGGAGGGGTCCTGAGTGGAAGTGATAAAGTCAGACTGCTAAGGTGGTGGGCAGGCACTGACACAACATTCTAGGCCAGAGTTGGCTACTTCTACTCAGATAATAGATGTGGAGAAGTAAAGAAGTACATGCTTTTGCTAATAGGAGGCAAAATCGACAATTCTTGATGAAGGATTAGATATGGAGGATGAGGGAAAAGGAGGAGTTCGAGATGACAGCCAGTTTCTGCCTTGGACACTTTTATAGGAAGAAGCATTCTTTACTGAGAAACTCTACAAAGATGAAGAAGCAAATTGAAGAGTAGGAGGATAAAATGAGAAACATACTGCATATAAAGTACTTGGAGGACACTGATATGTAAAAGTCCAAATTACTGAAGTCTGGGAGATCTGGGCTGCAGCTGTAGCCATCAGGATAGAACGGGTCATCAAAATCTTTGGGAGGTTGAGATCTCAAAAGCAGAAGTGTGTGGGGAGATGAGTAGGACCCAGGACAGAGCCCAGAGGAGAAACAACATTTAAGGCCCAGCCAGGGGAAGCAAGTTCCACAAAGAATAATGAAGAGTGTCCAAGAGGTAGGAAGAAATACAGAAAAATGTTATACCGCAGAAGCCAAGGAAGGGAAGAGAGCATTTCAAGGAGGATGCAGTCCCAGACAGCACCCCTTCGAACTCAAACTTCCAGACTTATGCATAAGGCCAGTGAAAGGGTAGTGATAATAATGTCTAACATGATTGAGCACTTCCTGAACATTCTAGACATTGTTCTAAGCACTTTACAAGATAATTGTCTGATTTGGTCACTACAACAGCAACAGTGGGTAAGAGAGTAGAAAGCACTGTTCTAGATCACCCTGCCAGAGCAATAACTAATACAAGATTCCTGACTCCCATTCCAATGCTCCTCCCCTACTGCCTTTTAATTGGCCTAGGTTGTCTATCCATCTATTTTTCTATAGGTGCTCCTTGGGCTAGGAGACCTGACTTCTATGTGCCATGAAATGTGGTATATACCAGATTATTTGAGACTTTGGACTTCTTGACCCACCCTGAAGCTAGCTGACTCTCAGGCCAAAGGAGGAGGCAGCTGCCAAATAGGCCACCAGGGAAAAAGCACCTATTTCTGCAGATGCCTGGTGCAGTCGCCCCTCCCACCCCCACTCCTACCCTTTTTTATTCCATAGATAGTCACAGAACTTTTCAGGAGGAATTCTTATCCCCACAACCTATGGAAAATAGGCAAGGGGAACATCACTAGCTCAGCGCCCCTGCACTTCTCTCCCCACCCTTGCCATCCCATCCCTCAGTTTGACATCCTTCTTTTTCCTTCCCGGATCTTATATAGTCATGTGGTTTCATAAGTACCAAGACAGACTGTCTGCCAGCACCTCTAATCATTCTGTGCCAACGCAATGGCTAAGGCAAGCCAGACACTGAATATATCTATTTTCTGCTTCTAGAGCAAGGCACCAGCCGGCCTTGAGTGGCGGGGTGGGGCCTGGGATGTGTACATCCAGATTAGGATGCCAGAGTGGGTGGGCCTTGGTGCCTAGGACTAAGGGGTTAGGGGATCGCGGGCTGGCTGCAGACAGTGCATGTGTGAGTGAGGAAGTGCTAACCTTCCTTTCTCCCTCTCTCTGCTAGCACAAGGCTGCAGTTCTTTGTGTCTGCGTCTCCACTGGCTGTCTGTGCTAGACTGGGTGGGGTGGGGAAAGCCGGAAGCAGCAAATCAGCATCTGGGTCTTGAAAAATGCCTAGAAGCATGGACAGTTTCATTAGAAACCTTCACACATTTGGAGAGAACAAGTCTGCCTGCGCAGTTTACTTCCTCTCCTTTGCCCCCTTTCTTCTCCCACACCCCGCTCCCTATCGCCTTACCTCCCCCATCTAATTTCTCTACCAGCCTCCTCCCTCCCTGGTCATCTGGATCTCATTGTTCTTGCATTTCTCCAGCTGCCTGTCTGCATTTGCAGCCCTGCATGTGCACAGACATACTCGTGCTCACGGCACCCCCACCTTGCAGGCCCTTACCTTGACAACCTCACACCTTTCCCAGAAAGATGTCCTTAACAGAATGGACCTTTTATTCCAAAGTAGGAATAGAAAGGGCCTTGGGTATAGTTAACTGGAGCAAGAGAAGCCACCATGAAGGGCTGTATTTTTCTGCTGGTGGGCAGCTTCCGTTGGTTTGGGATATTTTAGTCATTTCCTAGAGAACATACTATGTGAACAATATATTTCTCCACTTTGGGGGCTTCCCTGAAAGAAGACTGTTAAAAGGAATGTTCAAGAGGACACTACAAAATGTTTCCCCTAGTTTCACCTAGAGGCATTTTGCTACATTCAATTACTGTTCGGTATATGTTTAACCAATGTGCTGAAAAAAAAATAGGCAAAAATCTAGGACATTATATCTTTAAGAATCTAGACTAAAACACCTTAAATGAACTCTGCAGCAGACAGAAAAAAAATAAATAAATAAAAAGGCCCTTCTCTGGCCCTTGCTGCTTTTGCCATTATTCATGATGTAATTTTTCAGGTGTTAGTTCAGCAGAGAAAGATTGGAACAGGGCTTGTTGCTAGGACATGAATGAAGAAAAGGAATCCCATTGGTTCTCTGGGACTTCACTGGAACCAATGGGAATGAAAAGGATGGAGAGGGGAAAAGTCACCCCTCCCCCCAAAAAAGACTCTCAGGCTGGACTATTGTGTTTGCTATGTTAAAGTAAAGTGAGATACTGTAAATCTATGGGGTTTTTTAAATCTACTTTTTAGGGTTTAAGTGGGTAATGTTGTCTGATGAACTAATGCTGAAGAATGAGCAATGAAGAGGCAGCTTTGTTCATACTGTCCTGGGTTTCACTAATAGCTCACTGTCACTGAAGTCGAGCAGTATGCAAACAAGGCGGGGCACATTTCACACCCTTATCCTGCTGCCACACACCATTCAGGGAATGCAATTATGCTAGAGCTGGAGGCGGGGGAGGCTAGAGTGTGGGTAAAGATGATTCTTCTAGTTTAAATCACAAAAAGGTGAACCCCAAACAACCTTTTACAATGTAAGTGAAACAGCTCTGTGCGTAAACCAGGGTCTCAGCATGTTCTCTGCCCAAGGCTTCAGAGCCACCTCCCAACATGTCCTGGCATCTCAGTGGGTCACAGCAAGATCTGGCGCAACAAACGTCCAGTTCTGATAATCACCACGTGTACGCACAGTGCAGCAGAAAACATTACAGGGTTCCCAGATCAGGGCTATAAAATGTTCACCTCCTAAGTTGTTTGTGTCTCAGCCTCCCGCCTAGCAAAGTAAGCAGTTTTGTGTACCAGTCATGCTCAGCTGCTTGTTTCTAGGCAGTTCCTTGCAAACCTGGGCAGGAAGAGAAGCTTTGATCCCCGTAAGGCCCCCTCCTTCCCTCCATTGACTGTGTAAGCTTGACAATCATTCCCCTCCCTTGCCATGTTCCATTGTCTGGGCTCTGGCTGTAACCCACACCTTTAATAAATGTGCAAGATTTGGGCTGGGTGACTTGAAACACACTCACAATAAATTGACTTATTGGGTTATAGACTTGGCCAGTTTATTTACACCCTGGAGGGGAGTCAGTCTCTGCCAGATTCCTACTTCAGAGATTCTGTGGCTGGAATCCAGAAACATAAAAGCATTTCTGCTTGTAACCGGAGTACTTCCTAAGACCACAGGCAGTTTCAACCAATTAACATCTCTGGTTGCAATAGAAGATTTTAGGAAACTCAGAAGGACCAGGAGGGTTTTCAACCACAAGTCTTTATTGGATCCATGGCAAGAATGGATCTGATTATTGATTTCTTTCTTGCAGATTTCTGTGACTTTCCAGGTTGTGTAAGATCTGGGGACATGGAGGGTGGAGCATGCGCCGAAAATGGGAGGAGATAAAACAAAAAGGGAGATTTTAAAATAGGCCTTTCTTTTTCTTTCAGCCAAACAAATCCCAGAGGCTCTACTCACGTCCACCCCTCAGCACTGATAGAAAACACAACTCCAAGTACAGACTCTAATTGTACCCTTCAGGTGACAGGTAGTTGTGTGCAGTTCAAAGCCAAAGTCCGGGTTTAGTAAATCTGATTTCAGACAGTTGGCATTTCAGAATAAAAGCATTCAGCCCTGAGCTCCAAATGGAGGTCTCCTTGCAGTCTTTTACCAGAAATCCTGTGAGACACACTTCAGTTAAGGTCTCCACTCAAACCTCACTTTGTTCTCAGTACTCATAAAATCTCAGACTGCTTACAAAGCTGCACAGCCTGAGCTTGAGTGGACGCTCCAGAGACTAGTGCCAGGGAGTGTAAAATGCAAGGGAATGATGTTGCAAGCAGCCACTGGGAGTGG
This sequence comes from Pteropus medius, assembly GCF_902729225.1. Taxonomy (NCBI): domain Eukaryota; kingdom Metazoa; phylum Chordata; class Mammalia; order Chiroptera; family Pteropodidae; genus Pteropus; species Pteropus medius. Next base: position 4,519,196 of record NW_024345861.1, on the reverse strand, counting down.
GAGCCTGAGTGGCCACCAAACAGATCCCAGAAAAGAAGAAGGAAGATTACATGGTATCTTCTCATCCCGTGTAATAATGCATTAATCACTTAGGGATCCTTTTACATTTATTAAGGACATAAGTAAAAATCATAAGATCTCAGCTCTCTTTAGAGAGAGAGAGAGAGAGAGAGAGAGAGAGAGCGCGAGAGAGAGAGTGGCAGCCAGTTGAACAATCAATATTAGAGAGAGCTCTGTCATTTAGGCAATATAGATTGTCTTCAAGGCCGGGCTCTAACTTCAATAATGCATTAATAATGCATTAATCACTTAGGGATCCTTTTACATTTATTAAGGACATAAGTAAAAATCATAAGATCTCAGCTCTCTTTAGAGAGAGAGAGAGAGAGAGAGAGAGAGAGAGCGCGAGAGAGAGAGAGTGGCAGCCAGTTGAACAATCAATATTAGAGAGAGCTCTGTCATTTAGGCAATATAGATTGTCTTCAAGGCCGGGCTCTAACTTCAAGCCTCTGAATATCCCATTTATTTATTATTAACTCTGTATAGAAGCACTGTCATTCCTTGGTGCAAAGAACTAACAGGAGCTCTGAAATTTAAGAGATCTGCTTAGTGACACCCAGTCAGCCTGCTTAGTTACACCCAGTTAAAAGCCAGGAGGGAACACCCCCAACTCTGATCAAGAAAAGACCCTCCACCCACAAACAAACTTCAGAAATGGGCACCTTTTCATTGCCACTGGTGAACTATAAGCTAATTATGTTTTCCTGAAAGGGAAGCAAATTATATTGATTGTACAATAGAAGCTATTGTCATTCCCAGTGTATTCGTCATGACTCAGAAGATGCAAAAATATTGACTTGCTCTAAATAGCATTTTACTTTTGTCTCCAGATAGCAATTTTAAGGCACAGAATGACCAGAGATAGTTTTGTTAACCAGTCATATAGGGAGGATAAAGTGACAGAAGAAATGAAAGATATGGGTATAATCCAACCTACCGTGTGTGAGTGACAGAGCACTCTAAGGGAAAGGGTACATGTCTTAGATCTCATGAAAGAGTTAACATAGGTTATCATATATACATATATACATATGTATACACATATATATACGTGTATACATATGTATACGTATATATACATATATATTTACATATATACATGTATATATATACATGTATATATATAAAATTTCTTAAAACTCCCAACAGTGCCTACAATAACAAGAAAATAATGAAGCCCACTGACATCTCTGAAAAGAAGATGATTAATTAAAGTAATTAGGCTGCTCTGAATTATTAAAATATGAAGACTTCTGTAGGAACTAACAAAAAAGCCAGAACATTTTTGCAGTTCAAAAATTAAAACCATATTCTGGTTCATTAGCTGAGATGGGAACTCATACGTTTTAGCCCACAATCTTATTCACAGATGCGTAAGTGTCTAATATTTCACACCTTTGTAATGGCTCTTGCAAAAATATTAAAAAAAAAAAAAAAATAAAAGAAAATGCAACAACCTTACTTCGATTATTTTATTACTTGTAGGGCAGGGGAGATCTTTAAAAGAATGACAATGCGCTTTTCAGGTTTACTTTGAAAATGCCCCCAGGCTTTGAAATGCCAGGTGTGTTGGGGCCTGGAACTAGAGTCAGGCTGGGGACAGTGAAGGGCAAAGAGTCACCTCTTAACATATTCCTCGGCTGTGTCTTCAAAGCAATCATGTTCTTTCCTTCCTACTAAATCAAATTGAACTCCTTAGCCTGACTCTAAAATCTCTCACCATGATACTCTTCTCTATCTGTCCTCACTCTATGAAACTTATTCCAAGTCAGTCAGGCAAATCCCAATATTTTGTTCCAAACAAGATATTCTCACTTCTACATCCTTATTTAGTTGTCTCCTGCCTGAAATGTCCTTTATTTCTCTCAGAACCCAACTTTGGGTCCCCTTGTCCACAAAGCCTTCTGCTCTTTTCTCCCAGACAGTCACATTCAGGACCTGGGACGTTTTTTATTTAATTGCAAATTTGATCATATTACCCCACCCCCCTGCTTCAAAAATCTTCACTTTCACCCTCTGCTTTCAGAATTAATGTTTGGGTACATTAGCCTGGTGTCGTTGTCTTCTAGACTCTGGTCCTGGCCTTTTTCTCTAAACAGTGGTTAACAGTACCCACTCTGGTGCCAAACAGGCTGATGAGAACCCAGCTCTGCCATATACTAGTGTGCTTCAATTTGTTAAACCTCAGTTTCAACAAAGGATTATTAGGATGATTAAGTGAGTTAATATATGTGAAGCACTTAGAACTAAGCCTGGAATGTACTTGGTGCTAACTGAGTGTTTCTTATTACCACTGTAATTAATATATTTGTCCTCATCACAAATCCTGCCCTCTAGCAGACTACTCACTATTCTGCTTGGTTTTCCACCAACATCCATTGTTCATAAAGTCCATCAAACCTACTAGTCCCCAGGACACATTCTAATACCATGCTCTCCCAAATCCTGTCCTGGATTCAGCCATGCAAATCTATCCAGTCCCTAAATTTATCTATATCTCCGATAATGTATAGCACTGTCTGTTTTGTATTCCAGTTTTGCACAGTAATTGAGGATAGGGGCTACATTTATCTTTATCTCCACTCCCCACTTGTAGCAGAAACTGTTAGTGCTCATCAAATATTTAATATATCTTATATTTTCCAGCTTCTCTTGTATGATCTTAGGGTCATACGACTAGTTTAGGTCAATAGACTACAAGCGGAAGTGGCAGATGTCACTTGTGGGCTGAGGGTTGAAAACCAGTGTGCCTTATCCAGCTTTCTCTTTTTCCCTCAAAGGTTACATGTCTCCAGAAAGCGCAACTATAAGATGGCATTCTTCCATCAGTATAGGTCCCTGACAACCTTTTTTGGACGTGTTACCTGAGTAAGCAATAAACCTATGTTGTGTTAAAGCTCTGAAATTTGGAGATTGTCATTACTTCAGCATAGCCTTGCTTATCCTGACTATTATACCACCCTGCCTTTTCAACACTTGATACAGGAAACATAGCACATAAGAGGTACTTAACATTCAAATGTTGAATAAATAGTGCACAAAAAAATTTTTTTGTATACATGTCTAATAATTTAATCTTGCTCAATTAACTTAAATGTTTTACTTTGACTCCTTATCTAGACTGCATATCCTTTGTGGGTTTTTTCAGTTGGTCAAAGGACCTTGTACAGCACTGGATGTGTGTGTAATAAGACTTGCTGATTAATGCAGGGTCAGCCTCAGTTCACCGGTTCACCAGCATCCACTCTATCTGAGATCACGTTTTGGTAGTAAGAGTTCCAACAATGGCTGATTTCTCCAGAGCTACTGACTTTATACACTGTTAGGTTATAGCGAGATGATGGCTGAGTTGTGCAGCAGCTGTCCCATTCCCGAGATCATAGTTCCTCAGTCAAGATAGAAGACAAAACAGATAAAACTATTTGTCAACATTTTTTTAACCCATATCTCATTAATCAAAATTTTGATAGGGCTTTTGCCAAGTGGTTCATAGTATAAACATTTATTTTCCAAACATGAAAGTAAAATTAATTTATTTCTGAAAAGTACTCTTTTTTTTTTCTCCTGTGCTCACTCTAAAATCCAGATGGGTAGAGATCTAGCTGAGCCCCTGTAACAGTGCAGTTTTCTGCCATCTTCATCCCAGAAGGATGAACCAGGAATCACATGTGACTCCTCTTGCCCTTAAATAACTTCTGCCTGTGGCAGGAAACTAAAGATCCAGGTTAAAGTCACAGATTCACCTAATGGGTAACTAATCCTTCTATGTCACAATGACCACCTGTGAAAAAGAGAGGAAAAGAGATTCCTCTCTCCTTTCTCCCTCTTTAGGATAGTAAGACATATAATGAGAAAATGCATTTTTATGCTGGCTTCTTAATAGCAGCCTCTATTCCCTGGAACATTCATACAAATATGCCAGACAAATCTATGTTTCTAGGCTTTCACATTCATCTGGAATATATGTTCTTGCTCCCAATGAGACTATGACACTCAGAAATCTAGGCGTCATGCTTTTTTCATTGTCAGAGTCATGGAAAGTTTTCCCACACAGGGAAAAACTAAAATACCTCCAGAATAGAAGCAACTCATTCAGAAGAAGGATAAACTTTGGATTTCTCTATTGACTGGAGTTTAAGAAAAAGCATTAGTTAAGAAGAGGCAAATTTGGTCCACTCGGGTGGAGAAAGCTCTCCACTCTGGGTTCATGCCATAAAACCAAGATGCCATAAACCCAGAGCCACCTCTTACACACACACACACACACACACACACATCAATACACACACACACACTAAAGGTGAGCTTTAAAGGGAGAATAGTTCAAGAGTGGACATAATCTGAAGTGAGATAAAACAACTAAACCGAGCTCATTTCCAGGATGTCAGAACTTTATACAGAGCATCTAAAATTCAGATAAATACCATCATCCTGACTTGGAAAGTCTGTCGCACCGATGGTAGATTATGCCACTGGTCCCAGGCATCTCTCAACTGTCCTCTTAACTGGTTTTATCCTGTGCCAGCTACTCACAGAGCCTCTAAATGCCAGTTTGTTCTGTGGGGCATTTCCCCTGGGTAGACAGAACAAGCTCAGAGCTGCCGGGTCCACCAGGATATAAGGCTGCTTTGAACCCCTAAATGGGCAAGTTCAGGACATCTCAGAGGAGAAAGGCTGATGAAGGTGACCAAAAGAAATCTCAGCCAGGAGAAATGGATTCATCTGGTCACTGTTTAAAATGCAACAGGGAAGCAAAGTTGTTCTCTTGAGCCAGGGGGGAATGATGGCTGGTAATTCAGAAGTCAGTGACACAGGAGACAGTGGGCTGGGAATTAACTAAGCAGAAGGTGGAGGTGGAAGTGTAGTTGCTCCCCAGTCAAAAACCCTTGTGCACCAGTGACATTGTTGGTCAAGTATTCTACCAAGGCTCCAGCTCCTTGACACAGCGATGCAACTGTCCTGCCTCCTGCTGTGTTGAGACAGGTCATACCATATCCATCCCTATACCTCCCCTAGAGCATGTTAGAAGCAGTGCATACTCAGCCATAGATTTCTCTGCTTTGAGGGCATTTTGTTCTCCTGCTTGGCCTTTGAATTTTTTTTCCTATTTATTAGATAATGAGCAAATGCTAATTATGCACCCAGCTTTGTGTTATACCCTGGTGATTCTAAAATAAATGACATGATTCCTGCACTCAAGAAGTTTAGTTTACTCAGAGATACAGACAAGTAAATAAGTACATTAAGGTAATAAAGTTTCCAGGAAAGAAGCCTCACAGGGCTGCCACTGATTTTCTCTGAACATTCTTCTCTAGGCTTTGAGAATCCTACACTTACCTGGCGTTACTCCTAAATTAGTGGCTTCTCTTTTGTTAGATCCTCCTCCTCCCTGGGTGATATTTAACCCAGTGGCTTTAAGTACCATTTACATACTGACAATTCCCAAATTTGTATCTCCAGCTGCAGTTTCTCCCCTGAACTCTATTTTATACACACAACTGCTCACTGGTATCTGTATTTGGATGCCTAATAGACATCTCAAGCTTATTATTTACCTATTGACTTTTCCTCTTTCCTAAGTTCTCCCACCTCCACCATCAAACTTTTACTCCCTCAGTACATGGCAGGACATCCACCCAATTGCTCAAATAGAAAACCCAAGAGTTATCTTTGCTTCGGCCCCTACATTCATATTCTTCATCCAGTCTATCAATAAATACAGATAAAATCCAGAATCTTCTGCTCTAACTCTCGTAATGGTTGTGAACTTTATTCCCTGAATATGTACATATGCAACATTTTCCATACAATTCATAGGTTTCATAGGAGGAGGAAGTTGTCAATAGATTCCAAGTTAAGAACCCAGGTCATTGGCTGCTATAAATGAGCGTTTATATATGTTTAACATTTTTAGATGTTAAGCTACTTAGGGACAGGAATCTTTCATGAAATTATCTCAGTAGGGCACCTGGCATAGTGCCTCAGACAATTAATCCTTCAATTAAGTCTTTTTAATATAATATAAAGAAAAAAATTAACATTCATTCAATAAATATTTATGGAACACATACCATGTGCAGTGGCTAGTGCTGGTTGCCATGAAACATAAAGATTTATAAAACGGACAGGGAAAGTGAGTCAACAACACAATGAATGGTGTTCTAGCTTCAGGATTCACTAAAATCCAGAGGTGAAATAGGACAAGATAGGCTTGATGAACAGTAGGGCAACCCAACTTGGCTAGAACAGAGGGTTCAGATCATATGAGGGCTCACTGGAGCCAAGATTTAGAGGTGAAGAACAGGGCAATGTCTAACGTATAACACTCAAGCAATACCTTTGTGTGACTGAGTTGGCAGGAAGGATAATTTGGCACTATTCAAAAATCATTATATCATTGATCCTGCACCTCAAGCCTCTCTAGATTCATATTCCATCACTACCTCAACCTTTTGTAGCAGCTTCCTTTATTGTCCCATTTTCATGTGGGAAGAAGGAATATGGGTTAGGTCAAACCACTTAGAGAGTACTACAGCATTGAGGTACTTATAGAGGGCACTGGGTATTGGGGAACTTAAATGGGGACACTGGAGCATTGGGGTACTTATGGAGAACATAGGAGTACTTACAGAGGGCACTAGAGCATTGGTGTCCTGACAGAGGGAACTGAGGCATTGAGGTACTTAGTCAGGTAGTATGTGTAAGTGGTTCACAGGTATGTGTCATGACCTTCCAGCATGATTGTAAGCTCTTTAAGGGTGGCTATTATAATGTCTATCATTATTGCAATACTTAAGAGTTTACAAAACACTTTAACATGCATTATCTTACTTAATCCTTAAAACTTCCCAGTGAAAAAGCTACATTTTGCAATAAGGAAATTCAGATATAAAAAAAGGAAGAGAGATTGAACTCAGGTTATTGAGTATCTACCAAGTGCCAGGCCTTGTCAAACATGTTTTATTTATTTTTCACTGAAGTGACATGAATATTCTTGATTTACAAGAACAGAAACTGAAGTTCAGAAGAGTTAAATCACTTGCGGATCAACAAGAGCTAAGTGATAAAACCAGTCTTTGAGGATAGGACCAGCCCCGTTACCACTAGTAATGAAGGCAATGCTAGATACCTAGCAGATGTTTAATAAATACAACCTTAATTGATGGCAGGATAGATGGTGAATAAGTGATTGTGGAGTGGCCCCTCATAATGATACAGAACACAGAAACTTCTAGAGTCACAGTAACTCAAGAAAAGTCCCCTGCAGGAAAGAACTCTGAGAAATTTGAGCAAAATTTCAAATTTATCACTCCCTTTCATCTAGGAATGCCTGAATTCCATAAATAAATCTTACCTACCATTTTCCTTTAGCCGCTTTCAAAATTCGGCTCATCTTTCTCTTTTAATAGGTATTTACCCAGTGCGTATGCTCCCGACTCTCTGTTCTTATGGCTGTGGATTCTTGGCACCAAAGCCAAGGAAAGAGAAATGTCTCAAATAATGATAGTAGACCATTTATAGCCTTCTCATCACCAGTCCTTTAAATAATAGACAGAAGGATGGTTGTTTCTGAAGCCAGAGAATTTAGAGATGATATTTTTAAGGGAATGGGTCTTTGAAAATTAAATTTACAACCAGATTTTTGTGTGTGTGTATGTGTGTGTGTGTGTGTGTGTGTGTGTGTGTGTGTGTGTAGCAACTTTCATTTAAGACACTCAACTGAATATAATCTCTCTTACTCTATCTGTGCTCCTATTTCCTGGAATATCCCTTCTCCATACCAACTTATCTAATAGAATCTGAAAATGAAATCAGGTCTATGGTCTTACAAAAGATTGGGGCTAGTGATGGGATATGAATCTAGAGAGGCTCAAGGTGCGGGATCAATGTCTAACATATAATATAATGCCCCTGCAGCACCTTGTGCGGTGTCTTATTCATGAGAATTGCTCAATAAATAATTACTGAATTTCATTAGAGTTAAGTGAACCAAAGTGATTCTATGAATAGTGCTCAGAAAAGGGTAGGGTATGTGATACTTGGTTAAGGGGGCAAAATAAAAAGTTGAGAAGCCCTCTTTATCACGGAGTCAAGTCCCTAAACTCAACCAGGTTTCCACATGTTCATTTTTTGGTCAGTAGAATCAGTCACCAAAGCCACTTCAAATTGTCCTGCATGGGATTCAAGCTGCTATTTGATCCAACATGAAGATTTTATTTTCTACAAGAATCCCACAAACATGGTCAGCTTGATCCTGAATTATTAAAGCAAATGGAGACTCATTTCCTTTCCTTTAGAGGTAGGGGCCTTTGTTGGGGGGTGGTGGAATACTGCCAGGACAAAACACACAAGCCAACACAATTACCCACCATCTGTTGTATGGACTAAAGATGGTTATTTAGTGATCAGAACAGACCTCATGGTTCCTGGCCTTGGATCTTCATGGAAAATGTTTTGTGTTCTGACATTGGTTCCTGTGACTCTCTGCATAGAATTCATGAGTGTGTGAAACAGAGATGAAATGACCATGCTCTTGTAAATGTGATGATAATGTATCTCCCATACAGACTGGACAGAAATGCAACTCTAGAAATCTTTTGATTTAATTAATGTTTGCTGCATATTTGATGGATCTGCTAGTGAAAAGGGGCACATGTCGTAGCACAGTCTGATTACTATGGTTTATGAGTCAACTCCTTTCCCAAGCTCTGTGTTATACATTTTGAAATCCCACTGCAATTTCAAAAGCAGAGTTGATGTCTTTTACATGCATCAGAAAAACAGCTTCCCAGAGGAACACTACTAGAGACTCTCACTGTCTTAGGGAGCAGTACTTAAAACTCACACTAATACAAATAAACACAGAGATGAAGCTTCAATAAGGTAGACTCTCTGTGGCATATTTATGGCTGTTGGTTTCTACACAAATAGTCAATTCTCAATTATGCACTCAAATAAGGGACTAATGGTACAGGAATCTAAATGTATGCCAATGAAATGATACCCCTCCTTCTGTTCATTCATTCATCCACTCATCCTTTCAATAACCAAGTCCTGGAGGTTTAAAGTTGACTAAGACATGGTACTTGCCCTTTAGTAACTCATGGTCTAGTAGGGGAAATGGACAAAGAAAATAACCACAAAACAATATGATAAGCACTATATACAATAAAGGTACACAGGTTTGCTCTGAGAATATGGAGGAGGAATGCTTTTATCTTCTGCATTGGGGAAGACCCACTGATACCAGACCAGCTGAAGTAGATCCCTGGCATAGCTAGGCAGGAGCCAGGACACTTTCCTGCAGCCCTGATCCATAGAGCCAGCAAACCAAGCTAACATGAAGAAATTGAAGAACTCTGAGAGCATCATTTAGTTGCTTTGGAAAGCAGAACCTGACACGAGTTTGGAAATCTGCACTGTGGAGCCAAAAGAAATCCAAAAAGAAAAAGAATAAGGAGCAGTGTGTAAATTCTAGAGAAAGTAGTCAGAACTGGCTATTGTCAAATTGGCCTTACATGCTCCCCACAACATGGGCGATGAGTGTGAGTGAGTTTCAGGAACAGGAATGGAAAAGGCCAGAGTGACTAATTCTATCTGCAGTGATTGGGGAAAACCTTGGGGAGGAGTCGTGTATGCTGGTTTTGAAGAATCAGTAGGAATTTGCCATAGGAAATTCATTAATTAGACAACTGAGCATTGACAGTTTTACAGTAGACAGTTGTAGGGGCAGGATGAAGGACAGATTTGGTTTCTCTCTTCTTGAGAAGTCCAGAGTTTGAATTTTTTTTCCCTATGGTATTCAAGGGCACCCATCATCAGACAATTAATATTTAACTCACAATGAATCCCCTTACACATCTACTCTCTTCCAGTTAAGGTGGACTAATTAATTGATCTTTGTCCCCAAATAATTTCTGGCTCTGTAACTTTGTTTCTATTGCCCCCTCATCCTGAAACCTCCTGTCTTTCCCTTTTCTTATTGAAATTACTCATCTTTCTATATCTAACTCAAGTACTGTCCCATCTAGGAACACTTCTCTCACCACCACCAGCGCCCTAGAGAAAATGAATCATTCCTTATTCTAGGCTTCTAAAATTTACTACTTATACCTTCATTGGCTACCCATTCTATTCTGCTTTGGATTAAATATAGTGATTCATGTCTTTTTGCCACTGATAAACAGTAAATAAATAAAAGATAAAACTCCTTGAGGAAAGGGGTGCTTCTTTTTTGTCTTTTTTTAAATTTTGAAAAATTTTCATCTACAGAAAAATTAAATTACTAGTCAATGAACACCCCCAACAGCTCATCCTTAATCCACCAATTGTTAACATTCTGGCATATATGCTTTTTTTTTTTTCTGAATCATTTGAAGGTAAGTTGCAAACATCATTACACCCATCCCTAAATAAATCAGCATGCCTCTCCTTTAAAAATCACAATACCATTATCCCATCTAAAAAATCATCAACAAACCCATTATGGAGTCTATATTTAGATTTTCCTAATTATCTCAAAAATGTCTTGTATAGCTTTATCTCCATTGGATCTAGGATCCTGTCAAGGTTCACACATTGTGTTTAGTTATAACATTTCTTTAGTCTTTTTATCTGGAAGACTTGTTTCTGGATATGAGAATTTCTTAGTCTTTTTTTTTTTAAAACACAGTAGATAATAAATGTTTAATAATGGAAGAAATGGGCAGATGAATGGACAAACAAACCCTAGTGATGCAAAATCCCTAGGCAGTTCCTCCAAGATAGACAGAATTCTACTGGAAGGACATATTTAGAAAGTATCCTTTGTGAAATCACCAGGAACTGAGTAGGGGACCAAGTCATTACCTCCAAACTACCACTTTAATAGTCATGAGCTTCTTCTTAGGCCACTGGAGAAATGGCTCAAGAGTGACTTAGGGAGATAAGAAAATCTGATCCTTCACATCTGACTGAAGATGAGAGGTTCCCAGGAATCAGGGACTCATTATTTCATAGAATGGTAGAGCTAGAAGAGACCTCAGAGATCACGTCCATCTCTCTGACTTTGCAGGAGAGAGCATTCACACCCAGAAATGTACAATGCTTCCTTCAAGATCACACAGGTAAGCTTTGTCCCTGACTCCCTATCCAGCTTCCTTTTAATTTTACCTAGTCATGACAACAATATCTGGGCTCTTTGTCTCCCTTGATCTAAATGATTCACTCAACCTTCAAGCATCAAAGACCGCAAAGGATTCTAGACAAACCTATTCTCAGAAACCCTATCTTACAAGGATGAGCCAGCAACTATACCTTGCCCATGCAGGTGGGGTTATTTTAGAGGGTGCTCGTTGCTGCCAGTGGGGAAAGACTATGAAGCAAACAGCACTTTGAGCAGTCACAGCAAAGAGTGGCAGGAATAAAGCCCTCGATCTCACCAGGCTGAGAAGTAAATATCTCCCTGTTCACTTTGCGTCTTCCATGTCCTGTATTTTAAACGTGTCACTGAACTATTCTAGGACTCATTTGCCTCATCCGTGAAAACAGATCATTGGAGAGCAGTTTATCACCATGATGGCCATTTGCAAGTGTGCTTCCTTTTGGAAATAAAAGTGAAAAATAAGAGAGAAATCAGGGTGAGGGGTGATTCTCATTTCTAATTGCCTGAGGATAAGAATTTATTTAAACCAGCAAAACTGAAATCTCCTCAGGAAGCATTTGTCCTTTCCAAATTTCTTATAGGCAACAGCAACACAGGTTTGCAGTTGGAGAGTTTCATTGTACAGAGAAAAATGACTAGAGAGGATGAGGTGACTGGCTCAGTCATTAATGGATTGAAGAGTGAGGAAAAACCTCAATCATCACTGAGGAGCCAGAGGTTTTGTACAGAAATTCCAGGCTTGGACTTGAACTTGTGACCTTGGCTGAACCTCTTGACTCTTAGGAACCTCATTTATAAAATAAGGGAAGTGGGATAGAATTGCAGTATTTTTTTTTTTTTAACTTCATTACAGTCATCTGATGGTGGGATGCAGTGGTTTAAAATTGTAAAGCCAATTCCCCACCCCATTTCCATTCTGATTTCAACAGCTCCGGAGTGGGATCTACGTTATTCTTAAATAGCCAGGTTTGAGAACCTCTGTTTATAGGATCTCCGAAAGCTGATTCTCAGAAGGGAGTAGAGTCAGTGTAGCAGTGGAAAGGAACACTGGAATTTCACAACTATTCTTGGTGAACAGAGACCATGGTCAGTATTGCGCTTGCTTGTCTGCCTGACTTGATTATTTCCCCAAGCCAAGCACTCCCTTGGAGTGTTCAGTGACAATCAACATTTCCAAGCAACCTGTGGGGACACATGTATTTTTCAACTGAAAGGAAAACAGCAGAAAGCTTGGATCCTTAAACATTCTGGAGGTGTTCAGCCAGCTGTGTGGAGGTCCCTTTCCTATGTCTAATTCAGGCAGTGGGGTGGCCACTGGAGCAAGCAGGAGGGGGAAAGGTCTCAACCACATCTACGAAATGGCTGATCAGTCTGCCTGACTGCTTGATGCCAGTGCCAGCCACTAGCTCCCGACATGCAGAACTTGAAGCATCTGCCAGGCGGGTGCCGGCTTTTGATCAGTATCATGTCTAGCCAGAGACCTGCAGGGAAACGGTCAGGCTCCCTGCAGTTGGCTAGTGGGAATCTTTCTTCAGCCTTGAGAGAGGTGCTTGAATAATTTGAGTACGGATTTAAAAGTGGGGTGCAGGTGGGGGTGGGGAGACTGCATGATGGAGGCTGTCTCCTAATGCCAAGTTTTTCCATTTCAGTTAAAGAAAGCAAGATACCCTTTCTTGTTTGGTGATTGCAGCAGGATTCTTGGGCTGCCTTTGCACATTTGCTACCGTGCCCCAGGGCTTGGAGCGAGCTTTTAGCCTCAGTTGACACATCTATAAAACCCTGAGACCACCAGAGAGGTCCAGGTTTCTCCAGTGTCAAGCTACAGAGTGCGGCAGTGACAGCAACAGAGCTGTTTACAAGGCACTTGAGGACTCCAGCGGAATCACTAGCCAGAAGCCTTCAGGTGGGTCTCTGTCTTCTAACTGGGTCCCCCTGGGACTTCAGCTGGTATCCTTGGGAAATCCAGTCTGCATTCTTAGTGTGGAGACTCAGGGTACCCCGCAAACCTGTGTGTTAAAATGGGTGGCCACTCCTCCCTGGCCCCCTTCCTGAGTAGTCAGGCCAAGTGGAAGCAGAGACCCATCCACAGACAAATAATGTGTATTCTGTGTCTCACAATAGCAGCTATGTGACTTGAAGGGATCTTCTCTTAGAAAACCAGCTGCCCATCAGTTTTGCTTATTTGCTCTAACCTTCAAAGATCCCAGAGTTCCCTTCCTAGTTCAACAAATAAATCCAGTTCCACTCCAGCAGGTTTCAGCCCACAAACTTCTATTGTTACGGGGTCCCCTAAATTTACCCTGTTGGCTCCCTCTCCGGCACCCCAACCCCATTCTGGCTCACCTTTCTTTAGTTTTTTGGGATAAATCAATCTCTCTCGCTCGCTTTTTTTTTTTTTAAATTCTTTCAAAGGGTAAAGAATGTTGACACCCTCTGACACATGCCTCTGATGTCTGGTTAGACTCCAGACGGCTGTATTTGAACGCGTGCTGACGTAATCAGGCAGATTGGGTTAAACCAAATATTACAATTGCAAGAACTCATCTGGAGCTAATAACGTTGAGGCCACCGAAAGGAAAAGGGCCCTGCTTTGGGGCTGGCCAGCGGCACAGGCCATGCTCGGCCAACGCTGCCACCTTCGGTGGAAGCAGGGAATAGGGCGCGCCTCCCTGGCCTTCCTGTTTTGTTCCTGAGTCACTGGCCCCCACGCAGACACCTTCCCCAGCCAGCCAGACCAGGGCTATTTAAAAAAGTTAGCGCCTCTCCATAGCACTTGGTGTAAAGATAGCTAGTCTGACTGCCCTGGCTTTTCTCTGGGGGAGAAAAAAAAAAGAAAGAAAAGAAAAAGAAGAAAAAGACAACAACATCCCAATTTTAGAGCCAGGGCTGGCTACAAAGGCAGTTGCAGTCGGAGCTCGATTAAACACGTGTCCCTTGGATTAAACAGATCATGTGTCACTGGCTCACTTAGGAGGAAAGCTCGTTTAAGTAAGAATTTTTATTTTGCGGGCGAATGAAGGGGACGCACAACTCTGGGTTATGTCGGCACACTGCTGAACTGCAAGTCACATGCTAAATCCTGAAATGATGAAAACATCTGTTTTCGCTTTAGAAAAGCAAGGCTCTGGCGGTGAAGAAGGGCGGGGGAACGGAGGGGGTGGCTTTGCTCACCATCGCCATCTGCCGAGCCTGGTGTGGAAACGCGTGGGTCCCAAGCACAATGCAGGTTACCCGCTCACCCCCAGGAAGGGGGAGATCAACAGGTGGGGGTCTCTGCACCGGCGATCACTCTACTGGGAGGACAGCCCTGATTTTGCCCTGGAGACTGTGCAATTTTGTATGGTCTTGGAGTGTTCATAACAAAGAGCTTTGTCCCTGGGGACTGCTCTGGGGCAGAGGAGGAGGAGAAACAGCAAATGAATTCCCAGGTTGGGAAGGAAGGAGGTAAAGGAGGAGGGGAGTAGCTGGTTGGTGGTTTGCAGGCAGTAAAATTTGCTGTTCCTTCTGGCTGAAATCTACCAGAACAAAGAAATCGCACTGCTTCTCTAGGAAAACTCCCAGCTGCACTTCCCCCAGCCGTCCTTCTTTCCTGCTAATGTGGCTTTTATTCAGCATGTCTGGGAATGTTTCAGCATTCACAGACACCATTCTGATCAGGCTGGACTTGATCAACCTTTTAAGGTGAAATCCACTCAGCCTCATATGAATGGGGCGCTGGAGATGGATTCTGAATAGGAGTCATACTGACAGCCAAGCCACGGTATTCTATCAATATTAAGCAAATATTTACTACCTGCCTGCTAGGTGCCCAGCACTCACTCAGCATAATTATTAGTTAAAAAAACAATACAAATATGTCAAAAGAAAATGTATGTTTAATGTCAAATGACTATTCAAGACAATGAAAGATGTGAGTTCAGAGGCAGGGAGAGGATTCCAGACCCTGATTCGACTTTTTCCCAGTGTTTGGGAGTAATTCCGACAAGTCAGATTCTCCCAATTACTCCTTGTATAGCCTAATCCCCTAAATAACTGGTTTCAGTCAACCTGCTCCAGCTTTGACCTATATTCCCCCAGCCTTATAGTTAAATCCTTCCCTACAGTTCCTGAGGAGCTTGTTGCCAGAAGATATCACTGCTATATTACGATCCAAACTGCATCCTACTACCCGCAATCAGAATTGGGTGGGTCCTAAACTTCACTCCCAGGCATTGTCCCTGGGCTGGAAGCAAAATTGCGAGCTACAACCACGTGAACAGTGCTTCTCAACAATACATGGGCAATGAAGGGTTACTCTAAAAGAGAAAGAACTCTGGTCACATGAAAAGTTCCAATCTCATTAACCCCTTTATTCCTCTTACACTCATCTGCTAAACACACCCTCAGCTCTCTGCTGACCACTTTGAGGTGCCCAAAAGAGGAAAGTCTACTAATACGATCTGATGTCAATCTGTCTGTTCATATAAATTCTCAAATTCAAAGAGAAATAAAGGTTCTCTTTTGAGGCCTAATTCTTCCCAATCTTCTATTTCATCCCAAAGTAAATATAGAAAGAGCTGCCCTCTTCATAGGTCTGAGAAACTTACAGGATGAGTGAGAAAAAGATTTATTTCCATTTTACGGTTGGACAAATAATATAAGAACCAACTCAGTCCTTACAGATCTTGCCATAAACTAGCTATATCCCTGGTGGCCACATGTTTCCATAGGACCCAAGTGCTTACTTTGTTAGGGCCCAAACTAATTCTCAAAGCTGGTATAGGTCCGCTAGTCACTGCAGCTGCCCTGTTCTGGTGTTAGAAAATTATTAGTTCAGGAGAACCATGCAAATCAATAAAATCAACTTCAGTTTTTGTTTCAGACTTTAAAAGATTAGAAGATGAGACTTTATTCTAGTCTGGTTTGATATTGATCTGCCATGGAGAGTTTTGATGAATTCTCTTTGTTTTACAAACTGAGAAAACCTGTTCACTGACCCATATTTCTCTTCTGACTCTTTCCTTGACACTTTTTTCTCATTTTTACCTAGTTTTGCAACAGGTTTGTGTTTTGATCCATTGGGGACAGGATATAAAAAATTTCAGGATGCATTGACATTTTTGAGTTCAGAATTTAAGGTGTTTTGTCAACATTCCTCAAAATAAAAATATCTGAACTAGACTCAAACATCAGGGTAGAAAAACTGCAGGAGAAAAAAAAAATGCATCATGAAAATTAACAGTAGTGATTCTGTGCTTTACTATGTCTAAGATGCCAACCTTCTAAGCTATTATTCTAGTCCTACCTAACTCTCAATTCCCCATTACAAAAATAAATTCTATTGCCCCACTTTACTCCATGCATCTTGGTGTGTTTTTCTTTACACAGAGGAATAACCTTTGTTCAAAGCTCCACTCTCCTAAGCTGTGCTGAATTCTGCAAGATCACTCTCCACATAGAAGATTAGCAGCACCTCCTTTCCAGCTCCAAATAGACTATAATCCAAAAGCTACTCTTTTAAATAGAGGTTTCTTTTATGCTTAAATTCCTAAATAAAAGAAACATCAATGCTACTGCTACTCTCTTCAGTTAAATCCTATTTGCAAGAAATGCTGCATACTCAAAAATCTGGGTGTGAGCTGAAATCTGGGCTCAGGGAACACATTTAGGATTCTCTAGTCATTTTCTATCTTGAGGGCCCTCTAGTGGCCAAAATGATACTTGATATCAACAAAGAACACCAAAGCAAATGATTACAACAAAGGCAGGGTTGGACACTAGCATGCATCTAAAATGCTGCACATAAGTCCCATATTTTGCCCCATAGAGGTGTGTCTCATTTCAAGAAAGCTAAGACAGAATTTCTGTTCAGGGAAAGAAGATGTTATTTGCATTACAAAGGACCCTTCACTTTATAAAAAGAGGCAGGTTTGAACTCTATTAAATGACAAATCTCTCTAATTTCTTTAAGAGTCTATTGAATTGGCAAAAACCAGATTGACATACAAATTTCCAGAATTCATCTGTGGCCTAAAAATCGTATATTTGTACTTCCTTTGCACTATTTGACCTACTTCATGAGCAATTTACCATGAGACACAGGAGAAAGTGTAGATCAGAACACATAGTGGAAAGATCTAAAGGCTCAGTGCAAGCTCAAGGTCCTCGGAGCCCAGAACTGCCTCTCTGAAGCACTGTGAGAATAACAGGAGGTTGCTCCAGTATGTTTCTTCTGGACTTGGAGGATACTGCTAGTGGTCTAGAAGATTTCACAAGAAGGTTTTCCAGAAGAAGTTTGCTACATGTCAGTATGTCATGTCTGGCAGGCATGCCTCAGTTTCTTCTGGTGTAAAATGAAAGGGTGATTACACAAACCAGATATAAAGTTCTCTAGGGCCTTGGATTCCTAGTCATGATTTTTGTTTCCTAGAAGCATTGGGGAAAGAGAGGAAGGGAGAGGGAAGGGAGACTTTCTCCCATAGAGTCCCTTCAGTCTTTCAGACCCTCACCACAGCACCACACCTCTCCCCCCAGCATATGAATGACTTGCGGCAGTCACACCAAACTTATACACCTGCCCTCACCCCATTGCCCACTCAGCAAACTCCTGCTAATTCTGCACCGCCCAGGTCAAATGACTATTTCACTGTGACGCCCTATTCAACTATCCAAAAGCAAGCCTGTCTCATCCCCTTTAGGTTCTATAGCCTTGTGCACTAGCCTCTGTCACAGAGCTTGGCAATGTTGGTGTCCTCTAGTCTGCAGATTGTGGACAGCTTTGTGCTCTCTTTGTCTTGGGTCCTCAGTGCTCAGCGCAGGGATTGCTGAGTGTAAGTGGAATGAGAAGGGCTGCTCCCAAGAACAGAGCTTCTCTCCTTCTATTCCCTCAGGAAGAGAGGCAGCAGTTGGGGCCAGCAATCCCTGCCCTAGGCCTGTCCTGACCTAGGGCCATAGCATGCTACTGTGGATGCTGGGAGAAGCAGAATGGCATTCCTCACCTCAGCATCATATGCTGGTGATGGAGGGGACATCATAGCCTCTTCAGCCTCTCCCTTCCAATCAGATGTGAACCAGTTTGTTATGATGACCGAGTTTCTCTCTCTCTGTGCACTTGCCGCTGCCGCAGCAGCAAATGTTATGGAGCGGAGAGTATGTCTGAACTCTGTGCTCGGGCTGGGCCAGCTCCATCTACTTCTCTCTCTACTGTATGGAAAGAGGAGCCTAAAGTTACTCCCCCTCCTTCCCTCCCATTCTCTGCTCATCCTATACTAATCTAGTTCACATGCACAGTGTGTCCCCAAAACCCTCTTGTTGAGGATACCAGTAGTCTCATCTGCAAAAACAGGGCCTGCCTCACAGGGCTGCAGGAAAGACAGAAGGGGATACTCTCCTTGGTAATGTTTATAGTCATGGCGTTTCACATGCATTAGCTAATGTTTTTAATGATCTAATTTAATCCTCACAGCAACCCTATGGCATAAGATCCTTATTTACAAGCAAGGAAACCACACTGCATTCGGTCACAAGAGAAATTAGCCTGGACTAAAATTGCCATTCTCTGAACACTGTCTCCTTTCTCTGATCACCTATGGAAGCTATATTTGTACAGCATATTCCAATTTAAAAGCACTTGCACTTCTATTCTTTCAGACCTCCCAATACCTTGTGGTGTTGGCTTTAGTATTATTCCATTTTATGGACAAGAAAACTAAGGCAATGGAGAGATTAGGCCAATTGTATCAGTGGTCACATGGCCACTATCCCAGAACCAGACCAACACCTCAGCTCAGCCCATGAGCTCATCCCTCAGAGTTGGAGCTATCCAATCTGGCCTGCTACCTTTTAATTTGTTTTACTTTTATCTACCAAAGACTGTGTGTGAAAAAGAGCACTGGTTGCCTGGCTAGTATCTAGTCTCCCCTTTTTCTTTCCAACAAAAGCCCTCTGTCATTAGAAAGGGCAATGAGCCACGTCAAATGAACTACATTTCCCAGACTCCTTTGCAAAAAGGGGTGGTCAAAAAATATAATCATAAGGTGGTAGGTGGAGATTCTTAGAAAACCCTTTAAAAGAAGACAACACAGATATGAGGTTCTCTGCTACTCCTGCCTCTTCCTGTTTCTTGATGCCTGGACATTGGTCCTGGTGGCTGGAATGGGAGGGAGCTCCATGTAGATTGCAGACCATGAGGGGACCTAAAAGAAGAAAGCCATGCTAAGGACGGCAGAGCAGAAAGATGGGGGAAATTTTAGATCTTTTAAAGCTGAAGTTTCTATAGCAGCCTAGAACTTTTTTGTTGTTGTTTTTACATGAAAACAAACTCTTCTCTTTTAAAACCACTGTAATGTAGGTTTTAGGTTATATGCAGCTAACCCTCATATCAACTGATTGCTTCTTCAAGAATGGGTTAACTCATCCCTTCATTCATCCAATGTTGGGGAGGAAAAATTTCTCCCCATATCCTTCTAGGTTCTTCTAGCTGATCTAAAAATTAAAATGACCTGAGACAGATTAAACTGGAGAAAACCAAATTTTATTTCATATACATGGGAGCTCCATAAAAACATGGGGCACAAAGAAGAGACCAAAGCAGGCAGCTTTTATACTTTTGGACAAAGAAAAAGTAAATTTATGAAGAACTGACAAGACGATGAAACTTAGGCTTGGGTACTAATTGGTAAAAAAAACTAAGCAGAGTTTGTTCACAGTCTTCTTAGCCCTGAATTCCCTATCTCTGGTGGTAAGCATGTCTCTCTACTTCCTGGTGAAGGGAGGGCACCTTTCATAGGGGAGACTTATTTCCTCCTTTCAGGGGGACAAAGGAGAGTCAGAATGTCCTTCTTGTACAGGTTGTTTCTTAAGTAATGTTAATTCAAAATGATCAATATGTCAAAGTAGCATTTTTGTGGAGGGAAAATTTTGTTCCCCTATATCAACAAATTTTACTAAGCATCAAGAATTATTCAAGAATCCATGGAAACATAACAAATGAAGAGCTCCATTTTAAAAGATTCCGTGTTTTCTGCTGCTTCACCACTGCCTTGCTTCAAATCTCATCCAGGATCGAGGGGGATGAATGACTGAATTTTCTTTCACAGAAGTCCACCTACTTTCTGATGAGACCAGTAATCTGCACTTTTGCACTCTCCCCTCTAGGTGTACAGCCTCCACGGAGAGGGCTGACTTATGCTTCTGAAACGGAGAGTGCACATTCTGTGCAGTCTCTCCCATGGGGTGATTATCAGAGCCACTTTTGGCCCACAGATCTTTGCATGAAGAAAAATCTCACTTGTGCTTGGAGTACTTTTTAAGAAGAGTGAGCCCCCAAAGGACTAACTCAGTCTATTCCTTATTCAGAAGTTTGCTACATCTTGGAAATGTGTCCATTCACCCTAATCTGTTTCACATATCATACAATTTTGTAGCAGCAAAAAATAGTAAAAGTCATGTAATAATAATCTGACTACTCATTCATTCTCTTGCTCTCACTCTCACAATGAGGATATAGAGAAATCACATACATTTCTGAACTCACTCTTCTACATATGTTTTGCTGTCTCCTATAAGGCACAATTGCTCTGTCTTCTTTTGTCTCTGCCCCCTAGAAACTTCAAGGCTCTGAACATAGGAAACACTCTAAAAGCACATGTCGATTCCATATATTGGACCATACATCAACCAGCATATTGGGGTTAACCTCTGGGTCAGAAAGACTGGCTTGAAAACAAGCTTTATTTTTTTTTCTATGTAAAATAGGATAATTATATTTATTTAACAGAATTTTTAATATTAAATGAAATGGTAGTGCCTAGCACACTATCAGTCCTCAGTAAATGGTTGCTATTATTATCCACTCATCCATTCATCTACCCAAAAAACTTTTCCAAAATAATCTTAAGTTCAGAGTAATATGGCAAGTATGAGTAATAGAAAAGTAGACAACACTTTCGATTATAGTGAACTTAGTTTTGCCATCCAAAATAGAAGTTAAGGGAATTTTTACCAAGTAAGAAGGTAAAATGGATTTCTGTCAAAGCATCCCAATACCAATGAATCTCTGCAATCAGAAAATTCTCTAGTGACCCCTCCAATGTGATTTATTTCGATAATAAACCATATTACACCTTAAGCCACATGTATATATGTCATTCCTCCACATAGCCCTACCTGAAAGATAAACAGAAGAGGGCTGCCCTTTAAATAAAGACTAGCATGTGGCAAGAGTCTAGCCTGGACCCAAGGATGCATTTCTCACTCTCCATCCTGCTCTGATCCATTACAGAAGTTGACAAACGCAAGCATTCAGGGAAGGACTCCATCGTGGCTCTTCCTTGGTCCTGTGGGGCATGATGCTATGTTCACATCAACAGGCCATGCGGTTTCCCAGGCTGTGTAAAATATGAGGCAAAGGGAAGGAGTCCCACCCATGGGGTTCAGAGCAAGGAGGAAAAAGAAACTTGTCAATTTATGTTTTAGAGGCTCACTTTTCAGTACGGATTAGTATAAATTGTAGTGTTCAGGATGAAGTGGTTAAGATAGATGTATCATCTGCACTCCATCATCTATGCTAAAAGAAAGGATCCGGGAAGCCTTGGGAAAAAATTTAAAAGGTAGGTTGATTATTCAAAAACTTATTCTCTATGTGTGTTTTGTTAACAAAAAGTACTATCTACATTTCATACATTTTGCTAAAGTTATTACAATCAGTTTTCATTTATCCATTATAAAAGTATAGTGTTAGATTATAGAATAGTATTTGGGTACTAGGATTCTACTATTCATTCTTCCTTTAAGAAATCTCTATATAAAAATACAATAGCCAAAGGAAACAAGGTATTACATCACTAATAAAATCTGGGTAAGCAGCCTATGACACATTGTTTTACCTGAAATAGTTTCTCTTTGAAGCTGAACTGCTCTGGTTTAAACTCAAAATCCAATTGGAGTCCCTATCTCTCCCCATTGTAATCACAGGCTCCACTAGCACAAGCTTGACCTTAGGTTTTAGAGTTCACACTGATTAGTTCACCGATTAGGTGAGCTCTTAGGCAAGCCACTTAACATCCTTAGCTTGTTTTCTCTTTTTATAACATCATTTATAACATCTAAAGGAGACTCAAAATGGCCTTGCACCCCAAAGTTTTATTCTAAGTTGCTCTGGGAGGAAAGAATCATATCTCTCTTATTCTACATTATTCTTCCAATGGCTAATACAGGACTTGATACAAAGGAATTTCTCAATAAGTACTTATGGAATGAATGTTGCTCTGAGATCCATGAATCAGGTGCCTTATTGACCAAGTAGTTTTGATTCTTGCCAACCCAGAGCTCGAGACTTTACATTAACCTTTAATTTCTTCAGGTACTGCCCCAATCCTCAGAATTCTCTCTTGATACCTCACTATCCTAGAGACCGAAGAATGTATAAGAGATTCCAATAGGGGGCTCAGCAGCTATTCACATATAATCCACATTTTCTACCCTCTAAATCTGGCATATCTATGTGATGCAATTTAATACTTAGGGGAACTGTTTTGCCATTTAACACATTCCTTGCACAGTCGAAATGGAAAAAGTTCATCATCCAACACTAAATACCTCCAAAGCTGCTACCAACTCCTTCTTTTCCTCCTACTCCATCACAGACACACACAAACTGATCCTATCACCTCACCTTTAGCAATCCTTAGACCACCTCACTTCTCTTCCTTAGAGTTCAGACACATCCCTCTTGGCTAACCAGGTTACTTTTATACTAAATATGCTTAATGTGACAACCACATTTTTGACCCATCTTCTGCTTATGCATCTGTCTTATGCTCTTATGTCTATTTTGCTCTCTATTTTTTTTGGTGGGATGCATTAATAGACATTCCTCCCATATCCCAAACAGCAAAACACTCAATAGGAAAACCTAAGTGAGTCAAAGATAATAAATCCTACTATGAATTCTATTAATGTGGAAGATAAGTCAAAGAACATGACTGTGATGATAGGTAGAAACACAGCTGGTGGCATGGTGACAGTCCTCTGGTTCTATTGGTATTTAGAGTAAGCCTATATCAAAACTGCTTATAGGGACAAAGGGGAAGAGAATATTTCTCTGCTTCTGAGATCTGAATTCAGATTTGCCTTTATGGTTGGAACCAGGACCTACCAGAAATAGCATAGGTTTGGTAAACTCCCCTACATAAACTTGGTTATATTCAGGACAACAGAACTGTAACCAGATGCAACTGCTCATATAGAATAAAGTGATAAAAGAACACACACTAAATGTTAAGTTATCTCTGGGAATGATTTTCTTCTTGGTGCTTTTATTTTCCCAAAATTTCTATAGTGATACAAATTCCTTTTACAATCCCCTAAATAAGATGTTATTTAAAAAGGTAAATAAATTTCAAATGCATATACCCACATAGGACTATCAGAGGGTCATTTGGATTTGCTGTGTGAAATAACTAAAAGCACAGACTCTGTAGCTAGATTACTTGAGTTCAAATCTCAGTACTGCCTTTTACTAGCTGTTGTGACCTTGGGTAAATTTCTCAATCTTTCTGTACTTCAGTTTCCTTATCTATAATGTCAGAATAATAATATGCTCCTTAAAGAAGTGTTATGAGGATTAAATGAGCTGATATGTAAGAAACCCTCAGAATAATGCCTGGCATGTAGCAATTACATATTTGCTATTATTTATTGCCATGATACTATCATTGCTCAGAATATTTTTGGACCGCTTTTTGGGAGTATTGTATTTATTAAACACATTCCCTTGAATCACTTCATGTGGATAAAATTTCCTCCTTTGAAGATGTTCTAATTCTTGGGAGCAATCAAGCTGTTTGGGGATTGAAATAGGTGTACTTATGACGTCAAGAGTTTAATGTTCTAGTGTTCATCTACTGCCTATGAAGAATTCCATAAAACACATGTGCAGACACACACCCAGACTGTTCAGCACCATCTAGCGCTTGATCGATCCCTAAGTAACTAATAGGTTCTGCCTCAGCTATAGAGAGGTTAAAAATAAGTTTACTTATGAGACCGCTTCATACAATTCATCTTGAAGGTTTTTCGAACTAGTTTATAGCCAAAAGGCAAATTTCAGAAAAGGCTGATTTACATTTAAATTTGAGTCTTCTTTTTCCCCTCAAAGTTTGCTAATGCCAAGTTTTAAGTGTGAAATGTCATTGTTTTCATACAAACATACTAAAATATTACCAGTTGTCATTTGGGCATTAAATAGGGCTGCGATATCACGATAACATTTGCATTTTTTACACCATTGCTCTTCTGTAAATATGTGCTGACTCGAATTACTCTACACATAATCTTAAAAGAAAATTAATGGGGCCCTGGCATCAAAGTCAGTTAGGACTGGATGAAAATAATGGTAGCCACCTCCGTTTGCTGGGACCCTAATGTCCTGGGCTAGATTAATTACTGCCTTAATAGAACACGTTACAATGGTGTGCCCCTCAATGTATATAAGTAAAGGTGAATAAAATGTGTACTGAACATTCTTTTTTCAAGATGCAAAGGATTTTGATAAAATCTAACTGGATTGTTGCAAAGCAAAGGAATCTCTCAGTTTCTAATTACTAAATTCTTTACAAAACATTTTCCAATCAAAAAAAAAAAACAAAAAAAACAAAAAACAAACAAACAAAAAAACAACCAGACTTCACTGATTTTGCATCAGTAGGGAATATTGTGTTCCATACAAATAATTTTGCAAAGAAATTTAAGTATACTTTTTTTATGTCTCCAAATGTCAATTTTAATCTTTCTAGTGGAAATCCTTTTAAAAAAATGCAAATCAAAACCACAATGAGATAGCACCTCACACCAGTAGAATGGTTATTATCAAAAAGTCAACAAATAACAAGTGATGATGAGGATGTGGAGAAAATAAAACCCTCGTGGGCTGTTGGTGGGATTGCAAATTGGTATAGTGGAATATTAATCAGCTCTAAAAAAAAGAATGAAATCTTGTCATTTGCAACAACATGGATAGACCTAGAGGGTATTATGCTAAGTGAAGTAAGTCAGGAAGACAAATATCATAAGATTTCACTTATATGTGGAATCTAAAATAACAAAACAAAACCAGACTTACAGAGATCAAACTGATAGGCAGTAGGGGGATGGGTGGAAAAGGTCAGGGGAATATAGTTAACAATATTGTGGTAAGTTTGCATAGTGACAGATGACTACTAAACTTAGTGTGGTGGTCACTCTGTAAGGTATATAAATGTCAAATTACTATACTGTACATCCTAAATTAATATTCTATACCAACTATACTTAAATGAAAAAATTTTAAAGTGTATTACCTGTATTCTTAAATTTCCTAAACAGTTATTACTATTACAGATCTCTAATATTGTACCAAAGGGGCAAAGTAGAATGGTGAATAAGGACTTAAGAATGGAATAAATCTAGGTATGAATCTTGACTTTGCCACTTACTTACCAAATGAGATCTTACAGAAATTACCCTCTCAAGAGTAAATTATCACATCTTTTAAAGCAAAGATTAATATTTGAATCATAAGATCACTTTTAGAATAATAAAAAAAAAGTTTATAAAGAGTTTAGCATAGCACTGCAAAGAACAGGGGTTCAATAGAAAGGAACTATTATTCTAATTGAGTGGGCTACTTAATGTGTAGGATTTTGTCCCTATTGGGCCTATAGGGCCTAAACCAAATGGCCCTAATCCATTGTTTGTTGAGTTCCTTTATCTCTAATAAAGGTTTTCTGATAGTCTAACTATAAGGCTCTTATCTTTATTTTATTGTCAGTTTGTCTCCTGTAGCAGTCTCTTTCCATTTTAAATTTGCTGTGGGCTGGGGAACCAGATACTCATAGCTGACAGAGGTAGTCAGAATTTGGGAGCGACGTTGAGATACCCGCCTAGGATTCAAACACTGTCCATCCAGAGTTAAACTTTAAAATCAACACACAGCAGGGAGAATAATCTTACAGATACAATGGTTCTCAAGCCAGGAAAATTTTATCATAACCCAGTCTGAATGTGTTGACATTAGCTATAGAATGTTTAGTGAGGGGGATTGGTGTGCTCAACCACAAAATACAGAAAAAGATAAATCGAAAGTGGCAGATACGAGCAGTGCCCAAGCCCCATCCAGGGGAATCTTTTGAGAAGGGACTTCAGGAAATAAGAGCCCATTAGCAAGACTTTTTAAATAAAAATGTATACAGGGAGTTGTAACTTGAAGGTTTCAAATACTAAGTTATTCCTGTAGTGGAGTGTCAATCATTTGTTTGTTCATTCAGTATTTATTGTGTAACTACTATTCTTGCCTGGACCCCTCTCACTTCCTTTATTCTATATCCATGCTCACCAAGCAACCTTCTAATTGTGACTGGCTTCCTGGATAGATGTCTCTATAGGGGGAGAATGCAACAGCGATGCTAACATTCTAAGTGACAGGACTACTTCCCATGGTGAGTTAATAAATGGGCTTTACTCTTTTGTTGCATATCAGTCTCATGAGCTTGGTTAATGTGCATTTGCCCACCAGAGATGAATTCACTATTATGCATTGACAATACATGATCTAAACCTACAAATCTAAGGGCTAGGCCATGGGCAGGTAAATTCACTCAGGTGGTAGGTATCCCATTCTGGGTGCAAGGTGCTGGGTTGAGTGTGTCTTTATTACACTGAATGCTGACAGATGGCAGTGTGGTACAATGATAGAGAACAGGATCGGGGGGCAGATATACCCGGCACTGAATGAAGGCTGGTTTTGCTATTTACTTTCTAGTTTCCCTTAAACAAGTTACTTAACCTTTCTGAGCCTCTTTTACCTCATCTATGAAACAGGATGAAAATACTGCAGATTTGTTTGGGCTCAATATTTAAACAAGAGCAGCATACTAGATCTGTTAAATCAAAAATACCTCTAATGAATTCGACCTCAAAGGCAAGAGAAGTGAAAGCAAAATTAAATAAATGAGACTATGTCAAACTAAAAAGCTTCTGCACAGCAAAAGAAACCATCAACAAAATAAAGAGGCAACCAACTGAATGGGAGAAGATATTTGCAAAGAACACCTCTGATGAGTAGCTAATACCCAGAATACATAAAGATCTCACACAACTCAACAACAACAACAAAAACTTCAAACAATCCAGTTAAAAAATGGGCAGAGTATCTGAACAGATACTTCTCCCAAGAAGACATACAAATAGCTAACAGACACATGGAAAGATGCTCAACTTTACTAGCTATTAGGGAAATACAAATCGAAACCACAATATCACCACCTCATACCTATTAGAATGGCTATCATCAACAAGACATGTAATAACAAGTGTTGGGGAGGTTGTGAGGAAAAAGGAACTCTCACACACTGCTGGTGAGAATGTAAATTGGTATAGCCACTATGGAAAACAGTATGTAGTTTCCTGTAAAAATTAATATGGCCCAGCAATTCCGCTTCTGGCTATCTAACCCCAAAATTTGAAAACATTTATATGCAAAGATATATGCACCCTGATTTTCACTGCAGCATAATTCATGGTGGCCAAGACATGGAAACAACCAAAGTGCTCTTCAACAGATGATTAATAAAGAAGATGTAGTACATATATACAATGGACTATTACTTAGCCATAAGAAAAGATGAAATACTGTCATTTGCAACAACATGGATGGGTCTTGAGATTATTATGCTAAGTGAAATAGGTCAGAGAGAAAAAGTTGAGAACCATATGATTTTACTCATATGTGGGATATGAAACTGAATGCAACAAACAAACGAGATAGAGACTCATGGACACAGACAACAGTTTAGTGGTTACTTGAGGGGGTAAGGGATAGATATGGGTAAAGGGGATCAAATATAAGGTGACAGAAGGAAACTTAACTTTGGGTGGTAAAAACTAAAAGCAGTAAACATATGACATACTGTTGAACACTTGAAACCTATATAATTTTATTAACCAATGCCAACCCGATAAATTTAACTAAAACAAAACAAAACAAAAACAAACACCTATTCCTCTCCCCCAAGTTCCACACTTTCCAATCCTGACTTATAGATCCATTTGCCATCCAGCTACTGATTAGAGGAAAATGCAGCATTCTTCACAAGACTTCACTGCCTGTGGAAACCTCCTAAAAGTGCTCTTTGGCACACAGCTCATCATACTGCTGTCCTTTCTTCTCTTAGATTTGGAAATTACCTTCTTAGCAAATGTAGTCACACCTTTACGGGACCCACTTTAGTCATCTCCCCTCATGAATAATTCTATTTACTTCAAAACAACCTCCATAACATCTCCCACTCCTCAGCTAACACAAAGACACCACGTTCTTCAAGGAGCTACCACCTGAGACTAGTTTGTTAATAACAAAATTATTCCAGGTCTTAGTGTTCTCTCAACTATGAAATAAATGTTCTTCTAAAACAAACACATCAAACACTGGTCAGAGACTGTATTAACCATCTTTATTGCACTCAAAAGAACAATGCAAGACACGCATAGAGCGAATTTTCAAATAGGTGTTTTCATGACCCAGTTAAATTTTTATTCAGTGAAAAAGTTGACATTGTGACAACAATTATCTTAAAATTGTGCAACAATATAGTAAAATCTTCAGCATAATCAGTGATTTGGAAACCAAGGCAATTGAAATCATAAATACCTACTTTCACTTTGGAGAGAAATAAGTATACAGTGTCTCACTTTAAATAAGAGCAGAGCAGGCCTTTATTTTGTAGCAGATACTTTTGATTTTTGCCTAAAGTTTCTAATAATTCATAACAAGAGTCTTTAAATGAAAAATCACATGGACTATCTGAGAATAATGTCCCAGTTCAGCATTCATACATATTGTATTTGAACTAATACACATCAAACTAATACCATTCTTGAGTTATTTGGCTCTGATGATTTAATTCATAATATGGCTGCTCAGAATTAGTGAGCAGAAACATATATACAAACTATCCTCCCTCAATCCACATTCAGTGTTGATACCCCTTCGAAAACATGTTTATTGACCATGTACCCATCAGTACATATATCTCTTGCTATCTATTCCATATTTCAGTCTTGCATAGAAAGAAGTCTATATAAACTTAATGCACTGGCTTTTATTACACAAAAATTGTACCTGAAAGGCAGCACACACACCTGTTAAGAAAAATAACATAATAGGAAGGTCAAGATACAATCCCAACACAAGTGAAGATTCTTTTTTTTTTTTTGAATCAATTCCTAAAATCAATATGGAGGTGGTATTCAGTTTGCTTAGAGCCCTAGAACCCTTCTTTAGTGACCTCCTAACCCTCTGCTGAAGGAAGAGAACATCCTTTCCAGGAATTCACCATGACCCTCTTGGCGGGAAAGTGATCAACAAAACCTGACAGGATGGGGTTTCTGCCCTTAGGGAAGTACTGAGATTATAATCTCACTAGATGATCAGCTGCTAGGTGGCTACTCAAAGGCAGGAGTCTCCACGGAGGAGTGGGTGATCATCTGTAAGGGCCTCACAACACCACCGCTCTCCCCACTTTCCTCCCAAAATGGCCACTGGTTTGAGAAGGGTTACATTCCTTAAAATGCGGAAGTTTAATCTAATGGACCACACATGATAGGCAGGAGAGAACATGCAGCTGTGTGTCTTACATCTGTCCCACTCAAATACCCCTTGTGATACTACCCAAGATGGAATGACAGGAATCCTTTTCCCAAAGTAAAAAGTTTCAATCAGCTACCCAGAATTGTAAATATCTCCCCAACTTGCCAGGATAACCAGTAGTTACTGGAGCTACTCATCAGTATGAAAATAGATATGGCTTCTCCCTGGAATCTTCTGCAGAACCCTACACTGTCATTTTATCTGCACAAACCCACGTCTCATAAGGCTCAAAATCATTCAGTACATAAAGGGGCAAAATCAACTTCCAAAGGAAATTTGTACTCAATTCCCCTGCCTGCCAAATTTTAATGGTATGTCCATCGTGGTCCACTTCCAATGCTCATTCTAATGTGCCTTGGGGGAAAATAAAACCTTTTCCTTGTACAGTGTGAACTTTTGAGGTGGTGTCTTCAATGAGGTACAAAAGTCCCTTCTTCACAAACAACCAGGGGCTCCAGCTGGTCACAGTGAAGACGATTATCTGATCACTCTCGAAGGCTGCACATAGTTTTTGTTTTTACTTCCTACTGTCACTCCAACCTCTGGATTTTTACAGACAGCACATATACATCGAAAAACCACAAAGCTATGCAGAGGGAAATAAGAGTGCGTGCTTCAAAAGTACATAAAAATATACAATTTACACATAGCTGCCTCTATCTAGCTTAGTTTTCAGGAACTTAGCTCTTCTGTTTATATAAAATATTCTAGACCTAAAAGTCTGCATTTTCTCAAACAGCACAGTGGCATTTTCCAAAGAAAGGGGTGATGGCTGTTCTATACAGTACTGTGTACTAAGCATTGGGAGGCACTGGTAACTAGAATTGGATGCTCAAATATCTTAAGTTGCTAACTGGAGACATATGTTCTGTAAAAAGGTTTGTCTCTGGAATAACTGAAAATAAAGTCTCAGAGCCTTTGATATCAGCTTTTACCAATGCCACCAAAAAGTTGGCAGAAAAATAAAAATATATATACTTTCTAGTGGTTCAGTTAGATGACTTCCCTCCCACCAGACTGTTACTCTTTCAGCTACTTAAAAAGCTTACTAAAGGGGAAGTGGTAGGGCATGGAGTTTTCAACAAAACTCCAAGGTAAGATAAAATAAAGCCGAAGAAATTCCAGTCTTTAAAAAAATAACAAAAGAGAGTAACAAAAGAGAAAATATGCTGGAAGAAGGCTCATTATCACTACTACTTGTTGAAATAAAATGAAACCTTACCTACATGACATATTAAATGTCTACAATTTAAAATACCCCTCATCCAAAAAATATATATTTTTTAAACTAAAATATGTAATTATTTCTTTGTTTTCCAAACAATTCCTAAGTAGAAGGAAACTATATTATTACCCAAGAGTGATTCTTTTGGTTAAAAGAAAGCAAATACTTGTGAGAAAGAGATGCATTGCATCTAAGAAGAGATGGAGTTTTTAGAAAGCTGGTGTGTAAAGGACACATATTCAAAAGTGTGACTGTGGAACATCTCCAGAGCTCACTGCTTCTTGGCTGGGAAGAAGTTCTGCAGTGAAGTTCATACAGTAAGGGTCACAACAATGCTAGAGCTTGGTGCTTACATCAGTAAGTCTAAAGGGTGCGAATCAGTGCACAATGGATTCCACATACCTATCATGGGGCATGATATGAATACAGGAATGGCATTTAAAGAAAGGAAAAAACTCCCAGTTTATTTTACAGAGAGAATAAATTCTAGTATCACTGCTACTATGAATCGGATTGAATGGTTTCAAATTCGTAGACCTCCAGTATCGCTGTAAGAGTAAATAGCACTTTCTCTTTAAATGGGGTAGGAGTATGGGCAAGGGAAGTGGAAGGAAAGAAAAAAAGAGAAGGCACTGACCCAATGCAAAATGACTGCATATATCAGTATGGATTTTTAAGGACAATAAGTGGTACCCCAACACAAATACAAAACTTTACATTTGAGATTCTTCAGTGATAAGTAAAAAATAAAAAAAAATAATAAAATAAATTAAAAAAAATCAAAAATGGTTCTATATTTGCCAGTGTATCTATCATGGCACAGATCTAGAACTCTCTCTCACACCCAGAGTAATTTTTTGCAATGACAATGACACCAGTGTATAATAAAAAAAGTGGTACTATTTTGTAGCTTTGAAGGCCACATCTCGTACAGAGGTGTATATGTAAGATTCCATTAATTAATAATAAAGAGGAAGCTGTTGCTTGCAAGGCTTCCCAAACTGCAGCTTTGTTTAACTGAAATGGAGCAATGACTCAACATGCTTTCCTGCCAAATACACAAGTTAATAAAACTGCTCCTGTTTCTTACCCCAAAACCCTATGGGCGAGGGACTCATAACATGTATGGTGTCAGGTGGCCACTAAAGCCTTGCCTTACACAGAATCTCAATAAATTAACAAAATAACGTGAAAGAACTTTCCCCCATAATACACCCAAACGCTTTCATATAAACTAAACCCAAACAAAATTTAAAATTTGAGCATACTTTCAAGGAGGAAGGATTCCCCCCATCACTTTCTCTTGAAGTTTTTATTAACTACATTTCTGTGTCTTAGAAAAATAAAAAGAATGGCCAATTTCTTGAATCAAAATTATCTTACAAATGTAAAAGCATGCCCAGCAAGCACAGCCCTGTAAGACTACATTAATATCAAGTCAAAGCAATTTGGTTACTAAAATCAACCTGGTTTGAAGTTCACAGTTGATTACTACAAAGTTTATTCATTCCTTTTTTTTTGTTTTTTTGTTTTTTGTTTGTTTGTTTGTTTGTTTGTTTTGGCCCATATAAAAATAACATTGCAACTCAAAGTGCATTTTTTAAAATAAACCATCAACTATCTTTATCAAATAAAATATTTACACCATTTGGTTTCTAGTGAGGAAAGCTCTTTCAGGCTATCACCATGGGAACGTCATCTGAAAATCCAGTTATCATCGGAGCATCTTCATCGTCCTCTCCTAAAGGCAAAACAGTTAGTCCTTAGTGAGTTCCACCTCACTTGTGTCTGATCCCACCTCCCACCGCTGAGTCCCTCCCACTTCCTACCCCATCACAAGCATCAGCTAGGAAAGTTAGCACTTTAGCTGGACAAAATAACCAATGCTGAAACCTAGCCCAGCTTGTCTCTGACACTCTTGGGTCACCTCTCCATCAATGGGTGGCCAAGCTTATTTTAATGGTAGCTTGAATTTAACTAAATAAGTAAAGTCAATTTTGTAGGAAAGAGAATCTTACTACCCACTCAAAAGTCCAATGGGTGGTTTAAGTTCCCCAATTTGAGTTATTCACACCCTGTGCTAGCACAGTGAACTTCATTGTCTGTTTTCTCCTTTGCACCCATGTTAATCTAAAAAAAAATATATCTTAGAGGGGAGTAAGTACTTTGAGGACAGCTTCCCAGACTAATGGTTGTCCCTTCATGGCCCCTGGTACAATTCTGTACAACTAAGTGCCAATCCAAATTCAGTAATCGTTGCATGGCACCATATAATAGGTCAACTCCTTGTGCCTGCAATAACAGAAACAAAGAACCCACTCCATTCATGCAAAGCAAGCAGTTCAAGAACTTATAATAAGCAAAAAAGGAAACTGAGAAGAAAAGCAAGCAGAGTTAATATCGAATGATCAGTGAATGGGAATACATAAAAATCTTTACAAACAAACAAAAAAAATTATTATTAGTTTACAGAAAAAAATCAATATGTAAACTCACTCATATCCAGCATTCTGAATCTGTAGAAACCTGAGTTTGGGGAAGGTCCCCAAACATACTTACTTTATTTTAAGTGGCTGACTTGCTCAATTAGCATTTAATGTTTGAATGTGCAGACATTTATAACAAAAAATATTTCCTTCTTTTTCACATGCTATACGTTATCAATACATAAAAGAAGAATGGCCAGTGAGGTTGCACTAACAGTCAGAAAGAGAAACAAGATGGAAAGGACTTCTTCGGACAGAAGCAGATTTGGAAAGCATGACTTTTTGTCTTGACTAGAATTTCTAGAGATATCAGACCTCCAGGTCTGTGAAGGATGAGAAGGGTTGAAATTCTTGAGAATTTGCCAACACTTTGGGAGTACTCAAAGCCCAGGGCCTGTCCTTCCTATACAAGGCAAGCTCCTAGAAGTGCTTCCACAAAAACAGTTCCCCACCTTGGGGCCAGACTACACTATTGAAGAGAATACTGGGACTTTAACTTTGGAGCAAATTCAAAGTAAATGTCTCCAACTGGTTTAACCCAAAGCAGTGAGATCATTCGTTAATGCATAACTTCTAGAGTCAAAAGATGAGCTTAAGGTGATACTTCCTAATCAAGTCATTGATTTTGTGGGGTCTGCCCTGTGAAGAAGAACCACATACCCAGGTCGTCCCCTGAGGAGAAGATGGCTGAGCCCAGCCTGGAGCTGTAGTGGCTATTGGCAAAGGCGGTGAAGCTGCTCTGCAGCCTCCGATGTTTTGTGTACAGGATGGCAAACCCAACCCCTAGGCTCAGCAGTATCAGGAATAAGATGGGCACCACAACAGCAGCAACATCAGTAGATCTGGCAGCCCGAAGCGCTGACGCATCTCCACCTGCCAAGGCAAGATACCAACCCATAAACCTCTTACTAAGGGCAAGAGAAGGGATCAGTTAACTCCTCAACACCCCTCCCACCAAAAAAGCTAGGTGTTTTCAACAGCCACTCAAACCGCCTGCCTGGTATGACATGTCCCTGAACGTGACGTCTGAATGTTTCCTGACTCTTCGCCATGAGCTGATAGATCATGGACCTTGTGCATGCAAATACGGTAATTACATTAGACTCCTAATCACTGCCTTGTTGGTTATTTAGATAATCTCTTGGAAGGGAGACCTTTGTTGGGGTATCAACATTGATTTCATTAGCATTATTACTTAAGACCACTTGCCTGCCTTACATAAGAGGATGTGAAATCAGACCACTAATTAACAAGATTGCAATTATTTCCCCCTACTTGGCACCAAAGTCTCTCTGAACTGCAATTACCTGAAGCTCCATTAAGTGACACAGACCAGCAATATTGCCTTAACAGCTCATGAAGTTTTATGAGTTTTTACTTAAATAAAAGAGAGAGCCAGGGAATGTTTTCATATATATTTAACATTTTCTAAAAGCTCTTTACAAAGCCATTTGAGTGTCTATAACCTAACAATGCCACCCTCTTTTCATTATTTTGAACAAATCCTAGTTTTATGATGATGTATCAACAAGGCTCTAGGGCAAAGACACCCCCTGTTGGGTTAGAACCAGTCTTCCTGAAAGGGGTAAGGTTTTTAAGTCAGAAATTCTTGGGAAAGTCTGAGTCTGAGGCAGGGAAATGGAAATCTGAGTCAGTTTTAGTTAAGGAAGCAAAAAAGGACTCTCTAGGTCTCCAGGAGGAGCCTTGCTCAGCCTGAGGCTATTCCCTAGTATAAGGTAGGATGATGTGGGCCAGGCCTCTGCTCATGAAGAAATCCAGTAGTTTCCTGGGATTCTTCCCAACAGGGCACTCATGAAGATGGACCAGAGAGCCATTTCTTGCGAGGCTAATCTAACAATTTAATATTTGTGTCTTTAATTCCTTTCATTATTGACTTACCGAACACCATCCCTACCAAACAAACAAACAAAAAAACTCCAGCAAAATCTTTTCATGTGTCTTAATATCTAACCTCAAATGCTCTCGGCTAGAGCAGGAAGCCAGAATGGTGGTGACAGGAATGAGTGAGCCTCTGCCCTCCACTCCACTTCCAAGGGGACAGAGAACAGCAAAGGGCAAGATTTAGACTGAGAGGTCTGACCAAAAGATTCTTTCTGTTAGACAATCTTGGCTTTATAAAGCAGCTGGCAGGTATTCTCACAATGGTTTTCCCCAGTCTATTTCAACAGCTGCTGACTGGTTTTACTTATAAAGGAGGCTCTATTTAGGAAACGCTAGAAGTTTGGTTGGTTGTTTTCTGTAGGACCTTCTAAGAACCTGTATGATGCTTTGAATCGCCAAAGGGTTATGATATGCAAGGCTCCCTCCTTTATGGTGGTACCAAGGGTAAGTATTGCACCAGAACATATCCCGGGATGCCTGACGCGACAGAACACATAATAACTCTAACATAAGATTTTGGCCTGAGCACTGGTTCGTTCTTGGCTGGAAGTAAATAAAACTAAAAAGACCAGTGGCAAAATGTTTGTTGAAATCCTGGTCAAGCTGCTACCATATAAGCAGAATTTCTGTGTAAATGGAAGTTTCCTCTCCTCTGCCATCAGCATAACCCAATAGTGATATCTTTGAGTGTCCATAAGAGAGAGATCTCAGGCCAAATCCTTGTTCTGAGCTGAGGCTGACAGTTAAAATAAAGGGGAAGGCTGTAAAATTAGTTACTCTACAAGAGGGAGATTATTAACCAACTTGGAGAATCCTAGGGAATATTAGCATATTGGAGGCTCTGAAAAGTCCTAAAAACAATAAAGACAACAAAAACCAACAAAACTCATTAATCTAGTGTTTCCTAAATAGAATCTCCTTTTTAAACAAAACCTGTTAGCCTTTCTTTTCTTGGGCTTGACATTCAGAGTGTGGTCGGTCACCTTGTAATTCCAGCTCCTTACACCATGGCTCAGGAAGTATTTGTAAATAAATCGATGCCTGATTAAATTGATAAATAAATGATTTTCTTTTGAATTGAAATAATATTTCAAATGCATTTTGAAAAACACATTTTAATCAAACCATACTACATCCTTGATGTATTTTCCCGGAATGGAAGACAGAAACTAGCAGCAATAGCAACTCACCAGATCCTAAGTCATCATATAGCAGGACAGCAGGCTCCCCACAAATCTGGCTGCCAAAAAGGCATCTTGCTTGGACAGTGAAAGTATAATTATGACCCAATTTCAGGTTGGAAATTTTAAAGAAATTGTCAGTAGTATTCCCAAGGTAAGCCGTAATATTCATGGCAATATCAAGCATATGTATCTCATAGCCCTGGAAACAAATACAGGAGATTGCTCAGGAAGTTAGATAGGGACTCTGACAGCTTCTATTATGCTTCCAACTTTATGTGAACCCCTTATTACAGAGGCTATAACAGATGTTAAAGTTTCTTACTAGGTCTTTTCATATTACCATTGAGATACCCCATTCAAAAAAAGGGCTTTTTCTCATCCCAAATGTC
Organism: Pteropus medius; assembly: GCF_902729225.1. Classification (NCBI taxonomy): domain Eukaryota; kingdom Metazoa; phylum Chordata; class Mammalia; order Chiroptera; family Pteropodidae; genus Pteropus; species Pteropus medius. Next base: position 4,482,143 of record NW_024345861.1, on the reverse strand, counting down.
TCAAATTACTACCACGCCCCTTTCAAGCAACATAGGGGAAGTGAAAAAGCATAGCCTTAACAAAAGCCATTTTAACAAATATTTCAGTGCACATTCAAAGTTCTGGTCAGCAGTCTTCTTGTCTCAAGTAATATTAAATGCCACAAAGAATCTGGACAATTCAGCAATAGTTTGTTCTAATGGAATTTCACTAATAATAAATGCAGGTCACAATGGACTCCAGCAATGGAGTTAAAAAAAAAAAAGGAACTTGCATCAGAAAAGACAGGATATTTCTCCACAGAACAATGCGTGGGGACTCCACTATCAGCCCACAGCTCACTTCTTATCTCCTTGCTTTCTAGCTCTCCCAAGCTGATGGTAGCCACAGACCAGCCTGACCTTGAAATAAGAAGTGTTTCAGCATGCTCAGGCCCCAATTCTCTGGAGGAGAGATTGAAGTAAATAAACTGAGGAAGTGTCCTGGAATCCCGTGCTGGAAAAGTAACTCTTGAGATAGTCCTGACCCAGCATGCAGGCTGGGATCAGAGTAGACTACTGGACTTCTCCACTGATCTCTAAGCATCCAGTGTCAAACCCCGCCACCACTACCTACTCCACCACCACCAAAAAAAGACCTCCTATCCCTATCCATGTATTGGGTCCCACTGCATACTCACGGTCTCTTGGTCTCCATTATATTGACCTGTCTATTCTTGGAACTCTGAGTCGGGGTGGGAGAGTGGGGGAGGACATGAAATGTTTATGCCAGAACCCCACACTGGGAATGGACTTGTCCTGTACCTCAAACTAAAAGCTGGGCTTCTGACACCCAGGAAGGATTCCCGATGACAATCAGCTGCCAAACTAGCTCCCCTAATACCACCCGCCTGGAATCCCATCTCTGCATTCTCCTTCCTACACTAGTGTTATTTTCTAATATATATTTGGTGTACAATATTTGCAAAATACATAAAGGTATAAAGAAAAAAGTTTAAATGACACAAACATCAACCACCCAAAATGTATTTAATTAACCTTCTTCTGTTGAGCTTTTAGATTGTTTTCTCTTTCTTGCTATCATAAATAAAACTGCCCCGAACAGCCCCATACATAAATCATTTATGCATATTGTTTCCTTATAGTAAAATCCTAAAAGAATTGCTGGGTCAAAGGGTGTGAACATTTTAAATGTTTTTGATACATATTACCAATGGACCTTACGAAAGGTTGAAACAATTCATACTGCTAGAGTACTAATCTCCCCAGCTATTACTCATACTGGTATTACTCTTCTCTTAAATTTTGCCCATTTAAGTGAAAGTGTCATATATTTGTTATTTAGATCACACATGAAGTTGAGCCTTTTTGTGTGTGTGTACTGCTGCTGGAATTTTTTACTTTGTTACCTGTACCTTTTTCAAAATTATAATATTTCCGTTTTGAATTGCTTTGAAAGCTTTCTTTACATTTAAGTATATTAACCATTTATATGTCATAGTTGTAAGAGTTGTAAGAATTTTTAAATTTTAATATAGCTTTGCTTCTGGTATTACACTGTGATATTTAGAACCCCAGGACTCTTTGCCAACACTACACCTCGAGGTAGCCACAGTTGATTTATCATGCTTTTATTTAGCTCATGCTTGGCTAACACTGGGCTAAAGCAGCTCCATTCAAGAATCTGTCCCCAGCTGTTGCTCTTCTCCTCCTATCACATGTTGTGAATACAGTAATTGGTCTGCTAATAACTAAACATAACAAGTGTTTTTCATATGTCAACACTATCTTCAAGTACTCCCCACTCCCTTGAATTTCGCTGGAAAGAAACTGATGAGATATCAGGTTGAGAGCGCAGCTCAGGTTCCCATAACTGAAGCCACAGCCTTGCCCTCAGATGGTTTAGAAAAGATGGGGCCCTTGAATACAATGCCGAGTGAAGGCTTCGGCCCATTTCTTTGACTTTCAGGTGAAGAGAAGTTCATGACTGAAAAGTGCTCAGTATAAAGATTCTCATCTTTAATGGGCAGTATAAACATTTCACTAATTAACAACCTCATAGAAAATGGTCCTTTAATTCTCAAGTTCACCACCTTATACTATCTTTTTACTCTATGTCAGCTAATGAGCTCATCTCTAAAGCAGCATTTCAACTACATTTCCAAAGTCATTGACAAGGAGGAAAGAACTCACCCTGCTTTCATTAAAATACTTTTCCTTCAAAGCTAGACTTTTCCAAAACAGAAGAACATGGTCATTTTCTGTTATGATTTTTAAGGCATCGGGTGCTGATAACGAAACTGAAAATTAAAGATGAAATAGGATGCAGTTAGTAGCTATATATTTGAATTTCTATTTTCTTATCTGTCAAAAGGAGATTAAATGTTAACCTTGCAGGGCCTAGGCTAAGGGAGAAATAAAACACAGGTATGCTTAGTATAGAGCCTAGCATGTGGCAGACACTCTTTAACTGGCATATGTCATTGTTATAACACCTTTAGCCAAGAAATTTGTATAGTATATAATTTAGTAACCCTTAGTCCCAAAGACAGCCAAAAACAAATGGGGTAGAGGAAGGGATGAAATGGAATGGATCGGACCTGGACTTCTGCTCTCCTTAGTCCTGTCCCCAGAGGCAGAGGGGCCTTAGAGCTCAGTAAAAGGCCTCAAGTCAGAGGCCGGGAATGACCACAGAGTATGGCCTGGGCCCAGTGATCATACCACCAGCCTCCATTACTGATATTCCTGTCACTGCTGTTGTCCAAATAAATGAGCTTATTACCTGCTTTCTGAACTTGAGCCTCACTGCAGAGCTACAGAGCCAGCCCCAGGCTGGCAGCAAGTCCCTCTTTAATCTACTGCTCAATTATTGGTCTCCCTTCATTTCTACATATCATATTGTCACTAGGAACTACTGTGACTTTAGTCCTGGTCCCCGAATGCAATGCTTGGTTTTAGTGGCAAACAGTTTTATTCCCTAACTCTCTTGAGCATTCCTCTTCTTCTTTCCTAGAAATGCCAAAACTGGCTAGCATAGAGGAGATTAAAAGAGATTCAGAATCTTGAAAGTGACAGCATTCCCCAGTCCGTAGTGCTCTGACAACCACACTGCGGCCAGACAATGGATTCCCACACTGCTCTACCTCAGTGTGGACACTAAAGGGTGGTGTTTGTACTTCTTGTGTAATTCCTGATAGAATTCCCTGTGTAAAGGCGTTCTAACAGCACTGTACACTCCCTGCTGTGCAAGAAAGACTGTCATCTCTCTCTGCTTACCTGTGGTAATTTTTATACTGGAATCCTTACTCATGTTCCCCAGTTGGACAATGACATGGTATTTCCCTCCAGGCTCCAACTTGTTCAGAGTGTATTCCACAGTACTGTTGCAGGATTTTACTTTGTAGCTTCTGTCGCTCTTTCTTATTAGATCTTTAACTGCAATTGCATATAACTGGACAAGAAAAAGACATTTTAATGGTAATCAAAAATGTTGCATTTTTTTATTCCTTGTAGGTCAATGATGGTTGACATAACATATCTGTGGCTGTGACCCATAGCAACAACATTTTGAGCCCCAAAGTCTGACTCTCCTCTTTAGGAAGACTTTGGGTGACTAGATCCAACCTTATAACAAGTATTCACTCCCAGAATTGTGCATAAAATTATCAGTTCAATCCAAAAAATACTCTAGAGAAAGCCACATTTATTGTGGCATCAGCAGGTAGATAGGAACAGGCAAGAAAAACCCAAACTCACTGTTCAACTTCTGTATCTCCACTACTGTTAACAGTGTCGAGATGTTGTCAGAGGAAATAATGAATGGAAATGGTCAAAGGACATAAAACTTTACTTACTCTCTCCCAGGCTGCTTCTTACATATATGGAGGAAAGGGGAAAATAAAGGGACAAGTAGTAAGTACAAGAAACTCAATCATCAGAAAGAAGTTGAGAGTCAAGAAGTATCTTAGCAATCAAGTGTTAAGTACCACATGAGCTGGGATGTGGGCAGGGCAGAGAGGATGGAGGTAAAAGCAGCCTGGGGCAGGAGTTTTTCTAGAATCAATGCTTCTTTTTAGATCAGGGGCCAGTAAACTTTTTTTTAAGGGTGCACATAGTAAATATTTTAGGCTTTGAAAGCCAGATCAACTCTGCCATTTGGAGCATGAAAGCATCCATAGATAATATGTAAATGAATGGATATAGTTTCATTCTAATAATATTCTATTTACAAAGACAGAAGACAGCCAGATTTGGCCTGCAGGCCTTTGTTTGCCAATCCATTTTGTAAGGTCAGAGAATGAAATGTGAGAAGGCAGAGAAGAAAAAGGAACCAAAATAGCTGTCAGAAATAATAGAGAAGTGACAACAAAGAAGTGGTACCCATAAGGACCCCATCTTTGGCCAGAGAGAAAGGGGAAACCCTGTGCTGAGCTACAACCACCAGGCCTATGGTTCTTGCCCCAATACAAGGCCCCTTCCCCTACAAAAACCATACTATAAATAAGCAAGGGCGCCAGGACAACCGGCCCACTCACTAAGTCCTCGTCAGGAGAATCATAGGGGGATTCCCACTTGATGACAGCTGAGGTTTTGCCTGTGTGAACTGCATGCAGGTGCCGGGGTGGGAGCCTGCTGTCCGGGATCATCCGCACCACCACGTAGTCGGAGGATGGCCCTTGGTAAGGTACTACCACACGAACCTGAAACAAATACCATGTGGGCTCATTCAGACTTCACAAAATCATTTTTTCAACAAAATAGTGACACATGCACACGAATAAAATTCAGTCAGTACAAAAAGATGTAAAATGTAAAATAATTCCCCACCTACCCCACAGGTCTAATTAATTTTTCCATAGGTAACAGTTACCACTGGTAACAGTTTTCATACTTCCCTCCAGAAATGTCCTAAGTATATATAAGTATAGAAATCCATATGTGTGTATGTAGATACATACATACATATATATGTTACATATATGTATGCATGTGTACATATATATGTGTGTGTCATATATATGTATGCATGTGTGTATATGTAGGTTATTTTTCTTAAAAAAATTTTATACAAATAAGAAAACGTTATGCATATTATTACGTTCTTCCCTTCTTTCACTTAATAATACAGCTCAGATTTTTTCGTATAACTACGTTTAGAGTTGTTATATTTCTTTCGGATGGTTGTCCTGCATTCCATTGCAAGGATAAGCTACGCTATTTTTAACCACCCCTCTTTTGATAGACATTCGTATCAAATCTTTTGCTATCACAAGCAATAGTATATCCAACACTTCTTCCTATATATCTTACCACATGTGTAAAAGTATATAGGCTAAATTCCTAGAAGTAGAATCAGACAAAAGCTTTTATGCATTCCTATGACACATCTGCCAGGTTCTCAGTCCTCCACAATGGAGCCACAGTTGGTATGGCTGTTTAATCTGTGTTTCAAGCAAGAACTTGATGCTTGTGCATTTGAGAAACTACCCTCCCATCACTCACAGGAATCCTGGAATCCATGCCTCCAGTACCCCAGGTCTCAGCAAGGAGCTCAGGAACTAAGACATCTCTTAAAAAGAGAAACTCCTCTGGCCTCTGTGGTCTGGGACACTTACCAGAAACAAATACTGCTCATCCCTACTGACAATGACTGTTTTGTTGTGGAGTGAAGTCATCAAGCTCTTTGGGTTGTGATAGAGGTCAAGAAAGGACGTAGCATAGAAGATACCATAAACCTGATAAAAGGAGAGAACAGAAAAGGACATAAGCTCAGTGACAAGTGACCTCATTCTTTTGAAATCCCTGATTTCAGACCCTTGGAACCACTTCAAAAATGCTCAGAGGAGTCTTCATTTAACATTTATTTTATCCGCTCATTTACAGAGAAGGCACATGGGCCAGGCACTGTACTTGCACCTACGAAGGTAAATATAGTGTAGTCTCTTGTCCTCAAAGAGCTTGTGTTTGAGGAGAGATAGGCAGAGAAGGAAAACAGACACGATTACAAATAACAAGTTGCAAACATAGAATGATAGATGCTAGACTGTATGATGAGCCAGGGAAAAGAGGGGGATTCCCAAAAGGGGGTGACACTCTACCAGTGTGAAGCAGGGGCATGAGTTGCTGAGCGGATGTGCCAAGTTGGGTAGGAAGCTGTGCAAGTCTGTGGTGGAAGCGTATGGAGCAGGGACAGTGGTCATCCCGGCTGACTTACCACATTCTTGGGGCCAGTCCAGGTACATTCCACTGCAGTCTGATTAATGGCCTTGGCTTTGAGGCTAGGAGCAAGTGGGTGGACTCCTTTGGTCATGACATGCTCAAATGCCAAAGGACTATCCCCTAAGTCAGTCTTGGCCCAGGCAGAAATCTCATATGATGTATGAGCTGTCAGATTGCCAACTGTAAAACCAAGGACAAGGAGATGTCAGGAGGGAGCTAGAGGTGTTAATCAAGAATTTATGTCCTGAGATGCACATCATTTTTTTTTTTTTAATTTAAGTGCTCAATTTAAGTGAGTCACACATGTTGGATTTTCATATTTTACAGAATCATTCGGTGTTATTCAATAACGACTACTCTAAATAACAAACTTCGATCCAATTATCCTATGAAGCCAGAGAGGGATCAAAAAATTTGTGCAACCAGGCAGTCTATCAGTGTTTGTCAGAGTAGAAAAAACTGTACATAATGTGATTGCCCAGTGACGGGGAAATAGTTAAAAAATATACATTGGATCAACTTTATGTGCATTCCATGAACTATTATGCAGCCACTAAAAGTTATTTCCAAGAATATTTAATAAGACTAGAAAATTCTCAAAATTTTATGTTAACTAAAAAGGCAAAATACAAAACTGTATATATTATTCTGATTTTATAAAAAATATATAAAAGATCAATGAAGAGAAAAAAATATTAATTAAGAAGATATCAAAATTTAAAAGTGGTTTTCCTGGGAAGTGAAGTTATACGAAATTTAAAATTCTCATTATACTTTATTTTCTAAATGACAGAGACACTGTAATAAACATGTGCCTCTTTTCTAATTAGGTGGAAATGTTATTAAAAAGTAAAAGAGAAGTGAACATAGGATATCTAAGAGTACAGCCTTTGGAACCAGAATGACTTGGGTTCAAGGCCTGACTCTACACTTTTTAGTTGTATTACCAAGGGTAAAGCATTTAAACCTTCTCAGTCCTTGTTTGTAAGATAGAGAAAAATAACAGCACTTTTTGCAGCTGGCTATTAGAAGATTAAAAAGAAAACACTTGAATAGTACTTGGCGTGATGCCTGGCACAGAGCTAGCCCTTAAGTATTTCAGGCAATAGTTAATAAGCCTTTTGTTCTCGATTCTGCCAATTTCTATTGGTGTGACACTGAGGCAACGAGATCACAAGCTCCGGAATTAGAAAGATGTGGGTTCCAATCCTCGTTCTGCCACCTTCTGATAGAATCTCTGAACCTTGTTTTCTCATCTCTAAAATGAACATATTCCACAGATTTACTATTGGCACTATGTAAAACAATACACTCAGCATGCCTAGGTAAATGCCTGCACATAGTAAGTACTCAGTGTTATTTCTACTCTTGTACAACCTCCTTGGGTGGCCTTCAGTTTCTACACACCCACACACAAAGATAATAGAGCACCCATTAGGAACAAAACATGATTGAAAGTACTTTGCAATCGGGCTAGATGGGGAAAGAAAGAGAAGCTCCCATGTCATTCTCAATATTCACAGGCAGCCTTTGCCACTGAAGGTTTGTCTTGGAAATAAATTAAAATCCTTCCTTGAGCCCATCAGATATGAGAATTTTAATTGAGACTCAGTATTTGCACAGATATAAGAGAGTTTAGACCATTTCCTTCTTTCCTCACTTCCTTTCTTCCTTCTTTAGCTTAGTTTGTTTGTCTATTCATTCAACAAATAGTTACTGACCACCAATTATGCATCAGGCCCTTGTATTAGCAGAGGAGGAGTGAACCAGGCCAGACAAGAAAGACAGGTAACTAAATCTAGAAACCCTTTCTTTTAGAATGCAAAAATCATTTGTGTAGGGTTAATCTGCCTTCTTCCCAGGGTTTTTTTTGTTGTTGTTGTTGTTGTTCTTTTTTTTAAGTCTCTAATTTACGTTAAGAGCCATCAGGTTAAAAGGGGGTTTGAGGAACTATCAACTGGATCCCTTACCTGAAGTCAGTAGTCATTTATAGTATCCTCATTCTGTCCACCCAGAATGGCAGCCAGAGGAGACCCCACACACTTTTCCTGGGCACCTGCCACACAAGCTATGCTGCCAGGAAAGCATCTGTCTAGCCTTACTCCATTCTGCTCACACACCAACCAGCTCCAAGGTGTTACCTTTATGTGACAATATGCTCCCTCGGAAGTTCAAAGTTCTCTTCTCTTGTTTGTGAGTGTCAAATGCCCAAAAGAGGTTCACCACATAGCCATTCACCTGCCAAGAACCAAGAAACGTGTCACGCAAACAGTATAATCATAGACCACACCAAACACAAAAGGTACTCCTTTTCTATAGTTTATCTAGGTATCTTGTTTCTTATAATAGACAGGTTGCTTCTTTTGATCTTTCAAATAGTTCAATTTGTGCTATCATTGAATATTTAGTTGTTCTCCACCTACTTCTAAAAACAAACTTGAGACCTTTATAAAATGTAGATTCAATGAAACAAAAAATTAATATAGAATAAAAGGACAAGAACCGATTCATAAAGGCAGAAGAAGGAAAAATTGAAAAGATAATTAGGTTGTGACAATTCAAGATAAATCTTAGTTCAGTGAAGTCTAAGAGGTCAACAATACAAAGGGGGCTTGGTTAGATCTCATTGTCTAACAGAAGCAAATATATTCATGTATCAGGAAAGACTACCTTTTCTAAGATGAGCTCACAGAAGAATTTGATCTAAAGATCTTTAAATACAAAACAAACAAAATAAAAGATTAGATAGACAAGGTCTACATAAGGCCATTTCTTGCATCGACTGTCTCTGACACCAAATTCTAGTTCAGTAAATGGCACAAGGACTCTGAAGTTTCTTTGTCCTGCTACAACTTCAAAGACAGGGAGGGATGTGAAGAGACGGACAAGAAAGAATGCTATGGAAGGTGGATCTCAACTTGAGAACACAGATAACTATGGTGAAGCTGGCTATGCAGATGGGCCGAGCGGATGTGCTGGTGGTGTTGGTAGAGGAAGATATTGGCTGGATGTTAAGTGGATATGTTTCCAAGTATCTGACTCTCATAAGACTCTTCCACTGTGGGAGCCTCTGCATTAGTGCTTAGCATCAGGAAATCCAATAAAGCTGAAAATTACAGGGCATACATATTCTGTTAACACCAACTCCTTATTTGCACTGTAGCTGTGAACCATTTAATTATATGGTAAAAAAAAAAAAAAAAAAGGCACCAGGCTGAGGCAGAATAATTACATGTGAAGACTCAAGTTATTCTTCATGAGAAAAGGAACCCGACCTAGTTGTGGTATTTTAGCTTTGCTAGACCATGTCATTCATTTTTCTTAATCTTACTGGACTCTGCTGTATCAGTTCCCACACAAAGTGAAGTCCCATCCAACTGCTAGTTTGAAATTTCAACATTACCTTGATGTCACTATCCATGGTCAGGGTGAAACTCAGAGAATTTTCACTATAGCTGTCAATATGGATATCTGGTGGTGGGATCACTAAAAACAAAAGGGAATTCAAAAAGAGAAACCACATGATGAAAAGTGAGGAAGGCAGGACTTAGTTTTCAACACAACAGACAAAGCGATCTTTCAGTAGAGGAAGAAAGGGCATTTCTTTGGCTGTTTTTAACTCGTCTATCTCTTTTACCACTGTTTTCCTGAAGCTGAGTTTGGGTCCACAGTTGCCTGGTGAACACATAGCTATCTTGGCTCAGTCAGCTATCCTGGCAATTAGGACGAGCAATGAAGTTCTATTATGTAAATGCCGCCAAAACAACCATTTCAATCTGGTTCTGAAAGGTACAGAGATCACAGCGAGTGTCACCTTTATTGGCACTAACAAAGACCCAGGAGCCTCAGTCCTTTTGGAAGGATGACAGCAGGATAAATAGTAAGTCATAAATTATAAATGTATTGTGGCATAATGAAAAGAACATAGCCTCTGGAGTCTGGCAAACTTGAGTTCAAATTCCTATTCAGACATTAACAATTACGTAACCTGGGGCAAGTTACTTATCCTCATTGAGCCTGAAAATTATGATCTACACTTCAGAGCTGGGGAAATTCACTAAAATAAAGTATGTAAAGTGCCTAGCACTCAACTAATGTTCTCTTTCTCTCCCTTTCCAGTAATGTCCCATCTATGACAGATTAAAGAACCAGTAAGCCACCAGTATTCTTAAAAAGACCAGAGCTTAAGCTGAGAGCTGGCGGGCCGGGATGGGGGGTGCGGGTGGGGGGAGGGTAGGAAAGGAGAGAATGGCAGAGAGAAAAGACCCCTCTCAGTTCAAGTGATGAACATCATGTTATCCTTTTGAAGGTCTGTCCACAAGAAAGTTGCTAGTGCTTTGCTAGGCAAAAACTAAAAGGGCTTGATGGGATAGATAATATTTAAATGGCAACTTGTATATTAAACTCTCAGAACCTATACCTCTTCTACAGATAAGGCAAGAGAGACTCAAAGGAATGGATAAGATTAGGTGGCAAAAGAGATATGTCAAAATCCAGAAGTTTGTCCAGATGATCAACCATGTAATAATAAAACTGAGCTTGAGGAAAATGCAGTAACCAGGAGATTCAGGATATTAGGAGTTTCAGGCAGTCAACTCAGAGCAAAATAGCACAAGTGGTGCTATAAAGCTGAGCTAAATTATAATCGTGCGACTGGGGACAAGTCACAATCCTCTCCAAACCCGTTTCCTCTGCTACAGAATGATCAAAAGAACACTTGAGGGACTGATAAGGATTAAAAGAGATCAATTCATGTAAAACAACAAGCATAGTGCTTACTCCACAAGAAGTGCTGGATAAACCGTGGGCTTTCTCATTGTTATTATTAATCCACTACATTCACTAATTAATTTGGTCCTTCTGGTTGATGCCACTGCTGCTTTTGTCCTTCATCTTCTTATGTTATTATGATGTGAGGTCACAGATGTTTCAAAACAATCAGCACATAGTTGCCTCTTACATATACGCTAACCAAAATGCACTCTAAGGTTCATCAAAATCATATAAAAGAATTTTAAGAGAAGTAACTATCCACTGAAATTTTCAAATGCAGGTGTGACTTGTGTCTAGGAGTTCAAGGTACATATTTTTTTGTTGACTTTCCAAAGTCCCTTCTTTTCAGTTTGAACAGTCAGTATATTTTGAACCTGATTTTGCAGAAGAAAATGATCCCATAATAAAAACTCTAAGGTAGTATGAATTTGGCACACTTTTTCTAATCCCTATAAACACCCTGCTCCAAAGACTGACAGGATTTACTGAATTTGGCTGCCCCTCGCCCTGATTCAATGACCTTAAATTTCAAAGGCAACCAGTGACCCTTTACAACCCAAGCCTATTTCTCACAGACTGAGATTAAAGTAATATACACAATCACATTCCCTGCGACACTCTGACTTTAATACTCACAAGTTCAGAAACGAAAGCCCCAAGTACCAAGTCTAAGATCAAGAAAATCACTCAGGCAGTTGAGTTGTCTGTCTCTCAAAATGTGCTAGAGCCTTCATTTAATTGCTTCAATTCACTCATTCATCAACTATTGCATTGGTTCCTACTCAGTGCCAGTGAGAGCAGAGGAAACCAGACAAGATCTCTGTCCTCATGAGGCACACACACCAGATGACAAACCAGCCACCCAGTGTCTGTAAGCACGTGTCTCAGCCCAGGAAAGCAGGGTAGTACAGTGGTTAAGGGCACAGGCTTTGGAGTCAGGCGAATCAGTTTCCTGTCAGCTCTGTCAATTACTGTGTGGCAAGTAACATAACCTCTTTCCAGTTCTTTATCTGTTTATAGTGGTTCTGAGGGTTCAATTAGATGAGTTGATGTATGCAAAGCAGAGAGCACTCCAAAGTGCCCCGAACTTGGCAGCAATCAGCCACTACTCATATCAGCTCTAGTGCTAGAAACCACCACCTACACAATGTGTGTCAGTGCCACTGGCAGAAGGAACAAGCATCAGCATGGCACTCTATTTAAAACACCATAAATGAACATTACAAAACCATCTTTATCTTTAGTGAAGGAAAAGACACCTTCTATTTTGTATATTTGCATGAGCACAGAGGGTCGGGCCTGATGGCCATTGGAAATCCCTTGCATTATAAGAAATGCTTAGTTCTAGGAAGAGGAATATATTCAACAGTCATCCAAAAATACTGTATCTACAGCACTGTGGAGACAGGCATAGAAGCAAATGTGTTGGGGGAAGGAGACTGTGTGAATCTTTCTAATCTATGCTTCTCCATTTTCCAGTCACACTGAAAGCTACTTCCACAGGGTTGCTCTCTTCTCTAAATCTGCAAACGCTGGGATCATTTACCTTTTCCTTTTATGGTGGTAATGGATTTAGAATCGCTCCAGTTTCCTATTCCACGACTAGTCACCGCAGCCACCTTTTCAAATCAGAGTGTGAATTAGTATAAAATAAAGGCAATGTACCATAGAGCAAGAATTCCGAGAGAGCTAAAGGGGTGAGACTTTGGCAATGAGGTTGGAAAAAAGTGTCAGCAGAGGGATCCAGGATATTCAGAGGCTAAAGCAACTGAAATAAGAGAGGGAAAGAGGCAATACAAAAGAACCTGGGGTAAAGGAAATGGGGCCAGTGCTGAGATTATGAAATGTCTGCTGACTGATGAATGTCAAGGTCTTCCTAAAGGGCAGGTGTGTGTGTGTGTGTGTGTGTGTGTGTGTGTGTAGAGGCCACATGCTGTCCACATATTAATCCTATACACAGATAAGCATATACGCATATATGAAAAAGAGTACTGAGAAAATTATCAGTGTAAGGGAGTCTGTGTATGTACTTAATTATCTCAAAAAACATGTTCTGCACAAAATCTCTTTTCTGCTAAAGATATTGGTAATATATTTCTTATATAAGAACGCCACAGTATCAACTTAGAAATGCCACTTATAGCTCTGTATCACCTTGCAGCAACAGATAAGCAGAAAAGAGGTAGGTGCAAAAGTATAAGAGCTGGAAAGTTAGCAGAATATCTGAGTTAAAGGCAGGTAAAGTGGCATTGCCATAAATTCTTGGTTATCTGAAGGAAGTCTGATTTTAACTTCTCTGTAACAGAGGTTTAAGAAACAAGTAGAAACAACAACTCCCCAGGGCAAGGGGTTGGGTATTTAGCAGGCTGCTAATAAGCATCTCATAAAGGTAAGCAGAGAGTTCTTGAGAAACAGCACCCATCTCCCCATGTTCGAAGACTGAGCCAAGGGCTGAAATGGATGCTAAAACTCACTCTGACAGTGTATTGAGCGCTGACCAATAAGTTCTTTATTTCTGTAAAGTTACTAGCAGCCCTCTGGGAGGCCCATATCCTGGAACCACTCCTGCTGTATTCTACCTAAAGTGAGAAGGAAAAGATTTTAGTAAAAGGTAGCCAAAGGTCTGGGGAATCTTAACACCTTCCAAGGAGGCCAGAGGAAGGTGAAGGGGTGAATGCAAAATCTTCTAATCTTCATTATTTACAAGGTTATACCAAATCAGGTCTAGTTATGCAGAACAATTTCTGCTTTAACAGACCCAGAAATCTCCTAAGTGCCCCAACCCACATGGCCAACTCCTAGAAGATACTTACAATGTACTCTCGAATGAGGCCATGGGAGTGGAGGGGAGGAGTCCAGTGGCCTACAACCACACCTTCTATTTCCTTGTGGAGTGATAGCTGGAGATTTCGAGGGGCATCTGGCACTAGAAAAGAGTCAATTGGGGTTAAAACACACCTGCATACTGGTTAACTAGAGGAATTTCCTTGAGGTTAAAATAATGATAAGAAAGAATATAGAGCTGGCATTGTGATCTATCAACTAGAAAAGGCTGTTAGCTTGGTCTTCACATTTCAAGAAACATTTCACCTCTTCCAGAATGCAAGCTGTGCTGTCCATACATCAGATCATGCCTCAGTCGAGTCTTACATAGATTTGTAGCCCACAAGAGCTACAGGATGGAATTACTTGGGCAGGCTGAGTCACCACTGGCCCTGGACCTCTAATGCTGAGATCTTAATTGTTAAGGACAGCACTTGCTGCCTAGACTTCTCATACAACAAAACAGAGTACCATGGGTATAATTATAAAGGAAGAAGACTTATTTTCTAACAGCACAGAACTTCTAAGTCCAAATGAATAGAATTGCCTTCCAAGCAGACTCTTTAATGATTTTAGTGCAGGCACGTTCAAGCCATTTCTGGGTCTTGTCTTATGTGACTGCTTTCAGAGCCAGATTAGAAGCCACACATGAAAACCAGTTACAATATTGTCTAGTCAAACTTTATTTTTTTCTGTAGAGAGCATTTATCCACAGAAAATGAATGTTATGAGTTGAGCTGTATGACCTTTGTCCCCTGCCAAATTTGTATGTTATAGTTGTAACTCACAGTACCACAGAATGTGACTGTACTTGGAGATAGTGTCTTTAAAGAAGTAATTGAGTTAAAATAAGGTTGTTGGGGTGGGCCCTAACCCAATATGACTGATGTCCCTATAAGAAGAATTTAGGACACAGACACACACTCAGAGGGAAGACTATGTGAAGACACAGGAGGTAGACAGCCATCTATAAGCCAAGGAGAAAGACCTACCCTACAGACACCTTAATCTCAGACTCCCTGTCTCCAAGACTGTGAGAAACAAATTTCTGTTGTTTAAGCTGACCAGTCCATGAAACTTTGTTATGGCCACCCTAGCAAACTAATATAATGAGAATTCATCAAAAATCAGTGTGACCTACGAGCTCTTTAAGGGCAGTAACTGTGTCTTATTTATCTCCAAATCTCCAATATCTACATTAATACCTGAGCAATAATGAGTGTCCAGCTAATATCTGTAGAAAGAAAATCAATGAATAGGATATTTCAAAGATAATTCCATAGTGTTGAGAGTTTAGCTGAGTTACTCTATGGTCTTGCTGCTTTGGTATCCATTTCATTTGTCCAAGCAGCCTCCAGGGGTCCTTAAACTGACACGAGCCCCTCATACAAGTACATATGCTGGACAGCAGCCTGCAGCATCACAAGCAAATATAAGTTCCTGATATGATCTCCCCAACAGCTCTTGTGCTCAGCAGTCTCCCCTATCTTCCAGGGCCTTCCCATCATGAACCCCTCAGGGAAGACCCCAGCAAAGCTTACCAAAACTCTCTCTCTTTCATTTGGATTCAACCAATCCAGGCTTAGCTTGGGAACCTCAAAGCACTTTACCCAAGGACTCTAATAAAGGTCCTCCTGCTCCTTCTGCCTGTACCCTGCCTTGACCTCCTGAGTGACCCCTTGAGGAAAGCATGTACCTCCTCCGGGACCTGGGATTAGGGAATTTCTCCATTTTAACTTCCCCTGTGGATTTCTGTAGATTATTCAACACCCAGGGCTCTACTTAACAAACGTTAATTTAATAAAGACAACATATAGGTTCTGACAGCAGTTTCAAATGAAGAATCCCCAAAAGTATGGGAATAGGGACTCTCTTGAACACGTTTTGGTAAATATCATAAAAACTTAGCGATAATACTTCTGACTTGCCTCATATTTTAACGATGGTGAGCTCATAAGTACCAAGTACTAGGAAATACCTAAAACGGAAGGTAGAGACAGAGACTAAAGCAACACAAAGAAGGCAATGGCGGACAGAATCTTAAACCACCCTGTTAAGGTACAAGAACATTATGTGACATAATTAAGGAGAATAAATGTTCAAAAACTTAGGCAAGACCATAAAACTTAGCCACAATACTTCTGTTCATATGAGGCACATGTGATTATGTTCCCAACAGTCCTAAGCATCATTGGGAAACTCAGAAAATTCCACATAAGGTCTTATACATGCCATAAAAATAAACTGTAACACTTACATCCTTCTGGAGTCCTCAGAGTCACAAAGTCGTTGGTATTGTGTACCTTGCTCAGACACTGGACCTGGACTTTCACCTGATATGTGGTATCGGGCTTTAAGACTTTTAATACCATGTTTGTTTTATTGCTGTGGCTCTCCAGACTCTTCCATATGCTCTCTCCAACCACCCTAACCAACAGAAGAAAGATACAGTCCTATCAAAGCAGCAGGAGATAGCTGAAATATCTGACTCTTAATAAACAGCCATTCCATGCACACCACAAGAGTTTACAGAACATCCAGTGAAAATGAAGACATCATTTCTCCCATGGCAAATAGGGACCCACCTGTAGTAGACATTATATACACAAGAAGCAGAAGGCATTTTCTTGGGCCGCATCCAGGTCAAAGTTACATCCCCAGAGAAGTCAGCTGTCCACTGAAGATTCTGTACTTTGTATACAGTTAATTCATCTAGAGAGATAAAGGGAGAAAAGGGAAAGAAGGTGATATCTTACAAATTCTTAGATTTCAGAGGTTCTTTCATTTTTAGTAAATCTACCATGATCTAGACTGTAGGGCCACAATCATTATCTTAAAAGACACCCGAGAAAACAGAATGGAAACCTTCCCATATGACCTTTCCCAGGGTCTCCTCAATTTCCAGTCATATTTTTCTTTGCATTTCTTCTCCTTGGCTGTACTCGTTTAAGGTTGTTTCTTAATACTCAATGCTATAAGTACAAGGCCATTGTCACAGCAGGATCTATTATCACTACAAACTAATGTTTGTGCCACCCCCACCCCCCAATTCACATGCTGAAACGTAACCCCCAATATAATGGCATTAGGAGATGGGGCCTTTTGGGAGGTGATTAGGTCATGCAGTTGGAGCTCTCATGAATGAGATTAGTGTCCTCATAAAAGAGATCCTAGAGAACTCCCTCACAGCTCCCATCATGTGAGAACACAGTGAGAAGACAGCTGTCTAAGAATCAGGAAGTAGGACTTCACCAGACACTGAACCTGCTGGTGATGTGATCTTGGACTTTCCAGCCTCCAGAACTGCGGAATAAGTTTCTGTTGTTTATAAGTCATCCAGTCTGTGGTACTCTGTTGTAGCAGCCAAAAAGGACAAAGACAATTTCTAAATGCATTCTAGACAGGACTGCATTTATCCCATCACAAAGCCCGAGGCTCCGTGAGCGCAACAGTGCATCGACATAAGGTGGGAAGTCCACGGAATACCAGTCTTAGATCAGTGTTTCTCAAACAGGGATGAGATTAGCTGGAAGCTCTATCAGAGGTGGGACAAGTCTTACCTTATTTCATACTCCAAAATAGGACAAAAATCTTTCATTTTCAAACTGAGAAAAATCTCAGAAAGGTTCTCTCTAGAAGTCCACACAGGAGGGCCCAGGATAAGCACTGAGGTAAATGAGGGAGTGAGAACCCAGCACTTACCACTGCAGGCCTGCTCGTCACTCTCATCAGAGCAGTCTAGGAAGCCGTCACAGCGTTCAGAGAGCAGGATGCAGGTCTCACTGTCCTCACACTTGAACTCTCTGCTCATACAGGTCAAAGTGCTATGTGTGGCTGAAACACAGAGAAGGGGCCATGTTGTACTAAAGGTTTATCATGTTTGGGAAAAGTGGTTTGCATTCTATGAACTAATCAGCTTCTGCTTCATAATATGCCTCTGGAATGATGAGAGGTGACTCCATGTAGGCACTGTGATACTCTTCATTGGAATCTGCCTTCATGACAAGCAAGAGTCATGAAAGAATCTAACAAACTAGAATTTAAATTCTGGCTCTAAGAGAGTTTGAGTAAACTGCTTAATGGTACCCACGTTCAGTTCTCGTTTGTAAAACTGGGGTGATAATTTCATCACTATTGTGTCTACAAGGATCCAGTGAAATCAAGCACCTGGAATAGTGCCTGGCTGATAGCAGGCATCAACAAATTGTAGCTATAACCCTATAGTGCTACTAATTATTCTGTTACTGTATTAGTTTGCAGAATGATACTTTGATTTCTGGCTTGAGTAATACTAATAATAAGATGAATCACAATATTAGAAGGCATGCCCACTTTATGTAATATTTTAATTCTTTAGGTTTCAAAGTATTTTACCAGAAAATGAAATATCACAAATACAGAGCATTGGTAAATTAAGAGTTATACAACTGTATTGCTATAAACCATAATTTGATGTTCTTTCCATTTCTGTAAGTAGAATTAAACTGCATGAGGCTCTAAAAAGCAAGCAATGGCAATATAATTGCAAATTATAAAAAGAGAAAAAAAGAAAATGGCCATAGAAACCAAATCTACTGACCCAGGAGGGTCTAGGTCAGGCCCACGTACAGGTACTGAGGCCTTCTTTATACAGATTCAGGAGAGGCTGTAATAGTGAAGAGGGTCTAAAATTCCTCTTGCTTTTCCAAGTCAAAGATGTCCGTATTCTAATCCCTGGAACATGTTAAATGTCATCTTGCATGGCAAAAGGGACTTTGTAGGTGTGATTAAGTTAAAGACCCTGACATAGGAAGTTTATCCTGAATTATCCCAGTAGGCCCAATCTAATCGCTTAGGTCCTTAAAAACAGATGCCATTTCCTGGCTGTGGTCACAGAGGAAGATGTGAAGACAGAAGCGGCATCAGAAAGATGGATTGCTGCTGGCTTTGAAAATAGAAGAAGGGGGTCTCTAGAAGCTAGAATAAGCAAGGATAGAGATTTTCCCATGGAGCATCCAGAGGAACCAGCCCTGCCCACTTCTTGGTTTTAGTCAGTAAGACCTGTGCCTGATTACTGACCTAGAAAAGTGTAAGAAAATAAATGTGTGTTGCTTTAATATTAGGTTTGTATTGATTGTTACAGTGGTCATAGAAAACTAACATAGGCTCAAACCTCTGTATTTGCCCAGATCTTACATCTTCCTTGGTTTTCTGGGTTTATACTATAATTTCTCTATTGGGACTCAAGACTGAACCCCTCCTAGCTCTTGCTCCCCACCTCATGCAAATATACATACAATATTCAACACAATGAGTATATCAATACTAAAAGAAATTATCAAAGAGACCACTAAACCACTGTACTAATCTGAGAGTAGTGAATCTATAACTATAATTCTTGACAGATCCTTAGGATGAGCCCTAAACACACATTGAAGCAGAAATATGGAGCTGAGCATGTGCAACATTTACAAGCTCCACAGAGATTCATCAGAATTGGCCAGGGTTGAGAACTTCTGTTCTAGAACAAGAACAGGTAATTCTGTTTTCTATCTCAAGCACTGTATCCGCTTCTGAAAAGCACACTCTGAGATATAGGTAGAAAAAGTACACACTGTTCACATCAGAGCACCAGAATGGTCAAGAGGATAAAGGGTTCAGGGATATTTTCCTAGAGATGAAAAGATACAGGAGTTGGGGGTAGGAATGGAATGCTACAACAATTGTCCTTAACTGATGAGTTTTCACGTGAAAGAAAAATTAAGGCTTTTTTGCATGTCTCTAGAGTGGAGGTACAGACTTCAGTTAAATATATATTTTTAGGGAACTCTCTAATATACTAATTCTCAATGGGAAATGGAAAATTGCAAAACCACTTGTGAGGCTTTTTACAAATTATAATCCCCCATCTCCTGGAAAATTATTGTATCATAGAGCTGGTATATGCTGAGCTGAAATTGGTTTACCTTGGGGAAGTAGGAAGGAGGGCTCTGTTACAGATAAAACTGAATTAGAGTATTTAGAAAAGGTTTGAGAACCACTAGTGTAACAGTCTCAGAAGCCCACGATGAAATTCATCCATCTTTCTACCCATCCTTAACTAAGCAACATTCTTATGAATAAGGCAGATTTAAAACAGCCTAAAGAAACTTATTTAAAGAATACCAATTAATGAATTAATCTCACCCAGGAGGAAGGTCCTATTCCAGTTCCTTTTTGTTAATTATTTTCAATGTTCACCTATTGTGTGGTTACTTACTTGGCTCAGATGTTTCTATTATTATTTGGTAAGTGTGGAGTCAAATGACCTGTCATTTTAATGTCCCAAGGGTAGCCTTTTTCATTCTTTTAATGTAAATGTAGAATTTTATACTAATCCTCAATTAATTTCTCTGTGTTATTTGAAGTATCCCACCATACAAGAACTTTCAACACGGCATGATGAAAAAATCATAACTGTATGAAAAAAAAAACCAACTAAATAAATATCCCAGTCTATTACATGACCCTTCTTGAAGCTTAATTTTATTATCTCTAAAATTGAGATAATATCAAAATCATAAGGTTATTGGGAAGAATGAAGCAAAAGTAATGGGATATTATGCTCTCAAAAAATCTTCCCTGGGGGGTGAATTTCTCTTCAACTACTCACGACAATTGGCCTCATCTTGACCATCCTGGCAATCTTGATGGCCATCACAGCGCTTCCAGTTGGGGATACATTTCTTTGGTTGGTGGCACTCGAATTCAAATCGGTCACACTGCCCAAGCTGTGTGGGAGTGGAAGCAGCAGTAACATTTGCTAGAAAAGAAGATTTTTTAAAATCACTTTTTAGTGTTGAGAGAGCTGCTCAGCAACTGCAACCAACTTAATGTGTTAGGAGGTTACAGCACTTTAGGAATTATAGCAAGGATCTGAAGACAAATGTCAGCTTTGGATAAAAACCTCAGAGTGACTAGACGCGGGCATCTAACTTTGCTCTCGTAGGATCCCACTATAAGAAGAAAGAGTGACAAAATTTTGGAAGCTGGAAAGCAGACAGACAGTGGTAGGTGACTAAAGAAGCCATAGGAGGCTGTATTCTATCCTAAGCTGTCAAGAGAGAAAGCTAAGAACCAGCAAAATCAACATCACAGAAACCTCAAAAAGCTCAAAAATTGTATCTCAACTAGGGGCGAAATAGAAAGTTACAATAAAGAAAATAATTGAAAGACACGTAAGAAGCAGCTAGACTCTCTATGACCCCTCCCCCACTAGCTCTGGGAGGCAATCACTCTGTACATAGCATCATAGAAGGCTAGAGAAATGCTTTTTGGAGTGGGTAAAAAGAACTCTGTTTAGACAGGCATAGTTGGGACTTGAGAATGTGGTACTAAAAAGAGGGGATTAAACCTACAGATTGCTGAATGCAAAGGAAGATCTTTCTCCTCTTGCTCAGAAACCCTGCCAGTAAGACCTATATTCTCCAGTCAGGAGACTAAAAATCTTCTATAGAAAAACTGACCAGCCTCAGAGACAAACCCTAAGGTAACCCAGATCAAGAGTTCTCCAAACAGCTCAACAATGAAACTCAAAGTTGACAAGCCTACCCATGTGTGCAGAATTTCTTAGCAGTATTTTTAGTCCCCAACCTTAAACACAAGCAAGCAGCTGAGGAAAGCTTTTGACATGAAAGACAAAAACCAATGTGGACCCCCTCCCACTGCAAAAAAGGAAATGTGGAAGAAATGGAGACTTTGTAAGAAATCTTCAAAAAAATCTTTAATATGTTCAGAAAGAATATATTTATCCATGAGAAAAGGACAAGATGCCATAAAAAAAGCAGGATTAAAAATTGTACTGTTCTTAAAATTAAAACCATGACAACTCAAATGGAAAACTCAGTAGAGGAGTTGGAAGATAGAATTGAGTAAATCTTCCAGAGAGTAGGAAAAAAAATATGTATGTATGTATGTACGCACGTATGTATGTATGTATATATGTATGCACGTATGTATATATATATTTATATATATACACACATATATATATGAAATAGAAAATATTAGAAACAAAAAGAGGGCCAGATCAGAAGATCCAATATATGAATGACTAGAGTTTCAGAAAAAAAAAAAAAGAAGAAAATATCATAAATGAAATATTTCAAGAAAAATTCCTAAAACTAAAATACGTAAATTTCCAGAATAAAAAAAGCCTATCAGTGTCCACTAATTGGACAGAAAAGGACCCATATCAAAGTACATCACTGTGAAATATAAAAATACTGGAGCCAAAGGGAAGATTCTATAAGCTTCCAGAGGGTAAAAACAGGTTACATCAGAAAAATCAAAATCAGAAAGGCTTTGGATTGCCCAAGAGTTGTTTGAAGAACGGTAAAGCAATGCCTTCAAAATTCTGAAGGAAAATTATTTACAATCTATAATTCCAAACCCAGCCTAACTATCAGTCAGGTCTAAAGACAGAAAAGAAGAACATTTTCAGACAAGCAAGACCTCACTCTCATATACTCTTTCTCAGGAACTTTCTGGAAAATGTTCTCTACCAAAACATAGGATTAAAAAAAAGAAAAATTTGGGATATAGAAAACTAATATTCCAACACAAAAGAGAGCTAAAGTGAGTCCTTAGGATGATGGAGAAACAACAGCCCAGAAGACACCTGTGTCTCAGGCATGAAGGGCAACCAGCATGAACCAGAGCAGCAAAACTCAATAGACTGTCCTTCAACTGTCCTTCAACTGTCCTGGGCCACTGTACCATCACATTTATCTGACAAAGCTACTAGAGGGTGTGCTCCACCAAAACAAGGGAGTAAACCAAGAAAAAGCAAGACACAAGATCCATGAAATGGGGAATCTAAATCACAAAAAAGCAAAAAAAATTCCGAGAAGGGCAGTGAAGTCCCAGGTCAGGGACATGCCGCAAGCACAGAGAGGAGAGGCCCAGCTGTGAGAAGGGAGATCACCAAGAGAAACACTGGCGCTGAGGAATCATTTGACATGGTTACCTAGTGGGAAGTTATTTTTAGAGGCCACTGACAGATGGAAAGCATTAGCAAATGGTACAAAACAATCTGAGTTAACAAACAAAAAAAGCAAGTATTAAACTTTTGGATATTATGTGTATTCCATAGTTTTAACTGGATTTCCAACCCTCAGAACCACTCTGCTAAAACAGGTACCTGGAGAAGAGTGGTAAAAAATGAGGCTAGAAAGCTAGGTCAAGGCAAATCATGGCACTCATACTTGGACAATAAAGGAACCATCAGAAGGTTCTAGTACTGGCAGAGGATATGCTTGTGTATCACTTTGTGGCTTCTTGGAAGATAAATTGAAAAGGGGATAGACTTGAGGCAGAGAAACCAGATAGGAGACTTTTACTCTGAAGAAATAACATCTGAGCATTAGAGACAACACCAATCTAAATTTACACAATGTACAAGAAAAAAATCACAAAAGCTTAATGAAATATCTAAATAGCAATCTGCTCACTCATTGGATTAGTCAGAATTCACTACAGTTTATTAATGTCCTAGTCAGAGTTTCAATAACTGAAAATAATTTTGAGAAAAGAATTATCAAGCTTCTAAATAGAGAGGTAGGCCTTAGAGGGAAAAGGCAGAGATAAAAGCTTTTGTTTTGTTTTGTTTTGTTTTACAAGTAGTTTTAATTTGAGAAGAATTTATGGGATACCAACTATATGCCTATTATTGTGGTCAGCACAGTGGTGTATTCAAAGTAGTATGCAGCATGATCCCAAAACACAAGGTACACACAATCGCTATGGAAAGAAAAGATTTATATAGATGAAATGATTAGGAAGTGATATAATGGCAGATCATAGTAAGTATCAAAAGATAAGTTGATATTGGAAAAGAGATAAAAAAAAAAATCAGTTAAAGCAGGGAACCCCAGACCCCATACTGCAGACTGGTACTAGTCCGTGGCCTGTTAGGAACTGGGCGGCAAAGAAGGAGGTGGGCAGCGGGCGAGTGAGGGAATTTTCATTTGTATTTACAGCTGCTCCCCAGCCCTAGCATCACTGCCTCAGCTCCACCTCAGATCATCAGGCATTAGATATTCTTAGCAGCACCGGTCCCTGGTGCCAAAAAGGTTGGGGAGCCACTGAGTTAAAGGACTTAATGAAAGCTCCATGGTGGAGGGGCTTGAGAGAAGACTAATTCCCTCCTTGTTGGAAGCAGGAATCTCAAACTTCAATGAACCTAAGGATCATATGGGAAGCTCCTGGGTTCCACCTGGAATTTCTAATTCTATGTTTTTTATAAAGATCCCAAATAATTCCATTACGGGTGGTCTGTGTGCCACATTTTGAGAAATACTGACAACATATCGAGGTCTCTTTTAGCTACAAAATCCATGCTTCTCTCTGCTCTGAGGAATAGTGGGTTTCACAGAGATGGAAGTAGGAGGACAAAGTCAAGGATGGCAAAGGTTTCTGAAAAGGCAATACTCTGAAAGAATATAGGCAGAGAAGCAGCATGTCTGTCCAGAGTGGATGAGGAGCCCAGCTTGGCGGATGTGAGAAGTAATGGCAGGCAAGGGGTGGTCAGCTCACACAGGGCCTTGACAATAGGACTCAGGGGTGAGGATCTAGCTCCTGCACAGAGGAAAAGAGGAAACCACTCATGATTTTAAACAGGGCAGCAGTGAGATGAAAACAGTATTAAAGAAGGAAAATCAGATAGTTGACCTAGAAGTTTGCTAAGAAAAAGCATGGCAAATAATTGTCAATTCTCTTACAATAATTGAGTTTGAAATAAAATCCTGTTTAGGAGAGGGCGCAGCATCCTTACCTCTGGATTTAGTTAAGGACATGCGCTAAACGGGGTCTCAAAGTTCACCCAGCTTCCAGCAATATGGTTAACCGCACAAACCTTCAGCTGCCTCTCCGTGTTCAGCCACTAGATGACAGTGCTTACCCTTCATTTAGTAGGTCTGGCAACTAGCAAGTAGGAAAACTGGGCTCTCTCCTAAGAGTAATATATGCACGAACACCTCCCCATAATTCTCATTGTAATTTCCTGCAGAGAAGAAAGAAAAGGTGGCCCAACCGCAGCCAGCGGGGAAAGCAGGGTGGCTGCCCTTTTCTTGCAGGAAGATCAGAGGGAAATTATAGATGATGAGCTACCCCAGTTCCAAGTCTCCATGGGTCTCTGCTCTGTCGGTGAGCAGCAGCCTGGCCAACGAGCAGAGTTCCAGAGATCAGGGCATCAGCCCGGCCATGCTGTGCCCAGGATGAATCCCTGGAAAGTCCTCTCTATAAAAGCAGGTGTCAAGGGAGAAGCCAGGGGCCAGCACTCACCAGGTGAGGGGCAGACTTCCTCATCCGAGCCATCTGCACAATCTCGGTACCCATCACATACCCAGCTGTCCATCACACAGGCCCCACTGCTGCAGCGGTAGTAATTAGGTGGACACGTAGAGGGCCCAGGAGTGGGGGAGGGAAGAATATGTGAATCTGAGGAAAACACCAAACAAGGAAACCCAAAATGTTATGAGAAGCTTGATCTCAGACCAAAACGGGTCCCAAAACAATTGTGGATATCTCAGTTTTAGCTGCAGCAGCCCAGTATCAAGCAAAGTTCTGAAGAGTAGCTCATTTAAAAATCATTTATAATGGGATGTCAGAATATACTTTTTTTTTTTTTTCGTTTCTTGGAGCAGATGCACCTTACTTATTTTATTTGATTTAGGCTAATATTCAGACGAATGTGCTTTTGCAGGGGCTTGTGCAGGCTGATGGAAGGAAAGTGACTCAGAATGCATGGAGAGAATTCCTTCTGAGTCTAAACACTGTTTTGGTTCACATTATACCACAACTACCCCAAGGCCTGGTTCAGAGATAAGAAAATCAAAACTGAAAGGGACGAGCATACATTCCACTTCAGGGCTTCTCAACTGCATCATGGCACACATGGCATCTAGAGAGCTTGTTTAAATGCAGATTCTGACTCAGGAGGAAGGTCTGGGGTGGGGTTGGGGAGTCTACATTTCTAAACAAGCTCCACAGAAAGACAGATGTTGCTGGTCTGCAGACTAAACTCGGAGTAGCCAGGCCCTAGGGTTCTTACTGTGCACTGCAAAATATGGAATTAATACTCCTAGAAATGGAAGAAACCAACCACCGTGATTTTCCAAATGGGAAGAGGATAGAACTCAGAGAGTTACCCCTCCCCCAAAATATCACTGCCTAAGCCAGGCACTGAGTGTCTTCATTGTGGGGCAGAGCCCAGGACCTCTTACCTCCACAGTCTCTCTCATCAGACCAGTCCCCGCAGTCATTCTCCCTGTCACACTTCCACCTATTTGGAATGCAGTGGCCATTCTCACACTGGAACTGGAAGTACCGGGAACAGTTTGGGAGTTCTGTGGGGTTTTCTGAGAACAAACACACTATCAGTCCTTTGCCCTGCACCAGTGTGAACGTAAAGCTCCAAATACACAGCCTCCTCGACACCCAAGTTCCGGGGCAGCCTGCACATCCCTCCCAACCAGAGAAAGATAAGGCAGCTTCTTGGACCCAGTGGGTGACCAAAAATACATCCATAAACTCAACAGAAGCCCATCCTCCCAGACCCCAACTCATGTTTCTCTGACCTACACTTCTATATATCTTGCAAATGATACTCGAGTTCTTAATTTTGATGCTTTACCAAAGGAATGACCTAACTATTGATGACAACACAATGGTGATAATGATGTTATTACACTGTGGTATCTATTACTTATAGGGGAGGAAGGGGAAGCACACTCCTCCCATAAAAGGAAATATTTATCATAAATTCCTTACCTACTATATTCCTTAATACAGAATGTGAACTTCCAGATGGGGAAAGAAAAGGAAATGGAATAAACATCCCCTAACACCTACTCAGAATCAGGTTGCTACTTCAAGACTCAGTTCCATGGAGATTCAAGAATTGGCAGGAAGTACTGCTGAGGGAGGAGAAGGCAAAGCTAGCACGAGTGTGCTGGTGAGCATCCCCTTTATAACGACAGGGACCACTGTAACCCAAAGAGAGGGGTGAGAGGGTGCAGACCTAAGACCTTCTTACCACAGTTGGCTTCATCGGAGTAGTCGCCGCAGTCATCCATCCCATCGCATTTCCAAATCAAACTGATGCACACTCCATTCTGACACTGGAAACTGAACTCATCACAAACCTTGTGGAATTCAGGGTCTTGGGCTAGATAAGGAACAAACATCCATGAAACCCAGACTATTTCCGTATCGAGGAGTTCAAGGTAGTAACGCTGCTTGGAAACAAGAGCAAAGAGTAAAAGGCCTCCACCAAGAGACTGTCTAAAGGATTTCTTGAAAGAGAAAGTCAATTGAAGGCCTAACCCCCAGTACCTAAGAACGTGACTACATTTGGAGATAAGGTCTTTAAAGAGGTAATTAAGGTCAAATGAGGTCATTAGGGGAGAGCTGCAACTCAATATGACTGAAGTCCTTATAAGACGAAATCAAAACAGACAGGCATGGGGAAGGCCAATTGAAGACACAGAAAAAAGATGGTCATCTTCAAGTCAAGGAGACAGGCCTCAGAAGAAACCAACCTTGCCAATACCTTGACACTGGACTTCCAGCCTCCAGAACTGTGAGAAAACACATTTCTGTTGTTTAAGCCACCTAGTTTCTGGTCCTTTGTTATGGCAGGTCCTTTGTTAATACAAGTACCTACTACATGCAGGGCAGTTTTAGGAATGGGGCTATAGCTGTGAACCAGACAAAGGCCCTGCTCTCATGACACACACATTCCAGCAGGGGGAGACACACAGGAAAATTAACGCACAGTGTGCAAAGTGGTGGTAAGTGCTGTGAAAACCACTGGAGCAAGCCAGGGGGCAAGAAAAGCCTGTCAGGAAAGGCAGCATTTGAGCAGAGATCTTGGTTATTCTTCATCTTCCCGTTATTCATATATCAGCAACTAATAAACACTACTTCTGAAGCAGCAACAGTAAGCCTTCCTCAGAAAAAGCAAGACTGGACACATAAACAGGACCTGTAAACTAGATAAAAGTGCCTCCTCAGGGTGGCCCCTCCTTGTAGTTTCTTCAGTGAATGCCAGTTACCCATGGTTCCCCAGCCCACGGCCTGCCCCACTCACAGCATCCTGCAAATGCTGCATCCTCATCTGATCCATCTCGACACTGGATAATCCCATCACACACCATGGAGTGAAACAGGCACTGCTGGCGGTTCTTACACACGAAGTCCATGAAGCGTGTGCAGAGGGGCTCTGAAAGCGGTCCAGTGAAGAAGCTGTGAGCACTCGGTACAGATGTACATGCAGGAAACAGTAGTAACAGCCACCATTTACTTAGCATTTGTTTTGTACCACACCCTGACCTAAAGCACTTGACATAAAAGCACATCATTAAACTCTCATGGTACTATTATGAGAGATTTTATTGTCTTGTTTTCAAAATGAGAAAACAGGAATGGCAGCATTAAGTATTTTGCCAAGAGCACACAGCTGATGAAGGTGGAGCCAAAATTGAAATTCAAAGCTGTCTGACATCACAGCCCATGATCTTAATCTCTATTAATATAATACTAGCTCTCTAATAAGGGACTGGTACACTTCTATGAAGGACTGGTGTTATGGACTGATTTGTATCCCCCTCAATTCATACCTTGAAGCCCTAATCCCTAATGTGACTATGTTTGGAGATAGGGCCGTTAAAGAGGTAATGAAAGTTAAATGAGATAAATACTATTAAAAGAAGTAAATGAAGGTTAAGTAGATAAAAATGGTGCACTGATCCAATAGGACTGGTGTTCTCACAAGAAGAGACAGACACCAGAGATGGAAGGCCCTGAGAAAACGCCATATGCGTCCATATGAGGCCATAGTGAGAAGATGGCCTTTGGAATTGAATGGCAACATTGGCTGGTCTGGGTCTCCAGCCTGCCAGCCACCCTGCAGATTTTGGATTTGCCAGCCTTCATAATCACATGAGCCAATTCCTTAAAATCAATGTCTCTATATATACATCCACATCCTACTGGTTCTGTTTCTCTGGAGACCTTATCACAACTAGAGAGCAATTCTCAAGACTTTGCAGGTCACTCAGTCTCAATTACAACTACTCAGTTCTTTCACTGTAGCACAAAGGCAGCAAGAGACAGCATGTAAGCAAATGGTAGTGACTGTGCTCAAATAAAACTTCACTTAATAGAACAGGGTATGGGTTAGATTCCCCCAGAAGCCAGTTTACCAACCCCGGCACTATTACATCACTTCTCAGCCTAGATTTCATGTTAGAATCACCTGGAGCACTTTTTAAAACTTCCAATGCTCAAGCCACACTCTAAAAATTAACTCGGAATCTCTGGGGACAGGACGGGGATGAGACCTGGTCACCATAAGCCTTTAAAGTTCCCTGGTCACCATGAGTTCCAATGGATAAACTCATGGATGAACACTCCTGACCCAAGACATTCTTTCTAGGTCTAAAGAAAACTGGGGATAAAAAGGGTCACGCAGACTCAAAATGTTACCAGAGTGATAATCAGTGACATGAATAAAACCAAGAAAGTAGGAGAAATAAGTATCCAATTCAAAATAACTGGCTGTGTCACAGAACATACTGCAACTAAACAATAACATTTACCCAACTATGACCTAATTCCACAATCACCCCTCTTCCCACTCCACTATCCTTCACCTAGACCAAGGCTCTCTGTCATGATCAGCCTCTCAGAGTCTTAGTCAAGCACTCAGCATCAACTTGGTTATAAGCTAACTACAAGTAGGTACAGAGGAAATGAAAGGATTTAGTCCAATACATGCCCTTCACTCGTAACCACCACGTGGTTCCCTAGGGCAGAGAGAGGACTCACCACAGTGCTGCTCATCTGAGCCATCTGAGCAATCCTGCAGACCATCACAGTGTTTGCTAGATGGGATGCAGGTGCCATTCGGGCAGCGGAATCCATTGCACTTCTTCTCTGAAATGTAATTCAATAATAAAGAATAGCCAAGAGGAAACAGGCAGGCACTCACATATATACATTGTTGGGAAGGTATAAATTTGTACCACCCCTAAAGAGGGCAATTTGGCAACAGCTATCGCAATTACAAATGTTTATATACTGTGACCCAGAAATGCCTCTTGGAGAAATGTAATCTACCTACATAAGTGAAAAATAATGTAAGTACAAGGTTATTCACTGCGACACTGTTTATAATAGATTGAAAACCACCTACATGTCCATCAATAGGGGACCTTATAAGTTATTATACATTGGAACACTAGACTGTCATTATAATGAGACTGAAAAAGCATACTGTAAATTACGTCCTAGATATACAGTTATGTGAAAAACAAGGTACAAAACCACATGCATAGATTACTGTCTGTGTAAAACTGGACAATACACAGTATATTTAAATTTGCATATGTGAACAAAAATATTCTGAATACATATATAATCAAGGTTTCCTTTGGGGACAAGGTGGAAATTGGGAAGATGGGTAGAAAAATGTCTTGTATGCCTTTTTATACTTTTTCCATTTTGAATCATTTTAATCTGTTACATACTCAAATAATTAAGTATGTATGTTTTAAGAAATGTAAAAGAAAAGTTTTAGTGAATGGAATAAAGGAGAACATGAACCCTCATTATAAACCCTGGTTTTTAAAGCTCTCTTAAATCACTCACCATCTTAATTCTTCAGGAATTATAAGCCAAAGCCCTTTTGGAGAAAGTCTGTCTAAGAAATGTTAAGAACCTTAGGCTTCTCACTTAGCATGGAATTCTCAGCACCAGGTCACCCTTTGTCCTACACAGAGAGCTGCTGCCAGACAGTAGGCTTAGCCATCAGTTCTAGCAGGTCCGTTATGGCCACTGCAAGCCTAACTCAGTAAAATAGTTCTAGGATGATCAGGCATAAGGTGAGAAAATATTTTTTAATTCTGTAAGAAGTCATCATTCCTAGGAAATCATTTGAAGGACATCAAACAGAAACACTAAATGAGTACCATGTGTTGGGGAAATATTTAACCACTAAAGTTTTTAAAAAGTATAAAATTAAAAGTACACGAGATGACTCTCACTCATTAAATTAGAGAAAACAACTAAAAAGTTCAAATGTAATATCAAGGGAGACTTGGGTAAACATACAACATTACTGCTGGAGATGCTTTTTAGTATAATCACTTGGAGATGAAATCCAAAAGCACTTAACAAGAACCATTGAAGTCAATCAGAACTTTTAACCTGCAGAACACATTCCAGAAAGTAGTCAGCCCTCCATATTCATAATTCATGTCTGAAGATCAATCAACCTCTGATTGAAAACTCTAGGTGGCTGAATCTGAGGATGTGGAACCCACAGATACGGAGGGCTAATCAAGGCACTTGAGCATTGGCAGACTTTGGTATCCAAAGGGGTTACTGGAACCAATCCCTGGCGGATACCAACAGACAACTGTATCTCAAAGGAAAAATAAGCCTTTGTTTCTAAGGGCATGAATTGTTTTACTATGCATAACAGTATAAAACTAAAAACACTTGAATGCCCAACCAGGGTGCAACAAAAACTGTTATAGTAATACAAAGTGAATGTGCATCTGCCATAAAAATGCTAACTACAGAAAAATACAGAAATGTGGAAAAATCTTTGTTTAATATTGTGACACGAAAGGAGTATACTATATAACAACATGTAGACAATGACTACAATTGCATGAAAATTTGGAATGTATGGTATAAAATAATAAAAAAAAAAACACATTTATTGATTGGTTTCTACCCTTGGTTACTGCCATAAAGCTCCTGAAACACTTGTAATTTCCAGGGTGATAGGAGTGTCTTTTGTTCTACTGAGGTGACATTTGGTAGGCTACTGGATAGCTTTAAGATGGGGGGGCTGGTCACCAGAAAAACCATGTCATGATTAGAGGCTTAAAACTTTTCACCCCCCATACTCTAGGAAGGAGAAAGAAATGGAGACTAATCAATCAAGCCTATGTGATGAAGCCTCCATAAAAATCCCAGAAGTACAGGGTTCAGAGAGCTTTCGGGTTGCTGAACACATGGAGGTGTTAGGAGGGTGGCACATGGAGAGGGCATGGAAGCTACGTACTCTTTCCCCATCCATCTGGATGGTCGTCTCTATCCATCATATCCTTTCATAATAATCCAGGAAACTTAAATGTTTCCCTGAGTTCTGTGAGCTATTCTAGCAAATTATCAAACTCTAGGAGGGGGTTGTGGGAATCCAGATTTATAGCTGATCAGTCAGAGAAGTACAGGTAAATGTGGGACTTAGGACTAGCATCTGAAGTAGGTGGGAGGGAGTCTTGCAGGCCTGAGCCCCTTAACCTGTGGGAAATGACTCTATCTAGAGGAAAATGGTGTCAGGATTGAGCTAAACTGTGAGACATTTAGCTGGTATTGCAAAATTGCTTCATGTGAAAAACATATATTTGGTGGCTAGGAAGTGTCAGAAGTATTCTATGAGTGTTGAGAGCAGAGGAGAAACATAAGGAGCTTTTCCTACAGACAGCAAAAGGGTATGCATAGGGAACCATAGAAATATTTGGTGTAAAAAGTATTTTATATATTGTGTTTTTGTGGCAGCTATTTTGTGGTTAATTTCTATTGTGAAGATGACTGACTATCTCAGAATTCTTTCTTAAATTAATTACACTGAAAAATTCTACCTTTGAGGTGGGGAGCCATTTTCCCTGAGGATAACAGAGAACCCTTAGTCATAAAGTATGCTATTCACACAGGAGCTGTTGCCTATTTTTCTGGCAGAACACTGGTAATGTGACTGTATTTAGCATTCTGGGTAGGTTAGTTGGTTTCCATTTCTTTTCTTCAAAGCTATTATAAAAAAGCAGTGAGGCAAACTGCTTGACTGAGAATCAAGGTTGTGTAACACACCACTATCTACATATCACATGGTGACGCCACATAGGAAGTGAATGGGAATGTTTAGCTGTCAGAGTGGGTACACAGGCACAGAAGAACAGTATTTCATTTCCTGTTGCCTCTTCCTGAACAGCAGACATTGTGAAAGCTCCAGGTGAGGGCCAAAGCATTTGTACTTACCACAGCTGATTGGATCCTCATCAGAACCATCTTGACAATCCATGTCACCATCACATGCCCACCGCTGAGGGATGCAGTGCCCATTGTGACACTGGAAGTTGGAGGCCTCACAGGTATGATAG
The DNA here is from genome assembly GCF_902729225.1 of Pteropus medius. NCBI lineage: Eukaryota > Metazoa > Chordata > Mammalia > Chiroptera > Pteropodidae > Pteropus > Pteropus medius. Next base: position 4,449,156 of record NW_024345861.1, on the reverse strand, counting down.
ATGGCTGCCAGCAACAGAGAAGAGAGAAATCATCAATGTTCCCTTCATTTCTGCTCCCCCCAATAACCATCAAGAGACTCCCTGAAAAAGGATTATGCTAGGTAATAAGGCATAAACTGGAGCATCTGAGAATACATCTTAGGTGAGGATGCAGGCACCTGGGGCTGCCCTTTAGGTGGAGTGCAGCCTCCTGAATGGGCAATGACTTGAGTTGATAGGCTTATAAATGTTACACAAGCACATTCATTTTCTACAACAAAGAATCATTCCCCTTTTACAGATGAAAAACAGGCTCAGAGAGATTATGAAACTTGCTCACATTCACAGAGATAATTAAGTAATAACACCATAGCTGTCCAAGTCCAAAGCCCATGCTGTTTCTATGCCTCCTTGATACTTTATCTTCTAACATAAATCTTCTCAGTCCTCCAGATTCTGCAGCGTAAGGAGAGGTAGCATGTGCTCAGGAGACTGAGTTCTAGACCTGGTCCAGTCACTGTTTGGGGGCCTCAATTTCATCAACTATATTGATGTCTAAGGACCCTTATAAGCTCTTAAAGGCCATGCTTTTATAATTCTAAATAAACTACCCAAATTCAAATGTGAAAAACCTCAGGTCAAAGAACATAAAAGATTTATCCAAAATATCAAAGAAAACAGGCCCCAGAACCTAGAACTGTCTAACTTACTGGACAGTCTAGAGCAACATCTGCCAGGCAACAATACATGGCATTCAGTACAATCATTAAAAGAAACAAGAGGCAAATGAAACAGAAAGTCACTGTTATAAATGAATAGCCTCATCTGCACACATGGGCTGAGGCTGCCTGGAAGTCTTTTAGAAACATCTCAAAACCTTGGTCAAAGATAGTTCAAATGCATAACATCTGCCTCAAACCCAACCAACACTACTAACCTTAGGCCTTCTCCACCAGATTTCCCCTTCCTCCTTTGAAACAGAAAGCTGTTTGTGTCTGTTCATTGCTGAATGAAAGCCATGTTTGAAAGTTGGTTACAACTGGCATAAAATAATATAGCCAAGACGGATGGGCTCTCTGTTGGTTTAACTGTGTGGACAGGATGTCTTCATGACAGAAGGCAAAACAAACACAAGTGGGTGTGGAGCGTAAACTAGTTATTTATTCAATCAAGATGGTTGGCAATACTTATTGCTCAAGGGTTGAGAAAATTGCCTTCCAATGCCCTCTAGAATTTCTACTGAATTTGAGGCTATTTTTTGTAATAGTCTGAAATATAAAGAACCTGATTTTTCAAGCCATTTTAAAATAAGTGGTGGTCTATTAACTGCTATCTTCATATTTCTCTAAAGACCAGGGCTAAAATTGGTAGCATGCAAACAAGTCTGTAGAAAGTCTCAATATTTTACAACCTTTAGCACTCAGAATCCATTAAACGTCTTTTTAAAATATACTTATCTCTGATAAGAGGAATTAAGTGTATCATGAATGCTACATGAGCTTTTGCTCCATTAACAGCCATTGCCTAAAATATTTTTGATCTATTACTTTTACAAGTCTGACAGCACTTAAAAAAATTCCTCATCAAAGCCTTGCTCACTTTCATAAAACATACCGTTGCCTAAACTCATTGCCATACTGATCTACTTGTTATTATTCAGTGTATGCATATCGCTTTTAATTGAAAACAATTTCAGAGTGCTAATGGAGTTTCCAAATGACAATTCTAGGAGGCACGTCTGAGATCTCAAGATTCTATCACAGAAGAAGCTGAGCTAGGAAAGACTGACCAGTTTGCATAATTTCATTCACGTGGCCAGGTATGACTGTAATGCTTAACACATTCTCTTCTGAATTTTTCTGTCAAGTAACTTATTAGCTCTCTGACACTAAGTGTCAGATAATTAACATATGTTCAGTTAATATATTTTTTTAATTATAAGGATGGAAGAGATTGACTTTAATACAGACTAAAGAATTTGAGGAAGGAACAGTAGAATCCTTTGCATGACCGCATTCATTGTGACTGTAAGAACAGAAAGGTTAATGAGTAAATGATCATGAAATTAGAATATCAGCATTTCTAATAGAGGAGATTACCCTACAATTTACTCTCTAACTTGGACAGATCTTTTCTGATTCAGTAAGATCCTCTATATCACCTGATCAAAAGCATTAACCAAATAAAAGTGGGGCAGGAGATGTGAATTAATTACTATGATGAGGAAAGCACTGCCCATTTTTTTCAAAGCCCTATATTAATTCACTAAAGTGAATGAGGAAAAGAAATGCTAATCTCAACGCAATTTGAATGATAACAAAACAAACAAAAAACAAAAAATGTAAAGCAAAAAGAAAGGGTACTGAAAACTAAAAGACAGATTTGAAAAAGAACCAAATAGAAATTCTAGATATAAAAAAATATAGTCATGGAAATAAAAACAACTCAGTAAATGTGTGAAAGAGCAGATTAGATCCAGCTGAAAAAAAAACTGTTGCACTGGAAGAGAAAGCTGAAGAAGTACCTTAAATTCTAGCACAGAGTCATAAAGAGACAACAACTATAAAAACAAGAGGCATGAATGACGAAATGACACAGTCCAACAAACGGCTGTTGGTAATCACTGAAGATAAAACCAGAAAAGTAGCAGACATGGCTGAAAAGACAGTGGCTGTAATTTCCCAGAATTGATGAAAAATATAAATCCTCAGATTTTAGAAGGAAAACAAGTCTCAAGAAGGATAAATAATTCCATACCTAGGTAGATGAAACTGCATAACAACAACAACAACAACACCCCTCTGCCACATACACACACATGCACACACACAAAAACTAAAAACTATAGAGAAAAGAATGTCTGATTGTTGTTCAAAAGATAATCAGAAAGGAGAATTCAAATCAATACAAAATATATCAGAAGGAAATGGAATAATTCCATTAAAATACTTATGGAAAATTACTATAAACCTAGAAAACCAGATACATCTGTATTCAGCATTGAAAGTGAAACAATGTTTATATAAATAAAACCGTTAAAGAGTTTACCACTGACAGTCTCCTGCTGCAAGAAACACTGAAGGATGTACTTGGAAAGGAAGCATTAGATAGAAGAAGCAAAAGTGACTGGAGAATAGGTAGATACCTATAAATAAATGTGGTTACTAAAAAATAGTAACAATGGCTAATTTCAGGACTTTAAAAATATAAAATTAAAATGCAAAGTATTTACTAAGTATGTTGGTAATGAAACTGTATGCAGAGATTAGAATTAGAGTGTTCAGAAGCCCTTGCAGGTCTAGGAGAAAGAAAAGATATTAAGCATACACATAAGAAGCCTGAGGGCAACAGCTAAAAGAACAAAAATCAAATGTTTAAGTTCAAAATCAACGCAGAGCGGTAGTGAGAAAGGAGTAATAATAATAATAACAATAATAATAATAATACCCTCAATCCCATGGAAAGCAAAAAGGAAGGAGGAGGAGAACAAAGAAAATGTAAGCACAGACCACGCATACCAGCTGAGGCCAACAGGAAGTCAGCTGTCCTTGACTTATTTTCTTTGGCTTTGCACATGACTTAATTTATTAGGTCAACAAAGGAAGTGACGCGCCACACATCTTAAGCTCACATCTGACCTCCAACTATTTTGAGATGATGGAGAAACAGAATCACCTTTAAAAAGTTTGGAAGAACAGCTACTGGAACAAGGCTGCAGTTGAGGTGCAAGCACTCTACATTTTCTCCAGTTAGCCCTGCCAGAGAAAACCAGAGATAAAATCAAAAGTCTATGACAGGGGTCCCCAATTTCTGGGCTATGGACCAGTACATGGCCTACTAGGAACAGGGGTGCACAGCAGGAGGTGAGTGGTGTGCAAGCAAGCAAAGTTTCATCTGTATTTGAAGCAGCTCCCCAGCGCTAGTATCACCACCTCAGCTCCACCTCAGATCATCAGGCATTAGATTCTCATAGGAGCACCAGCACCCCCCAGCCAAAAAAGATGGGGAACCACTGGTCCATAACAAGCTGCCTCATAGAAATGAAGTTGTTAATTCATTCTGGAGGACTAGCACATGCTTCTGAAACACAAGTTTGACTAATGTGGTTGTGCTAACAAGATGTTCAATCATCCTGCAATTTACAAATTGAAATGCCCAAGTGCACCCAACTAATTTATTAACCAATTATCCATCTAAACCCAAAGCTTCCAAACAGCATTCTAATGCTGTCAGGGATGACAGTAGTTCCTTCATGGACCTTGGTTTTTCCTCCTTCTTCAGTCCATGCTCATATATGGAGAGAATTTTCCTGCAGTCCTTCCAGAAGCAGAGGTGCAGACACCGAGACTGCATCACAAATGATATGGGGGAATTTTACAAGGAAAGGGAATCAGTAACATCACAGATCATCCTGTATGATGTAGACATTTGAGGAGATCCATTTACTCCTCAAAGGGAACATAAGGTCATGTCTAAACTGAAACAGATGGAGAGAAGCAGTTGTCAACAAAGTCAACAAAGTTTCTCTGAACATATACTCTCTAGTCAACAAAGGTTCTCTGAACATGTACTCTCCAGTCAACAAAGGTTCTCTGAACATGTACTCTACCAGGCTAAGCACTGGGAGGATACAAACGAATAGAAGATAGAGGCCTTTCAGGAATCATATCTAAACCAAAGCACAACACAGTTAGTTATGTTTAAGTTTGGGATATGGTAATAGATCTAAGTTTTTTTTATTTGTTCTTACAAATAAATAAGCATGCTTGTGAGCTCCCAAATCCTGGGCAGTATAGAAACTGTTATGGTACTACAGGGACAAGAAAGGTTAAGGCACAATATTTCAAAGTCACTCCACTATTTTGTAACAGTAATAATCCATGCCAGATGAATGAGATGTTGACTCCTTAGTGATGAATTATAAAACAAAGTCTGATTTATCATGGTGTAAAGCATGGCTGCCTTCATTATAATATGGTTAAGCAAAACACCTTTATCTCCGTCACTGGAGGGATTTAAGATAGAACTAAATGAGAATTTTTAGAGGAGGCTGCAGAGAAAATTTACTCATCAGGTAGTAAATTTTTTTCTTTTTCCACCACAACTTCCCCAATTCCTTGCTTTACCTCATTCTACCATAATGTACATGTCATTCACTCACTCATTCATTCACACAATTAAAAATAGTGCAATAAACATGAGTGAACCTATTACCCAACAGAAGAATCAGAACATTACCTACACTTTATACCACCTAGCCTTCCTCTGATATTTTCGTGTTGTTTCCAATTCCATTTTTAATGAAATCTTAACCCAAACAGGTATAAGCATAGTTTAAGTTTTCACTGTTTGGGACACCCTCTGATATTCCATTTGAAAACAAAAGATAGTTCAGTGCCACTCAGCGTATGGTCCCAAAACCAGAGGTCAGGCTGTAAACTGTTTATTATTGGTCCTGAAGAAATATGAAACTTGAGCCAGAATGTAAATCAACTACATATCACTCAAGACAGTTTAACTCAGTTAACATTTTTTCATAGCAAGACTCTCTCAATGAAGAAAGCAGAAGATTTACATTTTGGCATAAGCTCATCATAGACCAACTCTTTGAGAAGCACTGAACTAGCTGATTTCTAAGACCCATTTCTTAGAGCCTGGATTCTATGATGATGTAGGGCTTCAATGCTCACTAGCACATGAACAGATAACAGCTGTTAAGAGTCCAGGAAATACTGACCAGTACAGTTGGCTTCATCAGACCAGTCCCTGCAGTCGTTGTCCCCATCACACACCCAGGAGGAGCGGATGCACATGCCAGAGCTGCAGTTGTACTCATCGTTCCGGCACTGGTGCCTTTCTGTAGGCGAGACCACACAGATGTGAGGGAAAAGTTGGCTCGGAATTCTATCTTGTGTCAAAGCTACTAAGGGTCAGAGATGCACCATTATCTCATTTTCACTGATTATCCAGAAAGAGCATGGATGCAGAGACTTAAACCAGGGATATAAAGTCATCGAGGCCGGTTTCCAACTATGTGCTGCAAACGGTGTACAGATGTGTTGAGATACTGACACCTCACACTCTTGCCACTGGTTGTCTCTAGGCAAGAGAAGTCTGTCCATTGATCTCAGTGTATTTTATGAATATCATCATTTTCTATTCTTGCTATGATGGAAAGAAGTTTGGAAAGCAACTTCTAGTTGTCCAGAAAGTAGAATTTTTAAGAAACAGAAGAATTCTAGAGACAGAGACAGAGCCTGTGGTTTCAGAATAGGAGTGATAAAAACTCTTGAATGTGGGGATCAATTTGAGGTGTTCAGCTTGGGAAAAGTGGGATTGCTGCTGTACTTCCAAAATAGAGGAAATGTGAACTTGGGACTTTCTGAGAGTAGAGCTCCAGGAATGGTGGCTGGTGGGCAGTCTCTAGAAGGGTGGAGGCCTGGGGCAAATGAACTGGTGCAGCCTGATCACAACTTAAAAGGAGGCTGCACTGGCAACATATAGTGTAGGCCCTGAGGATTGCATTAAAGAACCTTCCAATGGAATTTTAAAGATTCTAAAAGAATAGTAGTAGCCAACTTTGGAACCCGAGGTGGCTACCTCAGTTGCCTCACTCAAGAGACAGGCTGATGGCAAAGTTGGTGATTCAGTTATTTATGAGGAAACCGTCCGGAGACTGACGAAGAGAACCTAGCTCTGAGGAAAGGACGAGCTGAGACCTTGGGATGCATTCAAGATACACCAACATGATGGGCCATGAATGAAAAATCTGAGGGCACTGAAACTGTTTAATAGTCAAATGTGAGTCCAGTGAGTGAGGAAGATGACATCAGAAACATGTAACCATGTGGAGTTTCCTTTCTACCAGAGCAAAACTAGCTATACACTTTAATCCCCTCAGACTACTGAGAAGGAAATAGGAGGATTGAAAGGAAAATAGTTGTGAATCCCAAGGACTGTTTTCTGAAATTCATATTTATATAAAGATGAAAAAAAATTCTTCTTAGAGCTGGCTAGGAGCATTTCCTCTGCTGCCCTTGGCTCAGTCCCTGTTGAGGCAAACTACCTGCTCATGATAAAGCAGGCCTTGCTCGTAAACTTGCCTGGATATGCCACTAGCAAGGCCACCCCGACACAGCACAAAGTATCAGGCCTCAGCCTCTCTTCCCTTTCATGCCTGTGATTCCTCCAATCTGGTACACTATGTGTACTGCATAGTGCTTCTTCTTTCAACAGTCAGTGACTCTGGGTTTGGTACCAGAGCCCGTTAACTGAGACAGGACTTGTGAAACTGACAGGGCAGTACTGTGCAACTGGAAGGGCATGGGGAACATGGGTTCCAGTTCCCCATGCTGACACGAACCAATTGTGGCACTTCGAATAAGCCCCCCACCCTCTATGAACCTCGGTTATTGAATCTGGAAAGCAAAAGGACTGAACTAGAGAATCCCTATCATTCGTTGTGATTCCAACACACTATTTTTCTAAATATAAAAATTTTTCACTCAGAAAATAGATGTTCAAACAATGTTTGTACCATCTATTGACTTCTAACAGAGTTTTCTGAATTAGATTGGTTAAAAAAAAAAAAAAAAAAACAGTTCACAAAGATATAGATCTGTATCCTCAGGAGTCTAATCTCACAGCCACTCAGAGATGTGGCCCAAGTGTATGGCTGCTAATACCTGCCTGAGTTCATTTAGAAACCTCATTTCCTTACTATCACATTCACTCTCACGATAAAGTAGGATCTATTGCTTTATCAATGAATCAATCCTACCATGCCGACAGAGGTGATCACGCAGCTGGATATCATAAGTCCCAAAATGGCTTTCAGAAATCCTCCATTTCCAACCCATCCCATCCAATAATACAACCCAGTGAGCAAGGGTGCTGCCCTCTCTGGAACAGGGTTCCTGGACATCATGTCCCCTTACCACAGTGACTTTCATCGCTGTTGTCTCCACAGTCATCTTCAAGATCACATTTGTAGGACAGTGGGATACAGGTCCCAGACTCCTGGCAACGGAACTGGGTATCCAGATCACAAATGGTAGTAGCTAAAATGGGAAAGAGAGAAGATATAGTTAAGTACAATTAATTCACCTCAAATACAAACCTCTCACTGGAAAACGATTTTAAAAAAGAAGGAAGCAGATTTAATTGCAGCAACAGAAACAAAACTGCATGAGAACCTGAAATTCACAACCAAGGGAGATAAGGGCCTATCCTTCCATGGACAGCTTCCAGATCATAATAGGGCTGAGAAAAGTAGGAAACCGGCATCTGGCTGGGAGAGAGTGATGGGCTCGATTACCTCCTAAGATCCCCTTAAACATGAGGTGTCTCTCTACTTAAGTTGCGGAAATACCTTTATCTGGAAAATCAGCATTAGGAAGCCCAGTTTCACATACAAAGCCACCATATAGGTAATAGAGGTAGTGTGCAGGTAGAATTCTGCAGCAGGAATCTGGGCCCTGAAATCAGTAAAGACTGGGTTTCAAATCCTGGCTCTGCCTCTTTCTCAAGCAATTAACTTTAACCTCTCTGTGCCTCAGCTTCCTCCACATTAAAATGAGGAAAAGTTAACATGGCCAAGTGCTTGTGATGACAGAAAGACTAGATATAAATCTTAATTCTGTCTATAACTTACTTAACTATTCTGTGCCTCAGTTCCCTAGACTGTTAATACCTACCTCATGGCATTATCATGAAGGTAAATAAGAAAACAAGTTTAGGATTTTGCCAATTAAATAGGATGTAAATATAATAAGCCCCAAACAAATGTCACTTCCCTCCCTCGTCATTCCTCATGCCCTTCTGCATCAGAATGAGTAGAGAATTAGATTGTCTTCCTCTTTTAAATAAGAATTATCTGGGCTTAAGCACAGCCTTTAGAACTAGAGAAAGAACCCGAAGAAAGATTCTGGGAAGAAAGGCTGCTCTGGGGAGCAGCTCATGTATCAGGTGCAATGTGATGGTGGTAGTGGCAGGGACTGCCATAAAACTAAAAGCCAATGGAAACGCTGCAGTCAGACATCCTTGCCAGCTCTTCTCTGAGGCTCCATTTCTTCTCTGTAAATGAGCTCGTGGTGGGAGTAAGGGGATAAATGCAAAAATGACAAGACTGTAGGGGATTCACGTCAAAACCTTAAACGCCTGACAACTACCCAGCACAGGAATCTATTTAAGAGGGAGTGAGATCTGCTGACAACATCCCTCCCACATCTCCCTTTGTCTCCACTCCTCCTGTCTTCCCTGGCAGCTGACAGGATGTCTCATTTAACTTCCCAGACAGTAGTGGCCCATCATGGCCCATCCCTCCCCTGCAGACCTCTAGGAGGGGGTGCCTCTCGCCATCATAAGTGCTGATCTCCTCCTTAATGAGGGAAACACTACAGGAAGGCACAGATAAGCACCATAACTTTGGTTCCTAGCCTCCCCTTTTAATCTCTGCCTTCTTCATCTCCTCACCTCTACCATATCTGACTAGTCTGGGCCTGAGCCAAGTGGGATTGTGAGAAAGCAAGTCTCAGGCTCTTGGGAAGGTCGATTCCAGCTGACATTTATACCAAATCAAGAAGAAGTTAGAGCCAGCTGCCCACTTCATTCAGAGGAGGAGCTTAAACTCTATGTGGAAACACAGGAGACTGGTAGCAGACCTCAGGGTTGGGTGAGTGGGCAGCACCGCCTAAAGATGGAGGGATGTGTTTCTCTCAAAACACTGAACCAATCTGATATCCCAGCTAGTCCATCTACTAGAAACTAAAGCTCAGGGACCCAAGGAAAAATCTCTAGCTATTGGACATGAGGTCATCAAGTTTATATCCCTCTGCTTCTACTATGCCTAATCACATCTGGGCAATTTTCTTGGAATGTGTAAATTCTAAGAAGCATCTCTTCTCCCACCCTATTATGTAATAAAGTCCCTTCCAGAATCTGCTCCAATACTATTAACATTTATTAATGTTTTCGAGGAGCTTTGGCTAGTCCCCGACAAATATCACACCCTCTGGAGACTCTGGTAGGTAGCTAGAGTTTTATCAGTGTCTACTTTGCAAAAAAGAAAAACACGCAGAGACTAGTGCTCTCCCAAGTCTGCCATTCGGGAAGCTCTTTTCCTTAAGTGAGAAAGGCATCCACTGAAGCCAATGAAAAATGATTTAGGAAAGGTTTGATATAAAACCTCCAATAAGAAAAAGAAGGCAATAGATAGAATTGCAGAGCCAGATGAGTTCAATGAGTTGATTGCTTCTAAAGTTGCTTTCTGGGTAGAGTGCCATGGGAACTTGGCACAGGCTCTACAGATGGCAGGCCAAATATATCCACCAAAGGCAAGATGAGGACATAGAGCCAAAAGCCATCATTAATCTGTTCTTACAATACAAAATGATAAATGAGCTTCTGAATTTCCAAAGGTAAAATATTTGAAAGAGGAACTTCAGACTGTTTTTTTCTGGCTTCCTAGTTCTAGTTTTTTTCCCATTCGATTCATTCTGCCCAGAGCTTATCTTCCCAAAGGGAAAATCTTATCATGTCATTTCAATGGCTCTCAACTGCTCTTCTGACGAAGTCCAAAGGCCCTTGCTGCTCTAGGCCCCACACACTAATCCAGCCTTCCCTTACCCCACTGCTCCCACTCAAGTTCTCAATGACCTACCCACACCAGTTTCCTAACCAAGCTACATATACTCTGACCTCTGGGCTTTCATACATGCTGCTTCCTTGCCTAGAATTTTCCTCTCTCCACCTCAGCTTGATTCACCTCTACCCACCTTTCAGGGCTCTTCAGGTTTGATTTGGGTGCCCTGGTGCTTCCCCATCATAGCACTCATTGCTCTAACGTAACTGGCTATTTGCTTTTCTGACATCCCTTCAGGCATTAAACTCTGTGTTCACCCTGATCGGTAATATAGCCCCAGGCCCAGCAAAGGGCCTGGAACCAAGAGTCTTCTATAAATACTTATGGAGTAAATGTATGAACATATTATTGACTGACAGAGGGCAAAGCACCTCCTTCTAAGTAAAAATTAAGTAAAGGGAGCTAAAATTTGTGATAAATGAATTATCCATTATAAATAATTATTTGTTTGTCTTTAAACCCTGCTAAACAGAATCATATACTTTAGTAGGTAGACCTGAGAAATTATATAGTCCAAAGATTACATTTATATGCACACATAACATAACACATTCCAGACCAAAGTAGGCATCACCAATAAAGAAGAACAATCTCTCTGGAGCCTGGCTAGCAGCCAACACCAACAGATTGCGGTGGTTTACAAGGAAAATCTGTTCTCATATCTGAAAAGGCTGAATATTGAACTTACAAATCAAGGACTGTCACCTGGTCACTGCCCCAGATCACCAGTGGGCCACAGTTAGAGCCCAGCTTGCCAGACTCCCAAATAAGTTCAATTTCAGCCACATGATGCTTATTTGTAAATCTCTTATAATGACATAGTTAACTTATGTGGGTTTGTTTTTAACTAATAAGATATATCTAGTTGGATTTGGAATTGTGTATTCTTTGTGTTCTCCAAGCCCCATCAGCTTAAATGGACATCACCGATCACAAGGGCCAGCCAGCATCCTAGATTGTCAGCCCCTCCTAGGAGGTGACCAGTCTGCTGATAACAGTAAATGCTTAACAATCCAAAAACTTGGCCAAGCCAGGGACTCACGGCAATTTCTCTCATCACTCATGTCCCCACAGTCGTTGTCAAAGTCACACCACCAAATGCTGTTGATACAATTCCCGTTGCTGCAGCGATACTGGTTGAAGAGACAAGTGTTCTCTAGCCATCCAAGGTAGGCAAGGGAGGAAACAAAATCAATATTATTTTTACTGATGGATCACAAGACCTTCTTTTTTTAGTTTCCATTTCTCTTCCTCAAATAACATGCCTTACATGATAAAGAAGAAGAGGGGTGGTAAACACACATACATGCAAAGATAGAAGCCTCTGACAGAGGCCTCCTTCTTTCCTTTTCTAATTAAAATTAAAGAAGAAGAGGCAAGCCAGAGGAGCATTTAGAGGTGGTTAGAGTGATGAAAAAGGAGTGATGATGCCAATTGGGTATAGTGGGTAGAGAGGTACTACACACCGACATTATAAAATACCAATTCCACAAGGAATTCCTTCATAGACTGCATCTATACAGGATTCAAATATATTCAAAGTATCTATAGCATGTATTATAGGTATTATATTATATTATATGTATTACATATTATATACAATATATATAGCTATACATATTCATATATTTAATTTTCCAACCAACTGGGCTATGAGGACTTTATTTACATACTCTGAGGATTTTTTCTACCCCATGACTTCTTTAAAGCAAGCAGTTATAATTCCTCACACACACAAAAACATTGTTTAGTAAAGGTCAAGGACACATGATGATTGGCCTCTTGTTTAGGTAACCAAAGGCCTTCTAATTTGGAATATAAAAAAAGCCTTCTTCCCTCTCCTCTTGGAACTTAGTGTTAATTCTGTTTCTTTCCAAATAGCTTTAAGATGACCTCCAAAGCCAAAAGAGAGTCTCCTGTGTCTAAAAAGGAAGGCTCATCTTTCTTCTATTTGTATTTCTTAAGGAAGAAACATCATAAGGCAAATTTGTGTTTCACTGGCCTAGACTAAGAGGCTGCTGTGAGAAGGAAGGTTATGATTACAAAGCAAATAGAGCTTTGAGAATAAGGCAAAGTAGAATTTGGGCCATTAATTGAGCACTTTGTGGCCAGACCCCTTTCCAGGGGTTCATCTCACTGACAGAAATATGAGACTGGGGACAGGGGAAGTGGTAAGGGTGAAAATTGGGAAAAAAAGACTAAATGGGTTTTCAGAGGAAAAGTTTAGAATTCATGTATTCAAATTCAAAGGAAGAGTGGGATGAGGCTTCTATAGCCACTTGGTCACAGCCCGGAACTAAAAACTCAAAGCCTTTTGTTACACTGGTCTGAAAGTTTAGGACATTTTAGGCTGGGGGTAGGTTTGATTGGGAGACTAACTGCTAGGTGAGACAAGGTAAGCTGTGAAGGAGTCAAACCAGTTCTTTTTTCAAGTCAGGGTGGCCCAACTTATGGAAAGCAGAAGTTGGAGAGTTTAGATATGGAGGATGGACAAGGAGAGGAAGTGACAAAAAAAAAAAATGGTGGCCTTTGAGGAAAGCCTGTATCACCTGCCATTAAACCAAAAGCACGGTATTATTTAAAAACAAACAGCTTAGGGCTGTTCTGGATGAGGACTAAAGGATCACAGCCTTAGAACCTGAACCAGATGTCTATAGTTATCTAGTTGATTTTATTTTTTAGCTTGGGCACTTTTGATAATCCCAAAACATTAGAAAATAGAGAGCACTGGGAAAGAGGAGAAAAGGGAAGGAAGACGGTGGGCAGAAAAGAAAAAGGGATGCACCTTCTTTGACACAGGTGTTGTTCCTCAGCTGATAGCCCTGAGGGCACTCACACATCAGGTCCCCAGATGGGAGGACACTGCTGGACACACCCTCTGGACACCTGCAGCTCTTACTGTTGTTGGCCTTAGGCAGGCAGAGTAGGCTGCATGGCCTGGGCACACAGGCATTGCTTCCTGGAAAGCAAACACATAATGGCAGCATCAACATTAATAAACACCAGGAGGCACTAAATGGAGACTGCAACCCAACACAACCTACTCATTTTCCAGAAACGACAATGTGAAGCTCAGAAAGAGAAAGATAAAGTGGCAGATGTTGGGGGACCTACTGTCCTAACAACCTCTGTTCAGTGTCCTCAGGAAAGGCCTGACGCACATGGGGTCTCAGCTACATCATAATTCCCTAGAACCAAGCCAAGCATCACCTAGTCCTCCAGAGAATTTGGAATCAGGATGATGAAAGACCAGAAAGTAACCAGGGAGCTGGGGCTGGGAGAAAAGTCATATTGCATGGGTGTTAAAGGTGATGCAGGACAAGCCCAAACCGGTACAAGTCAAAGCTATGTAGAAACAAGCTTGGAGTATGCAGAGAAGATCAACATGTAGAGTTGGAAGACTAAAGAAGCCTTTGAGAAAAAGGACAACACTCGGGACCTGAGGGGAGAGGGAGAGGAGGAGGGCTTTGCCATTCCCAGCTCTAATCCCCATAAAACTCATCTATACTTCCTATTACTAGGTTCCTTACTATCTCCCTTTATTCTTTCAACAGCACTTTTTCTTTAGTTAGCTTGAGTGGGTTTTCATTTTTTAGGATCTAAAAGCCCTTTTTAGAATATATACCTGAGTAACAACAGGGCCCAGACAAAAATCCAGGTCTCCTCTTCTAAATTCCTTTGTACCAGAATATAGCTGCTAAGCTAACTGAGGAACCAACCTGGTACTCATTAGGTACTGTATGTCATGCTGTAAATCCACACAAGGACTGGTTAATGTTGATCTATCCCACTATTTCCAACCTTTTCTCTGTCTGGCTTTCCAAAGAGAGTACGAAATAAAATTCATAAACTCCTTCATTTTACTCTTGAGAGAGAACCTTTGTGGATGAACAATGATGGAAAAGATGTTTTCCTCTCTCACGTCTTTCTGGGAAGGAGAGGAGAGGATACATAAACCATTTTGTACTAGCTGAAAACATGATATAACTATTGAGCAATATAAAAGCCACACAGATCATGAAAAGTGTTTTTCTTTTTGCATGTGACCACCCATCATCAGAATTGGGAAAAATAAACATGAATCCTTTGACAAAATTCAACTGACAATGATTCCTCAGCAGTGCCATCTCACAGACAGAGAGCCCCATTCATTGATGACAATCAGTATTGATGTAGGTGACAATATACTCATTAGCTTTGGATGTGTGGGCACCTTATCAATGTTTAACTGGCATTACATACAAAATTAAAAATTGCAATCATATAGTAACATGTCATTTTGATACTAAGGACCAAAGAGTACAAGATGTTGATAAAATCTATACAGCCACTGAGAGAAATCATATGATGAAACATTCAAAAAGTTTTCCAAAGTAACTCGATAACCCCAAAGGTGCAAATTACCACAGCAGAGTAGCAGGCTGAGTATAGTGGAAATGCCAAAAATCAGTTTGGCCTGACCTGTTCCATGGGCTGAGACTGATCCTTTATCTAAAGTACATGTGCCATAGGCTATAGGAGGGAGTCCATCACTGCCACTAATGAAAAACAGCTCCATCAGGATCTGGAACACATTCTTTGTATTCAAAGGATGACATACTATTCAATGTTCCAAGAAACTGAATGATAGAATATTTGAAAAATACTCAATGACAGGATATTTTCACATAGGTTGTATCTATAAAATAATGTGACTAACATTTTCACATGCAGAGCAGATGTTCCTACCCAAAGAATCAAGAGCCAAAAGCACAGAACCCAAAATGGGGCGCAGTATTTCAGGAGACTGGGCTAAACAGAGATGTACGAAATCTGAGGAGCAGTATCTAGGGCAAACCTCAAACCAAGCTGACCAAGTCACTAACCCCAAGAGGTAGGCTGGGTAGGAGTGTATGGGTTGGGACAAAGCCACAGTACAGAAAACAGGAGTGCTGTACCTGAGAAACCCTGGGACAGTGTGGATGGAAATTTCAGCAGTTTCCCCAGAACATGGCCAATACACCCTTATACAGTACACCACAGCATTGTGTGGGCAGGATGGGCAATAAAAAGAATATCATCCCAATGTGAAGAGTGAACAAATGGCAACCTTCATCTCCAAAAATGTTCCCTTACAAAAACAATACTTAGCCCCATGATGTTTTCACTAGGCATATTCAGAACACTTTCATACATCCTCTTTAGAAAATTCCTCCAGAACTAGTTTAGGAGCCAAAAATGCTATCATCTTGTTTAGTTATCTATACGCTTGACAATTATCCAAACCAAATCCTCCCCAGATAATACATATTCACCTTCGTTATAGATTTTTAAAAGCATGTGCTTACTGTAGGCTCGGAAAGAGAATGCCAAGAGCTTCAAAATATTTTAACCCATTGCAGCATCAATTGAATACATCAAGAGCCTTGCAAAATAAGCCGTTTAAAGAAAAAGAAAAAAAAAACACTCTTTATGAAGAATACATCCCTGTAATACTATGTAAAAATCAGCCAGGTATAAAGACAAGAAATGCAACTATTTATTAACAAATATCCCAAATTGACAAATATTCCAAGTGAACAAGTTTCATCATAAACAAGAACCAATCAAAATCTAGTACTTCTAAATCACTGTGAGATAGGATTAAACATGGTGGCGTGAGAGATCTTCCCAGATCTCTCCTCTTGAAACAACAAGAAGCTGAACACCTAAAACTCAAGAAAAAACACCCAAACTGCACACCAGCACATCTGAGCATGTGATTAGCACGTAAGAGCTACCACAGTTCAGAACTCCGGGTGTTGGGCGGTGAACTGGGAGATCCCTGAAGGAGGAGGAGGAGGAGAGAAGGTGTGGCGAGTTCCCTGAACAGCCCTGCCTGAGAGTGCTGTGAACTCCATGCGGCCGATGGCAGTGCCCAGTCATCAGGGTAGAGGGCAGAGAAAGAGGAACGGCAGAAAAGCGGGAACGTCAGAGAAACAACAGTTGATTTTTACCAATAGCGGTTGCAAAACTGAGGCTGAGCCGCAGCCTCCGACCCCCAACTCAGAGGGCCCTTCCTCCATACCGACCAAGACGGAACGCTGCAGTGCCCCAGGGGAATCTGAGCAAATGCTAACTAAACTGACAGGAACTGAGATTGGGGGTAGCAAGCATGATTAAATATCTATAAGAAAAAAAACAATTATTAACACTTTATATAAGGCAGACATCTAAGAGGCTTAGACGCCACCTACTGGAAACCAAAAGAAAAATACCTCATTTGCAATGGGTTAGAGACCATTACAAAATAAATCTAAGGAAAAGAAAAAGAAGAAGAAGAAGAAGCAGAACACACTTCTGTTAATGCCCAGGCAGAGAAATAGTCCATTAAACACCATGAAAAAACAAGTTGACAAGGCAGCTCAGAAAGAAAGAGAAAAATCTACAGAAAATAAGCTTACAGACATAGAAATATGCGACTTAAATGACAGAGATTCAGAATGGTACTTCTGAAAAAACTCAGTGAGATCTGAAACGAACCATATCAATAATTTCAGAAATTGGAAAAACAACTAGATGAGCAGAATGAGTTCTTTAGCAAGGAGATTGAAACCCTCAAAAAAGAGCTAAATAGACCTTCTAGAGATAAAGAGCACACTGCAAGAGCTGAAAAATGAAATAGCAACCTTGGGAATTAGAGTTGATCAAATGGAGGAAAGGATTAATGATACTGAAGACAGAAATCTAGAAATAAATCAGAAGGAAGAAGAGAGAAACCAAAGAATGAAAAATAATGAAAGAGAAATTCAAAAACTAGCTGATATCATCAGGAGAGGAAACATAAGAATAATGGGCATTATCGAAGGTGAGGAAAAGGAACGGGGATTATAAAGCATTTTTACACAAAGAGTTGATGAAAATTTCCCAAAGCTAAGGAAAGAACTGGAGCTCGGAATTCAAGAAGTCAATAGAACACCCAATTATCACACCCAAAAAGGCCTTCACCAAGACACATGGTATTAAAATTATCAAAAATCTATGACAAAGATAAAATTCTCAGAGGAGCCAGGGAAAAGAAGATGGTAACTGATAAAGGAAAACCCATTAAGTTATAGTAGGACTTCTTAGCACAAACCTAACAAGTCAGAAAGGAGTGGAATCAAATATTCAAACTATTAAATGAAAGGAACTACCAGCCAAGAATACTGTATCCAGCTAAGCTCTCCTTTTGAAATGAAGAAGAAATAAAGACCTTTCCAGACATACAAAAATTGAGGGCATTCTCTACTACAAAGCTTGCACTGCAGCAGGAAATTCTGAAAGAGGTCAGCTCACCTAAAACAAAATGACAAAAAAAAAAAAATGCATAATTAGGAGTAAGGTGACTAGCAGGCTGATAAAAGCAGAGGAGTACAACCCTTACTACGAATAGGGCATTATAAGCTTAAAATAAGGATATTTGCTATAGCAAGATAGTAATGAACGTTCATCATAGATAGGGACAAATTGAGACAACAAGGACTGAAAAGGGGAGGATTCAGAGATCCAAATTCGCAAAGGGGAAAGGAGATAAGGCACATTCATAAGAAAAAGGACAATTGTATATATACAACTATCTTTTTCATATTCGTAATGGTAACCACAAGACAAAGATTTAGAACCGTAGTATGTAATATCAAACAAGAAGAACCAGAGGGAAAACCCACAAAAGCCAACCAAAATAAACAAAACAGAAACACAAGGACAAAGAAGCAATGGAAACACCGAGCTACCAGAAACCAAAAGATAAAATGGCTATAAGAAGACCTCATATTTTAATAATCACCCTCAATGTAAATGGACTGAACTCAACAATAAAAAGGCACAGAGTTGCAGATTGGATCAAAAAACAAAACCCAATGATATGCTGCCTCCAGGAGACACATCTCAGCTCCAAAGACAAATATAGACTCAAAGTAAGAGTGGAAATGATATTTCAAGCAAATGGCATTCAGAGAAAAGCGGAAATAGCAGTGCTAATATCAGATGAAACAGACTTCAAAATCAAAAAGGTAAAGAAAGATACTGAGGGACACTTCATAATGATAAAGGAATCATGCACCAAGAAAACATAACACTTATTAATATCTATGCTCCTAATCAGGGAGTCCAGAAATATGTAAAGCAATTACTAACAGAACTAAAAGGAGAAACAGATCAACACACAATCGTAGCAGGGAACCTAAATACTCCACTGACGGATATGGAGAGACCATCTGAACAGAAATCAATATACAAATAACATCTTTAAATGACACATGAGTGCAACTGTACATAATTGACATTTACAGAGCCTTGCATTCCAAAACAGCTGCTTATACATTCTTCTCTAGTGAACATGGATCATTCTCAAGGATTGACCACATTCTGGGACACAGACATAGCCTCAAGAAATATAAGAGAGTCAAAACCATACCAACCATATTCTCTGATCATAATGCCTTGAAACTAGAGATCAACTGTAAAAAGAAAGTGAAAATAACCACAAATAAATGAAGATTAAACAACATACTACTGAAGAATAACTGGGTCAGAGAAGAAATAAAAAAGGAGATCAAGAGATACATAGAAACGAATGATAATGATAGTACAACATATCGAAACTTCTGGGACATGACAAAAACAGTCATAAGAGGAAAGTTCATATCATTACAGGCCTACATTCAAAAATAAGAACAAGCCCAAATAAACAACCTAACTCTTCATCTTAGAAAACTAGAAAAGAAAGAACAAATGAAGCCTAAAGACAGCAGAAGGAAAGAAATCATCAAAATTAGAGCAGAAATAAATGAAATTGAAAACAAAAAAAATAAGATAGAAACGATCATCAAAAATCTACCGGAAAGTAAAAGTCCAGGACCAGATGGCTTCACCAGTGAATTCTACCAAACATTTAAAGATTTAATACCTATTCTCCTCAAACTCTTCCAAAAAATCAAAGAGGAGGCAATACTTCCCAACTCATTTTATGAGGCCAATATTACCTTGATACCAAAACCTGGTAAAGATAACATTAAAAAAAAAAAAAAACTACAAACCAATACTCTCATAAACAGATGCAAAATTCCAAATAAGATACTAGGGAACTGAATACAGCAACATATTAAAAAGATTATACACCACGATCAAGCGGGCTTCATCCCAGGGGCATAGGGATGGTTCAACATACACAAATTGATTAATGTGATATGCCATATAAACAAATTAAAAAAGAAGAATTATATGATCATATCAATAGATGCAGAAAAAGCCTTCGACAAGATACAGCACTCATTTACAATCGAAACACTTAACAGAGTCAGTATAGAAGGAAAGTACCTTAACATAATAAAGGCCATATATGACAAGCCCTCAGCCAACATCATACTTAATGGTGAAAAACTAAAAACCTTCCCTCTAAGGTCAGGAACAAGGCAAGGCTGTCCACTATTACCACTCTTATTCAATATATCACTGGAAGTCCTAGCAAGTGCAATCAGGCAAGAGAAAGATATAAAAGGCATCCAAATAGGAAATGAAGAAGTCAAACTGTCACTATTTGCAGATGACATGATTCTCTATACAGAAAACCCTAAAGACTCTACAAAAATACTACTAGAAACAATAAGCAAATATAGTAAATTCACTGGATACCAATCGACTTTAAAAAATCCATAGCATTCTTATAAGCTAATAACGAATTGTCAGAAAAAGAAGTGGAAAATACAATTCCTTTTGCAATTGCAACAAAAGGAATAAAATACCTAGCAATAAATCTAACGAAACATGTGAAGGACCTATATAATGAAAACTACAAGATCCTATTAAAAGAAATAGAAGAAGAAACAAAGAAATGGAAAGATATTCTGTGTTCTTGGATTGGAAGAATCAACATAGTTAAAATGACCTTATTACCTAAAGCATTATAGATTTAATGCAATCTCCATAAAAAACTCATTGGCATTTTTTAAAGAAATAGAACAAAAAATCATCAGATTTGTATGGAAGCACAAAAGACCCCGAATTGCCAAAGCCATTCTGAAAAAAAAGAACGAGGCTAGAGGTATTACTCTGCCTGACTTCAAATTATACTACAAAGCGACAGTAATCAAAATGGCATGGTATTGGCAGCAAAACAGACACACGGACAAGTGAAACAGAATCAAGAGTCCAGAAGTAAACCCATATTTATATGGGCAAATAATTTTCAACAAAA
This sequence comes from Pteropus medius, assembly GCF_902729225.1. NCBI lineage: Eukaryota > Metazoa > Chordata > Mammalia > Chiroptera > Pteropodidae > Pteropus > Pteropus medius. Next base: position 4,428,340 of record NW_024345861.1, on the reverse strand, counting down.
ATACCCACAATATACAGTGGAGAAAGGAAAGCCTCTTCAATAAGTGGTGCTGGGAAAACTGGAAAGCCACCTGCAAAAGAATGAAACTAGACTGTTGTCTATCACCACACACCAAAATTAAATCAAAATGGATTAAGGACCTGAACATAAGACCTGAAACAATAAAATGCATAGAAGAAAACATAGGAATGAAACTCAAGGAACTTGGACTTAAAGAAGATTTTATGAATTTGACCTCAAAGGCAAGGGAAATAAGAGCAAATTAAATGAATGGAACTACATCACACTAAAAAGCTTCTGCTCAGCAAAAGAAACCGTCAACAAGGTAAAGAGACAACCATCAGAATGGGAAAATACAATTGCAAGCAACACCTCCGATAAGGGCCTAATATTCAAAATATACAAAGAACTCATATGACTTAATAACAACAACAAAAAAAACAAACAATCCAAGCAAAAAATGGGCAGAGGACCTGAACAGACACTTCTCCCTAGAGGAAATACAAATGGCCAAGAAATATATGAAAAAATGCTCAACATCGCTAGCTATTAGGGAAATGCAAATCAAAACCACAATGAGATACCATCTCACACCTGTTAGAATGGCTATAATCAACAGTTGAAGTAATAACACATGTTGGAGAGGATGTGGAGAAATAGGAACCCTCACACACTGCTGGTGGGACTGTAAATTGGTACAGCCACTATGGAAAGCTGTAGGGAGGTTCCTCAAAAAACTAAGAATTGACCTACCATATGATCCAGCAATCACTCTACTGGGTATTTACCCCAAAGGCTTGAAAAGTCATATTTGAAAAGATATTTGCACACCGATGTTCATAGCAGCATTATTCACAGTGGCCAGGACATGGAAGCGACCGAAGTGCCCTACGATAGATGATTGGATAAAGAAGCTATGATACATGTATACAATGGAATATTACTCAGCCATAAGAAGAGATGAAATACTGCCATTTGCAACAACATGGATGGACCTTGAAAGAATCATACTAAGCGAAATAAGTCAGACAGAAAAGGCTGAAAATCACATGATATCACATATGTGAAATATAAACCTAAAAGCAACAAATGAATAAGATAAACAAACAGAGACTCATGGACATGGACAATGGACTAGTGGTTATCAGAAGGGAGGGGGGAGGAAAGTGGAGGAAAATAAAAAAATAAAATGTTAAAAAACATATGTATATATAGTATGAAAAAAATAAATAAACTGGCATTTTAAAAAATTTAAAAATATAAAAAGCCAAATGAGAAATAAAAAATAAAATAAAAAGCCAAATGAAAAATAAAAATGAATGAATGAATGAATGAATAAATAAATAAATAAATAGATAAATAGATAAATAAATAAATAAATAAATCAATCACTGTGGTATACTAGGGCACTGCATTTCAACAACAGATGACAGAGGGAGCAGAGTTGATGGCTTTATTGAACTCAGGCTTTGAAGTCAATCAGGCCATGGTCCAAATTCGTACTAAATGTGTGATGTAGAAAAGTTACTGAGCCTGATATTCATGTTCTCATCTATAAAATGGAAATATTAATCGTACACATGGATTTGGGGAAGATTAACTGAGGTTATACAAGCCCACAAAGCATATTAGTGTAGTGCTTATGACATAGCAATCCCTTAATAAATGTAGTTATTATCATTATTATTTTATACTAGTAGCAAGTCTTACATGTGTTAGGAGCAGACAACAAAAATAACAGACTGACCAGCTCCAAGGGTTGCCAGTATGCAGCATGAATCTGCAATACTTCCTCAGTGTTCATAAAAGCAGGCAGGATAGAGCAAACAAGTTCAAGGTCAAGAGACACTTGCTTATACAAGCAGTGCTGGCAGCCAGATGCCACTGTAAAAGCTTAGATTTAACCTAAACTGGCCTAAGAGATTACAAACTGGCTTCCCGGCCCTATGTCTGTGGTAGGAGGTCTCCTGGAAGCAGGAGACAGGCTGTGATTTTTCCTTCATACCTCAGAGTCTCCTTCATTTTAAATAGGCAGAGAAACTCTCGGGTAACAGTATGACTGTACATCAGCTGGGATAAAGTGACCAGCCAAGACTGGGGAGTGGGGAGCCCAGGGGTCACTGATTCATCTGAACATGGTGTTTCAGGAGCTGCAGTGTGCTCATCAAACACATGCTTACAAGCACCTGTCAAAACCATGACCCACTCTTCTGGACTGGGTGATAACTTAGAGTAATGGTGACAATTTCCTTAGCTTACTAGCATGGTGGATCAGTAGGGGTGGAAAAACCCCAACATTTCAGTTACTGGAGCTGAGAAGCATGATTCCTTTACCCTCCCTATTTTAAAACAGGCACCTCCTCTAAGAAAGAATATGACTTCTCCTTTTAGTGGCAGAAATGGAACAAAAGCCCAGTTCCTAAACTAGTGAGGGACATTTGGGAAAGCAAAATCATATCTGAGATTTCATTCCCTAATCTATAATCCATAGATCCTAATATCAGCCCTGCCAACCTCATAAGTCAGTTATGAAAACATAACAATACTAACTTACAGTTCAAGGATACTTTATAGCTTTCTAAAGGTGTTCTCATGCTATCTTCACTGGTCCCCAAAGGATGACAATAACATCTATACTCTCATATTAATTCCCCTTGTCAATTTTCTCTTAGCACAGTGCCAGCCAAAACACACAAAACAATGCCAACATTCTAGTTCAAAACAGGAAACCTAGCAGTCTGTCAATAAAGGAGAATCAGCAGACCCAGGATGCGATTTAATTCTGCTGAGATAAAGGCAGCACTTCTTAAAAGGACTATTGTTCTTGGAGTACTCTGCTCTCTCCTGTAGGATCAATAGTATGGTTGGGAGATAAAGTCAAAAGGTAGTCAAGTAAGGAAGAAGGCTTTCCATTGAATAGTCTCAGACTCCAGGACCAAATAGTCTCAGGCTCCAGTGGGTCAAAGCCTTGTAGTAGATCTTGAAGCCTCAGCCAATCATCTTTAAGACAGCTACCATCTACACCCACCAGCAACTCTTCCCCTCCCTTTTCATCCCTCCTTCTTTCAACAAATATAAACTGAGTACCTAATAAGTGATAGACACTGGTAAAATCATTGAGGAAAAACAAAACAAAACAAAACACAATCTTCTTTATGGGTTTTAGAGTTTAATTGTGAAGACAAATTAAGTCATCATATAACTATACCTAGTATTACAGGGAAGGTAGGTGCTCAATGAGCAATAGGCCATCTTGGCAACCAAGATCAAGACAAGACTCCTGTCAGAAAGCTGCAACTGCCTGTGTACCCAGCACAGCATTGGTACGCACCCCAGTAAGGGTGCCAAACGGGGGTTAAGCACGTGCTGGGATTCTCCAGCTGCAACAGAAGCCACACCGCCAATCAGTAAGGGGACAAAAACAGGAGGAGGGTGTAATTATCTACCAATCACCAACACTCTAGGCAGGCAAAAACACGCTGCCTTCCAGCTGTTTGTATATCATTAGAAAAGAAATTAAGATATCATTAGGAAGAAATTAAATAACGTTTGTGTTGTCGTGACAACAAAGATGCAGGCTGCCAAATCCTGCTTGAGCAGAGATTGCCCACACCCAGCCCCTTTCTAGAGATCAACTCGATAGAGATTAAGGGGGAGACATTGCCTTACCAGTTGTCTTCCCCTTGTAGAATATCTTCATGTCCATCAGCCCTGTGAGCTGGCTTGCCAGAATTGCCATCTGAGACCCACTGTATTTGGAAGCTCGGAATATGCTAAGCTGTGACCAGTCATCCCAGTAGATTTCATTCTGAAAGGAAAACCTTTGCTCTTTAGTCCAACTCTTCAGTCCTTTATTCGGGACCCTCAGTAAAAAATAGAGCTCCATCTTGTAGTGGACACCTAGCAAGCACTGGCTAAATGATGGGCCAAATCAAGATTATACTTAAATCCATGACTCAGTGATTTTATCAAACCTACCAAGTATCTACACTAAAGGAACTGCCCAAAAGAAACTATATGATAAGCATTCAAGTTTGACCACAAGCCCAACCCTTCAGTCAGAAATTTGCTTCCCAATGTTGGGAAGAATCTTTTGTTCCCTAGAGCAGGGGTTCCAAATCTCCGGGCCATGGTCTGTTAGGAACCAGGCCACACAATAGGAGGTGAGTGGCAGTCGAGCGAGTGAAGCTTCATCTGTTTTTGCAGCCTCTCCCCAGTGGTGGCATCACTGCCTCAGCTCCACCACAGCTCATCAGGCATTAGATTCTAATAGGAGCACTGGTCCCTGGTGCCAAAATGGTTGGGGTCTGTAGAGTCAAAACAGAAGTGACAGGCAACGCAGGTAGTGCATTACAGAAAAAAGTGAGCAAACTTCACAAGAGACAGAGCCACGGAGTCAAAACAATACCACCGACACTGAAAGGCAAGCTGGGAATTTTGTGTGAAGTAACTTCAACCTTTAACCTTTTGAAATGTGACCAGTGAGCATCCTGGAACCCTGGCACCTCTGTCTGGCATCCCTTCTTTGGGTTGAAAGAAACTATGTCAAATTCAGAAATGAGTTGGTTTTCTGGAAGTTAGACAAGCATCTCTGCAAAAACCCAGCGATAGTAGGTTCTTCACTTCAGTTGCTCTTCACCTACTCTAACAGACCCTATGCTGGGAACAAATGAGTCCCTACCTTAAAGACAGCAATGGCGTAGGGATGTGGGAGGTTGTCCAGGATAATCGAGCGCCGCTGGCCGCTAAAAGTGATACGCTCAATGCAGTCCAGGTAGGCATCTGTCCAGTAGACCCACTGGTCATCCACGGAGATGCCATTGGGCCATTTCACATCCTCGGACACAAGGCGATGGACAGCAGAACCATCCATATTGCTACGATAAATACCAGGCTTCAGGTCTCCCCAGTCAGTCCAGAACATCACCCTGGTCAAAACCAGAAAGAACACACAGTGCGTCAGGACTAGGAAATGGGAGCTCAAATGCTACTCCAAGGAGGTGAGAAGCCCCTCCAGAAAACCCAGGCTGGTTATTTCAGCATTATTATTACAGTATGTAATTGTAATACTTAAACCACTTAAACCACTTAATTCCTTGGCCCAAAAATTCCTTTACTGGAATTAATCTACTGATACAATCAAGTTATGCAAAGACAAGGTATAAATATGGTCATCACAGCAAAGAGTGTTCATACTAGGAAAAATATATATATGTATATACTTTTAAATAACATTTATATATGTATACACACACATATGTTAACCTATAGAAAAAGTGATATGCTATGGTACATACAAAAGACTATTAGGAAGCCTAAAATATATATGTGCTCACATGAAACTATCTTCAACACATTAAATTTTTCAGTAAGTGCAGAATAGTAAATATCCTATTATTCTATTTGACACAAATGTGTACATATGTTTGTCTCTGAGTGTTTTAAGGATACATGCTTGTACATGGATTAAAAAAAATTCTGAATGAGACATAAGAAACTATGAACCCCTAGGAAGTGTAAAGAATTAAGAGTGAGAAAAGAGGAAACAAATATTGTTCATTTCATATACTTCTGTTCCCTTTTAATATTTTTAATCAAGTACATATATTAATTTCAGGGTTTTCTTTTAAAACATAGATCTAATCCTCAATCATAAATGCTACAAGGAAGGATAGAAAGGCTACTCCAGAATTTCCCTTTTAGTTATGTTTCTTTAAGTTAATAAAGTAATAAAAAGCACCTCTGCACTCTCCAAATGCATACAAATTGCTATTAAGGAAACCTATACATGCTGGAGTGCAGAGAATAGATGAAATGGATTAAATGTCTATACCACGTGTGAAATTCAAGATAAAGAATCCTCACAATATCTAACCAGGCCCTACTATGAGTATATAGAGATTTTTATTATTACCTTTTGTTAGAGAAACCCCCCCAGATGTGAGACATCTGGATGCCTAAAGAGATTCTGATGTTTGCTAATGAAAAGTTACCTGACCAAGACTATGGTTTCAAAACTCTGTTAATAGATTATTTCAATCAGAATAATGGGAAACAGAGTTTTTGTTCAGCAGTTTCCATTTCCGTGAGAATCTGTTTGCTACAGCATTTGACACACACTGACTTCCACCGGGGCCGCACTTACCCCTCCTGCGGCATGAGGACCAGAGCTCTGGGCCGATCAAGCACAGAGGAATTGACGATGGTGAGTCGGAAGTCACCATCGGGATGAGCTACCTGATTAAAACAAAAAAAGAGAGGAAGCAAAAAGGCCAACATGGATCTGAGCTCCTTAAAAGGCCCACATTGCCAAGTCTCCTGCTCAGCAGCTCCTGTCTATGGACATGTCTGTCTATGGCCACCTCCTCTACAGACTGATCTGGAAAATCTGCCCCTAACTCCAGTCAAAATGAGTTGTTCCCTCCTCTGACTCATGTGACAATTCTCACAGGGACTGACTGAAGAGCAAGCACCGCCTGTGCCCCTATTCCCAGAACATGGTGATGATCTGCACAAAGTACTCAAATGTGTTTACTTATTTTACCTGCCTACGTTACCCCATGCCCCAATCAACAATGGCTCAACACTCTCCACAGAACAAATTCTCAATGTCAGAGCCTTGCAATTAAGAGTCTCCATTTCAGCTCCCATGATTTCAGCAACACTGGTCTTCTCACGGTTCTCTAAGCCTGACATACTCCTGTCTATTCTTGCCATATCCCCTCTTGGCACTGTCCTCTACTCTCTAATCAAATCCTATCTTTCTTTCAAAACTCATCTCCAGGCCTTCGTTCTCTGCTAACTCTTCTGGTCAATGGGCATCTCTAGCTCTCATCATTGACTCACCTGAAACCATTGTGCACAAGCAGTGTTTGAGTTGTACACTGGTCTCCCATCAAGCCTATGAGAGTGTGAATACTTAAGCTTTGCCTGCATCCTTCTAATAACCAGCAGAGACAGGCCACACACAATTAAAGAAAGGGAAGAAGTACTAATAACAATACCAACAATACAGTACTAAGTATGTGCCAGGTACTGTGCATCTTTTCATTCCTTTCTCTCAGCTACCCTATGAGGCGAACACTCTAATGATCCTCCTCTCCTCAGTCAGGGCTCAACTCAGATGTCACATCCTCAAGGTGCCTCCTCTACCCACCTTTTCTAATGCTGTCCCACTGCCCAATCACATGATCACACGCCCTTTGATGTTTTTTGCAGCACTTACCACCAACAGAACTGATCGACTTATTTTTTCATTATTTTGCTTCTCCACTAAAATCTACTCTGTATCAGAACCTGTATACCTTGTCTACTGCTGTATCATCACAACCTAAAGCCACACCTGGCACATGTCTTGTACTCAAAAAGCCCTTGTTAAATGACTCAGTGAATGGATGAATGAATCTTCACCTTATAGATATAGAAATTGAAACTTGAGTCACTTTCCTACCAGAATAAAGACTGAACCCAGGCCTATCTTTCAAGTTTGTGGCTTTCTGGGTCTCCCAGTTTCTACTGTGTTTTCTACTTTACCCGCAGGCCATACTTCCACAGAGAATCAATATAAAGAGGTGCTGAGGCAGTGCCCCAGGGCCTCAGCAGTAATTTTCAGGAGTTGGGTGTACCTATATTCCTGGAAACAATGATTTTGGTGGTTTAGAGGCCATTTCTTACCCTCATGTTGTCTTGGCAGCTAAACTGCAGATAGATGAAGTGAAGAAAATAGGAATACTTACCTTACAGGGTTATTGTGAGAAGTAAATCAAATATTTCCTACAAAGTAGTTCCAATAGGGCTTGGCACATACTAAGTGCTCATCATCATCATTAATAATAATGGTAATGATGATTGTGATATTATTATTACTCTAATAGACTATAATAATATTAGAGTATTGATGTTATAGCATTTTAACAATGACAATGAATTATTATTATCATTGTTACTACTGTTTCTTCGAGCCAAAATATAAACTTTCAGGTATCTTAATGAAATCTGTTTGATGAATTCTGGTTCTCCTATAGGACCTTCACAGCAGTGAGTAATAATGAGACTATCCTGCTTTTCTTCCTTCTCCAGAGGTTCAGCTGGTCCACTCTCTGGAATTCTCTGAAAAATTCCAGAGTAATGTGACACACTAATTCCTACGTCTGGGTCAAATCTGGCTTAAAGCCCAGTTGCTCCCCCTACCCACTTAACTAAGGACAGCAGGGGAATACACATACCTCAATCTTTTTAAAGCCAGCATCCACCCAGTAAAGTAACTGGCTGAGAGGTTCAAAGGCCAAGGCTTCTACTGTCTCCAGGCCAGAACTGATGATCACCTCTTGCCCTGTACTCCCATTCAAACAGAGGCGCTGAAGACAGAAAAAAGAAGAAATGTTGTAAAATGCTCAAATGACCTCCTGCCAAATCAGTCCCATGGATGGTAACCCTTTATTCAACTGACTTGACTGGCAACGGATGAGATGCTTTGGTTTTTTTTTTTTTTAACATTAGTAAACTTTCTAGATGAATGAAGCCAGTTTTTAATAAAAGCATTTCTAAAATGTATCATGGCTTCCTGTTTGAAGCAGAATAACTAAACAGAACTTAATCATCTGTATTACTCTGCATTATCATGATGAACACTGGCCAATGAACCATGCTGTATCACAATAACAAGGCAGAGATAACTGAGATACATGAGTCTGTTTTCCTTTTAAAATAAATGAAACCAGATTGGTATTATTTTTAAACTCTTATGTCTGCTTTTTACAGTCTCCCTCCCTTGAGAGGCTCTTAGCCATCAGAAGCTATTGTTGGGACAGCTACACTCAGCAGTCACCACTGTCTCCTATCCCCACCCCCTCAATTACCCAAGCACTGTAAAATCTCTGTTGGGTTGGAAGTCCGGATAAAACTTATTGGAATTGCTTTTCTAAAAGGATTAAAGATCAAATAGCTCTCCTTTAAAGTGCATGGGTTTAAATGTACGGCTATCTATCTGGACTGTGAGGGGATCTTTACAGCTCACTTCCTGGTTCTTGACTGTGCGCAGAATAGCTGAAGTGGATCATTACATAAACTATGGGTAAGTCAAGTGTGACTATATTATAGCTTAGGAAGAAGGACGCTGCGGGGCAGGTGGTATGATTGGGAGTGACTAATAATCCCATATTCCTAGTCTTAAAATCTTCCCAGAGGGAAAAGTGAGACCTCACTTATAAGTAAGACCACAGATTTGGGAGTGTCTTTGTCCGTCCTACAAGGAAAGAAAATAACTAAAGTAGAAAACTGAAACGTTTTATCAGTCAGCCCTGAGATGATTTTTGGCTTAAAATTTCTTATACTTGCTTTCTTGGGTCATTGCAAGTCACAGCGCTCAGGACCAGACCAAGGGCTGACTCACCTGGATGATATCCAAGGCCAGGTCAGACCAATACAAGCAGTTGTGCTCATAGTCAAAGTCTAGGGCCACTGCTGCCCGCAACCCAATGAGAGGCAACTGCTCAGTGGCTCCTGAGGCTAGGTCATAGCGGTGGATGGACTTCCGCATAGCATATAGGATGAATTCGTTCTCCTCTGCACAGACACACAAAACAATAGGGAGAGTGAATCTAGACGACGCTGAAGAGATCCCAGCATGTCTGACCCATTTTTTCCCTCACACACAAACCTCAGAGCCACTGGCACATGGCGTAGATCAAGTGAAAGAGCACAGGAATCCAGTCTTAGAAGGTGTGTAACAGAAAAACATTTCTGCCTTGGGCATGTTACTTAAACTCGTGTGAATCTTAAACAAGTTTCCTCATCTGCAAAGTGTATTATTTATTATTTTTTTGGTTTGTTTTTAATCTAAATTCCCCCAGTAGGCATGCTCCAACATCCAAACTTATGAGCTCAGCCTAAAAATCACTAATCACACGTGACAAAATAATGACACCAGTCAGTATGTTGTCCTCATCATGTGCCTGTATCACATGGCACCATAATTTTGTGAACTAGAAGACTTGTAGCTAAATTTTCTAATCTGTAGACTTGTAGTTAAGTTTTCTAATCTGTTTGTTCACCTGTTCAATATTGTTCACGATGGCATATGCCAATTATACCAATCTATTACATTTTTAAAACAATAATACATTTGTTCTTGACTACTTACAAAATGTTTTCCAACATAATTTTCACAAAAATCCTATTCCTACATAACACTTACACAACGCACATACTATGTAACAGACACTGTTTAATCCTCATTAACAACTGTATAATGGGAGAGCTACTATAACACAATTTTAGAAATGAAAAAATTGAGATCAAAGAGGTTAAGTAACTCACTCAAGGTTACACAACTACTAAGAGGCAGAGCCAAGACTCGAACCCAGCAGTCTGGATCCAAAGTTTATATTTTAAACACTATACAATGCTGTCTCTTATTATGTAAATACTAATATTGCCATTTTTAAGTTGTAGAAATAGAAGCCCAGAGTTCCTAAAGAGACTTACTTAATGACAGATAACAAGTAACTGGAAAAACTAGTGCTCTCTCTTCCATTTAGAGAACAGCTTGGAAAACACTAAGATTCTTCCAAGAGAATGGAGATGAGCAACATACGGGAACCCATGCTGAAAGCACCCAATACATTGCACATGAGACCAAATGCAAATAAATCTGAGTTCCTTTGCTGAATGTCCACATAGTTACTGCTATTTTGGTTTTATTTTCCCTCCCTTTCTAATTCCATTTATTCACTGAGTTAACATGTACTAGACACCTGCTTTATAAAGGCTTCAATATAGATAATGCACAAAAATATAAATCTACCTACAACTTTTAATAAAGTTTACCTTCTTTTCCTTTGGTCTCACACTTCAGTTCAAAAGTATTTAAGCTACCTCATGATAATTAATCTCTCCTTTCGATTTCAAGAAAACCTTTCCACTATAATTCCCAGTTAAGGGGGCAGTCAAGATGAAACTGTCCAGCTTGTAAATGACATTGAAATCAAGGACTCTTGCCAAAGCTGCCACATAGAATCATGGAGAACACATTCACAGCAGCAAGTCTTTCACTCCCTATCTCTCTCTAATATCTATAAACCTCATTTTGTTGCTTTGGTTTTTTTTTTCTTCTGACCAACAAATGCCTTCACAGTAGAGTCTGAGTCCAGAAATACTTGCTTTAGGATTAGGTACAAAGGAACATGAAACATTTCCATGTGTAATACTTAACTTAGAAAAGGAAGAGAATTCCTTGATCAATTCCAGCCATACATGAGCACAGCATAGAAATCTATGTTACTATAGCATTCATAAAAGAAAAAAAATACTTAATTCATTTAAATTAAAATCCTTTCAGATGCCCAGATTATCTCATCTTTGCAAAGATGTTATGGTTCCCACTGGTCTTATGAAACCATCTTTTCCTTCTTTGGTACATCCCTGCCTTTAGTTCCATTTTTTTTTAATATAATATTTAGAAGGTGGCTTATACTACAAATGAGATTTGTTTCCACTTCATTCCCTGTTCTATCCTCTCCTTTATCAAAATAGCTTTCTTATCAGTTTAAACAATTTTAAATAAACTGTTTTGTCCCTCGCTAAATTATCTTCGGAAATATTTATTATAAAAGTATGTACTACAGCCCCTTAAGAACAATCATTCAAACCCTACTAACCCAAGCCCTCATCAATAACAGCTCTTATGAAGGGGATATTTGAATATTATCTGCTCATTTGTGAGAATATGCTGAAGTCATGTTCTTTTTAAGTCTCCACAGTGGGTATGCTAATTACTCTGGTTATGATGGAAGATTAAATTAAGGGACTAATGAGCTTAGCATGAAAAATACAGGGCAAGCTGGTGAGCAGTGAGCAAAAGAGAGAGCCACTCTGCCCTGCCTGCAGAGGATGACATGCTTCTCTCATGATTCATTTGGCATTTGTAGCTGTTCCATTAGACAATACCACTGCTGATGGAAGTCAGCCCCAATCATTTCCCTTCACCAAGAGGTATGAGCAGGATGAAGGGCTCAGAGGGAATAAGGAACCTCTACATGAATAAGAACTAGAAACAGAGTGAAGAAAAAAAAAAGATGCTAAGAGATTAACTCTTTGTTAAGAGATCAAAATTTCATGTGTGTATTTCAAAATACCTCAACATGTGCCATCACCACTAAATCAACTTAAAACATACTTAGAACACACTATATCTTATAGCGTGTGCATGTAGTCCAAAAAAGTTTTTCTTAATTAGTATGCATAATGATCATCTAAGATAATGGGAATGACATTTATTTGCCACTTGGCTGATGTCTAGGTGAGCATGGGCTTAGAATCTGAATTTTAGCTTTGTTACTTACCAGATGTGACCTTAAATAAGTCATTTAACCCTCTCCTTTGATCATGCTTCCTCATATTAAAAAAAAATGGAGCTAATGATATCTGTCTCACTGGGTAGTCATAAGAATTAAAATGACGACACATGGAAAAGTACATTAAAATGTATAAAATTCTGTTAAAATATTGTTTATAATTATTTTTACAAAAATTAAGATAGACCAATTAGCTACTTCTCAAAAATCCACAAGTCTCTATATTCGGCTATGACAAACAGATCAAGGTACACACAAAAGGCCTATGGGCATCCCTCATTTCCCCATGCCTAGAATACAACAGATGCCAAATAAACATTTTTCAATGAACAAAGGAGATTTCTTTCAAAAAACATTCTCCATTCCTATAATGTCATAAGTCTATAAATAAATTTAGTTTGGATCCCAAGTTTAGAGAGCTCTGTGATGCTTGTAACTTCTACTCTTTTTCTCCGCTAAGTTAGAAGAGCCACAAGGCTGAATCTGGGTAAGATCATAATTATGCTTCAATGACGGCTCAAGAAGTCAAAGGAAAGAAATCACCTCTTACCTGCCAAGGGACAGGGGACCAGTTCTCCTTCTAGTCGTGCTTCAACATCTCCTCCACTACAAGTGTCCCCAGAAATCTTCCGATAGCTGTCATCCCCCACCCCAAGAAGAAGAGGTCAGAAACACCAAAGAACAGTCACAAAGGCTTTGTAACTGGGAATATATTTCCTATCCAAGGACAATGAAGTTCATCTATTCACTTCCCCATAGAATAGGAAGAAGGATGTTTAATCATTCTGAATCGGTTCTGTTTGCAATTAGATTAGGCAACCCAGACAATTTGGAGTGCTGTCCTAGGCAATAGTTTTACATATATCTCTTCAAAAAACTCCTATGAAGATATATCCTTACTAAAATTTGTGACTTAAGATACAACTAGAGTTGTAAAGAAACTTATAGACTTGCATTTTTTTTTTCTCACTGAGGGCAGAAGAATTTGCAAATGTCAATGCCCAAACTACTTGAAATTTGCTAACTTAGAAATCTAGCATTTGGAGTATGAAAGATACCTAGGTGGTCCACTATGCTCTCTCATATCAAGGGCAGATCTCCACCCCTCCACAGTGTCCCTGACATGGCAACCTTTGTGAGACGTACCCTCTTGTTCTCCTGTAAGTAGAACCCACTGGACAAGGCACAGGAGGGGAGTATGATTTCCCAAAAAACTCTGGATCGGGAACACAAACCTCTAGTGACAAATCTTCACTCATCTTGAAGCCGAAGTCACTGAAAAGGCAATCAGGGTTTGTTAAGGCCACTGGTTTACACACTTCGGGCATTTCAGTACCAACCCTTGTGACTTCTGCCATACTGCCTGCCACCTGTATTATAAGTACCTCTTAAAGACTACTCACTTTTCTGCACTAATACATTTCCAAAAGAAACTTGATATCAGAACCATAATTACAAACCACTATCATATGACATAAACAAAAACAATATAAGTCATGCAAAAAAAAAATAATATTCATTTTTTTGCTAGATCCAGTTCCCTATCCAAAGACGCTGGGCCTGCCCTCTCTTTGTTAAAAGGGATTAGCAAATGTTAAAGAATTACTAACACCTAGTGAGACTTTCTTCTTAACATGATTAGAATAATTAAAAGAAATTTAAAAGAACAGTACTTTTACTTAACAAGGTTTCGGTTTTTTTTTTACTAACGTTATTTAAGACCATGTCCACGTACTACTTAAAATCACCTTGGGTGCCTCATCCTGCACTTTGGGACACAGTGGTTTGATCCACGAGACCTTCTGCATTTTGGGGGCCACATCTCTGCCAAATCACCCAGCTCAAGGGGCCGAGTAGCAAGCAGGGGGCCCCGGCCTACTCTCGGCTCTGCCCTTAACCACATGACTTCCCTCGGATGCACTGAACAGCTCTAGGATGAGCTGTGCTGTATACTTCCCGAGGCCCTGCCCAAACTAGAATTTTGCAATTCAAAGGTATTTTCCACCTGAAAGGCTTCATTTACTCTTTTTGGTTCAACAAATATTTACTGAAACATCTACTATGAAAAGTATTAACAAGTACAGGGCAAAGAGGTTTGTGTTTATATTGTGTCATATCTATATTTAGCACTTTGTAGAAAATTATTCAAAAGGGTTTTATTACTGTATCAAAGAGGTCTTATTCCTTATATTAGGTAATTTTTACTGGATGGCTGCTTTAAATCTTTTGGGGGACTAAGTGGAACATTAGCTAATTGCTTATTTTCCTCCAATGGCAGAGCACCCTTCTTAGGCAGGTTTCTTCAAGCTGTAAGCAATAACGTAGAAGGCAGTAAAAGCACTTTAGAAGGTTAAAACCAGCTTCCTGCCCCGCCTTCCCCCAAAAACAGAAGATTGCAAAATTTGTCACACTTAAAAGTAAATGTTATCTCATAAAACTTTTTTTTTAATTACATGCATGCATGTGTCTACATATATAAGTATGTGTAGGTACAGGGTCATACCAGAAAATGCACTGTGTACTAGGGGTTGCAAGTCAAGAATTTGAAAGCCACACTTCTTGGCAGTGTGGGGAAACATGGAGATGTAAAAGAGTCAACTATATATATATATACACACACACACACACATACACTTTGAAATATATATATATATTGAAATATATATATTTATTTATATATATAGATGTATATATAGATATAGATAGATAGATCTATCTATCTATCTATATATACATCTATATATATCTATCTATATATACATATATATATATATATATAGAGAGAGAGAGAGAGAGAGAGAGAGATACATCTATATATATATATATATATATAAAGATGTAAAAGAACCTACCCCTGAAACCAGGGAACATATGGGCCAATGGCTGAGCTCCCCAGAGAGGTTTGAAGGGACTATCAGAAGTAACCTGACTTTTGAATGTAGTCATCACTCAGGAGTTGAAATAATGAACAGATCCTACAAGCTCACTCGTTCTCATTTCCTCTCCTGTTGTCCATTTCTGGACCATTTCCCTTCTCACTACCATAGTCCAATGCCAAACATTTCCAAGAGTGACATAGTCAGGTTGGCTCTTTTCTAGCAGCTACAGCAAACAGATGAACAGTAATAAGATGACCTGAAATCAATACATCATTTTCATGGGTCATCACCCCCACACTCTCATTTGGCCTGAAGCCCATGCCATGAGGGGCAAGGAAGGTAGTTTTCATGGTATATAATAAAAACTTAGCAACCACCAGGTTTCTACAGGTCAGTGGGGTTGGCATGGTGGGCCAATGAGAGCCAAGCCAGTTTACCAAGAAGGCACACTAGCCCATGGTTCCTGGTTTTTGTTGTTGTTGTCAGGCAGATTTTAGAGAAAGGACATAATAGTGGTCATCAGGAAAAAAATCAAAGATTTGTTAGGTTTCCATTTTTTTTAATATATATGTTTTTGATTTTGTTTTATTTTAAAGTACTTAATGGGGATAAAAGAAGGAAGAGATTGGGCATCATAACCTTTTGCATGGTTAGGGCCTCTAGAGTCAGGGGTACTACCTTGGGCCAGCAACGCTCTCAGATTAGAATTACAATTTCAGGGTATCTAATGGAGAGCAGAAGGCAGCAAAGAGGCATTGGATTGACATCACTGGAAACATCACACAGCTCTATGAATTCGCCATGGAAGCGTCTATGCTGCTATCTTAGGAGTACACAGCTTTCAAAGGGCATGAGCATTGCCACGTCTTGTACTGTCCAAAGGCTGCTGTTCAAAGGATGGGTTTGCAGATAAGCAGCATCAGGATCAGCAGAACTTCAGATTCTCAGAACTACTGAGTCCGAACTTGCATTTTAACAAGATCCCAAGTCATTCGTATGTATATTCAAGTTTGAGAAACATTGGTCTGTCTAGGACAGGAGTTAACCAAATCTTATTAGCTGTTTTAGCGAATAAAACTTTATAGGATCACAGTCATGTCTGTTCACCCATGACTATTTTCACGCTACTACAGGCAGAGTTGAGTGGCTACATCAGAGACAATATGGCCTGCAAAGTCTGAAACATTTACTATATGGCCTTGTTCCAAACTCTGGACTAGAACACATCAGAGGTTTCTGGCTTTAGTCAAGAAAAGTGTGCTTCTCAAAGCAAACTTTAGTTTCTTTATACCTCAGCAACTACTGAAAAATGAATTATGTGTTTATGTTCAATACCCATGCTCTACTAACAGCCCTGCCTAATCTGGGATGATTTTGTGCTGGGTTACAGACTTGAGAGACTGCCTAGGACCTCTGAGGACCTCTGTGCTCTACTGCTTCCTAAAGCTAAGCTCTGTTCTGATTTTCAACTCTCCTCAGGAGCCTTCAAAGATTCCCTTCTGCTTACAGAATACGGTCCATAACCTTAGGTCTCTACCCCTTTTGGATTCTCTCTTTTCAGCCTCATTTCCACTCATTGACCCCACCTCATATACCCAACAAGGCATTCAAACTAAACAGCCAATTATTTCTCTGCCTCCATGCCTTCACACTGCTGCTACATCTTCTCAAAATGCTCCTGTCCACATATCCAGATGCTTCCTTAAGGCCCATCTCACACAGTGCTTCTTCCAAAAACTTCCCAATTCCCCAAGAACAAATCACAAGTCTCCTTCTTCCTTTCAATATTCACAATAAAAGTACATCCTCCAAGGTACTTGCAGCTTTCCATATCCTTTTACAATTATTTGTGAGCACGTCGTTTATTCTGCTTTTAGCATTCTCAGCAGTGCCTTGGCTACCTCGCTCAAGGACTAATGAATATAGATAGATAGATGATAGATAGATAGATAGATAGATAGATAGATAGATAGATAGATATCTACACACACACACACACACACACACACACACACACACACACAACGCTCACGGTAACATTCCCTCATTTCACATAAAGAAATAAATTCCCTTTAAAAGGGAGCGTCTAAGAAAAGGAATTACCTATAATGGAAGTTCAGCATGTTCCTTGTTTGGGTTGCCCCATTGAAACAAACCCCAGAGCCATCTATTCCTGAATGGATTACCACAGCTTGCCAGGTAATAACGCCTCTACCGCACCACACAGCTATAGGGACTAAATGGAATAACCTACATAAAAAGTACCTAGAACAATTCCTGGCACATAAAAGGTACTTAAATATTTGTTCCCTATGGTTCCCTTCCTTTCCTCAGGGGAATGGACCATATCCTAGCCTGTTTCCCACGCTGCTGAGAATAAAACACAACTAAATCCCTAGGCATTGATGAAGAACCAACCATTCATAGTCCTCTCGGGTGCAGGAACAGTTGGACACGACCACTGGCCTGTCAAAGTCTTCTCCATTAAAGCACGTTGCATGAGGGGTCCTCCGCTTAAAAACAGTCTTGTGTCCTAGCAAACACTCGTTGCCCCGCTCATCAGATGGTGACCACAGCTTGTAGTCATTGTCTGTGCAGGGAACCCCTGAGGAAAGGAAATACAGCATTAGGGGCAGGCCCATGTAGGGTTTCCTGTCCTTCCTTCCCATCAGCCCAGTCACCCACTTCCCACGATCCTGTTGTTGCCTGGCAAGCACACACGCCTCTAGAGCTGTCCCAAGCCTCCAATCAGCTTGCTTTGAGGCCGAGTGACACCCACACAAATGAAAATGATACCCCCTGAAATACAGATGTTTATCTGAGAAAGCTGAGAAGAAGCAAGCCACCTTTGGCACTATCTAAACTTCTGATATATTTTAGCACATTCCGTAGTTCCTTTTAGAAATAGGTGCCTAGAGGTGTTTATCTGCTAGGGAGTTAGGGAAATGCTGAATCTTTGATAGATGGTATCATTCAGGAGTACAGTTCCCCCACCTGCTTTCTGGGGTAGTGTGGGAACATCCAGTAGTATGGCCTGAGAGCAACAGAGAATTTTCTGTCAATGCACAGAAAGTGCAGGGTCTTCACGGAAGGATGAGAAATGGTAAGACAACTTGGATGATCACTCCATCTACCCATATGCACCCCAAATTTAAATAGAGTGGTGTCTACGGGAATTTCAAAGTAAACCTATGTCAATATTAGTACTTTATGTCTTTTTTATATATACATATCTTCAATCAGATTAAATGTTGCCTGAAAATGATGAACAACTGTCAACTCAATGCCATTCGAATTAGCAAGTACTTATTAAATTCTTACTGCCTGAAAGGCTATCAGGCTGTGCAGTTCATGTAAAACAAGTGTACAGAGGACAGGTTCTTATTTCCAAGGACCTTATAATCTAGTTAATCAGAGATGACACACATACAGAACAGATACAAATTTATAATTCAAGGCAGATGAGTACACTTATACTCCGGACACAGAGAAGAGGGGAGGAGTCTCCTGGTTGTAATATTAGCAGCCAAACACACTGGATGCTGAAACATGAAAAGGATTTCGATTAGTGGAAATTGAATGGGTAACACAGGGGGCATTCCAGGCAGAGAAAAAGGAAAGGTAAGCGGGGCAGGGAAGGAAGGTGTTTATTTCTCCTTGGTTACTTACATATTTTGTGCCTAGACTAGCAGATCATGACGAGATCCTAAACAGCTCTGAGAGGACCCAGACCCATTTGACACACTGCCTTTCACATAGTAGTTACTGGCTGAATTTATCAAACTACAACTGCTAATTTAGAAGAATGTCTTTCATTCATTCATCTATTCATTCATTCACATGTTTAACACACATAGTCCTAAACCTACTATGTGTCAATGACTGCATAAGGAAATGAGAATACAAAAAAATAACACATGATCCTATTAAGAATCGCCCGAGTAACAGCCTATATATTTCTCACTCACTTACTCTATATATGCCCATCTCCTTAAACAGATCATAAACTTTTCTGAGGACAAAGTATCTAAGCTGATGCCCTGGTCAATAAATATTTCGATGAAAAGAGCTAAGGAGGCAGCAGCTTACCCAGGGCATCCGTGGCATTGACTTGGAGGATCAGCCAGCTGTGGACAGTCTCTTTGCTGGAGCCAAAGATGGTGAAGACAGTGCTCTTCTCACCAGGTTCTGTAAGGAGCCCATACACAAACACTGGCTTCTCGGAGAAGATGAATGTTTTCCAGGTCTCCCCTTCATTGGTACTGTATCTGCCCAAATGCAAGTGAAAAGATCCTTGCAGTTAAAGTCTCTCCAGCAAGGGCTTGGTTTCCAGATAACACTCCCAATAATAGGAACCAGGACTCCTTGGAGAAATGGCTTATCCTGAGCTAAAGTACGGAAAGTTTAAGGTTGTGCCAGAAAGAAAAGAAGTGCTCAGAGACTAATAGAGTCAACACAAAAGGACATGGGAGCTACCTCAATGGACTCCAATTGGCCAAATTTAGGAAAATTTGAACATAAAATAGAAAAATGATGGAAATAGATTATACACTGAATGAAAATAGAGAATAAGTTTCTAAATGACACTAAAAGAGAGAAGGGGAAGAGACTTTCTTCTTATATTCAATGCTACCTAATAAATGTTGAAAACTATGACAGAATGATAAAACTGACTGTTCTGTAACCCTCACTATAATAATTGACTCAGACAAGATCATCACTAGATGCTAAATCACTGGGTGAGAAGCACTGGGGACCAGGGTGGTCACATGATCTAAAGATAACCCAGATTAAGGGAGAAATGTCATTTTTACAGCAGACCATGTAAGAATCACAACCTTCACCAAAATTGGCATCACAAATAGTGGGACAACCTGACACTATGTGCTTCCAATAAAGCAATGAGGATAACACATCATCTGTATACTATTCTATACAATTGAACAAATCCAGAATGTAAGACATTCTACAAGACAACTGGTCTGGAGTCTTCAAAAAACAAACAAACAAACAAACAAAAAAACAAGATTATGAAAACAAACAAAAAAGGCAGAAGGCTTGTTACAGATTAAGAGACTAAAGAGTTGTAACTACCAAATGCAATGTGTAAAGCTTGACTGAGTCCTGGATTAGAAAAAAGAGTAGCTATAAGAATATGGAATTGAGAAAAGATAAATGTAGTCTATAAGTAATATTTAGTTCATGTTAATTTCCTTAGATGTGATAATCCTGATTGTGTAAAAATACCCTTATTTATTGGAGATATAAGTATTGATAGGTAGGTAGCTAGGTAGGTAGAGAGACAGATGATAGATTGACAGAACGGCAAGCAGGCAGAGAGACAAACAGGATAGATAATACATGGGTAATAGAAGTTAAGCAGATGGGCAAAATATTAACAACTAATAATTCTATGTGAAGATTATATAAATGTTCTATATAATTCTTCCAATTTCTCCTGTGGTCTTAAAAATTAAAAAGTTGGATGAAAAGTATGTCCTGAGAAAAGTCTGTAAGGCCAACAATTCTATCAGAACAAAAAAAACAAGCCCTTGAAAAAAGAAGCAGCACTGAATTTAACTGTACTGATTTTAAATTATCTTTTGTATTGAAGAGGAGGAGGAGAAGGAGAAAATGTGCCTAATATTTGCTCCTTCACCCAGTAGGCTGGTGAGATTCTCCACATGAGAAACCACTCGATTAGAAATTTCATTAGGATCACAGAGTTATTAAAACTCCCTGAAATCCTAATTATATATTTTTTTAAAAACTTATTTTTCTTTCAATTTCCCCATGTTTTTGAGATTTTCATATACTCACTCAGGATCTTAATATTTGACATAAATCTTATCATGGCATCATTCAATCCAAAATCTTCCTCCCATATTGTGATTACTAAAATTGATACTTCTGAAAGAAGGCTATGCATTAAACCAAGTGGTGATGTTATGAGGCAACATAAAAAATGTCAGTAGGGAATAAGTGATCTCTTCTACAGATCTTCGAAGAGGAGAAATTCTCATCTGGCTGATATGCTTTTGGTTTAAGTTAATTTTGAGGCAGATATGGGGATAAGTTAACTCATTCAATCTCCTTCTTGTATCAGTGAGATGAGCAAAAGTCTTAGTACCACTTTTAAAGTAGGGTAACAATACAGAATATTCTTTTCTTCATAAGAATTTTTGTGGACCACACAGAAAAAAATCACTCCCAGTGAAACAAACAAATCCCAAAGTGCTGATAAATGGTTTGATCTCAACCCAAAATAAGACATCTAGTTCTCACAGAGCTGGACCCATTTGTCAATGAGCTGGATAATAAAAATCAGGAACGTAAATCTACCGAATTTGCAAAGGGCACAAGGCTACTTGTACAGATAATAAATACCAAAAACAGTTAAAAGGTGATAAGAACATCTGCCCCTCTATAACTCATAGGGTGGAAGAAATCACATGGAGTTAGAACGACGTGAAAGAGGGCAGCTCTCTCTGGAACTCTCTTACTAAGTGTTTATTTACTACTAGCATTAGGTGCTGCAATCCAGTGAATAGGTTAACTGCTGCCTCCCATGCTCTGGAACTGTGGAGCTGCTTCCAGAACTCAGGTCCAGAAAAGACAGCTGCTCTGCTAGGTGTAGTCTTTCCAGCAGCTTTTCAGGACTCCTAGGAACCCGGAAATCCCCTATGAGGAAAGATGCTTTGGGACAAGTACAAAGCATTATTAGTAACTACCAATAATATCGTTATGCTAACAGGAAAACTGCTGAGAAGCAATGGAAAATGATCTCATCCTTCATGATCAAGCCAACAAACTTGTGTTTGGGTCTTTTTTGGTCAATGTGCAAAAACACAACAGCCCCTTCTGAGCAGAAAGCCGAACACAAACAAGAAAATCCTGCCTCCCCTGAGCAGGTCCATGGTGACAGTATGCTAAAAGAATGAGTAAGTGAATCCCCAGGACATATTCTTATTTACTCATTTCAAATATGTAGACACATGAGAGAAACAAAGTGTTCCACTTCTTGCTCTCAATTTCAATGAACTAATAAAGGTAACAGCCTCAGTGGAGAATCAAGGCAGAAGCTGAAAGGAATAACAGTCAATTCTTAGTTATCTGTACTAATCAGGGAGAAAAAGACATAAATAATTTAAAAAGAACAGGAAAAAAAAAAACCCAAAACCTTACTTTAAGTAATGTTCCACCTCTATCCTCACTAAATAGCTTTATTAGTTATTGATGTTACTCTGCTTCCTCAAGGTTGGGTAAGCTTTGGGTTGGAAAGCTCCCTTTCAAAACAATCCCTTCCCCAAGCCTCTCTCTCCAGCTGTCTCAGAAACGAAATAGAGTCACAGTAGGCCTGGTCAGCTCCCAAAAGATGCCTCACTCGCCTTAGTATCACCAGTATCTACAACATCTGGTTCATTATAGATGTTCAACAAATGTTTGTGTAATTGACCTGAAACTACACCTAACAGAAATGCAATCCAGTTCCAGCTTGGGCCCTAATTAGTGACAGTCATAGTATTTCCTCATGTAAAAACTAAGGAAGGTGGATTGAGTTATCTCTGGTGCCTCTGGGCACCAACAGGTTGCAGAAAACCAGGGCCTCGCACTCAAATTTGAACTCCAGGTACTGTCATTTCCACAGAGCATAATGGGAGGCCCTCTCCCCCATCAGGACTGTACAACTGCCACATTATTGCATCTTTTCCAGTTTCATGAATTAGTAAATAAGCAATCTTGGAAGACCAAGTGTACATGACCTATTTATTGAACAATCAAATATTTACTAAGTGTCTCCTAGCCCCTATAAAATAGAAACACTTCTCTACAAAGACCTTGCTAATGAATTGTGGAATGCAGGCATATAATGAAAAGGTAACTAACAAAAGGAGTCAGTATGTGATCAATGCCAAATTAATGAGATAGCCAATAAATGCTTTAAGACCTGAAGGAGAGAGTGATGTGGGGGATGTGGCAGACACAGAAGGGGCCTGAAGCCCTAGACAAGCAACAGAAATCCAACTTGGTCCAAAGCAGCCTTCACTCATGCATGGGTATAACAGTTGACTGCCATTGTGGTTTAAGGATCTGAACGAACTACCACATTATTTCCTGCTTTTCTTCTGATGAAGCCGACAGCAGCACGCAGTGACAGGTCAAAATCAGAGCAGCAAGAGAAGCTAAAAAACTCTGTGAAAAACCTACTGAGTAAATACCAGGTGGTTACATATTTTTGCCAAGCTCAGGCTGATATTTTGGACATGTACACCTACCAATAGGAGGCCTGTACATATTTTCATATTTACAAATATTTCATTTGAACCATACATACAAACACCTCCAAATAACCTATACAAATAGAGGAATGCTGTAGTGTCCATAATCCCCAGAGTTTACAACATCAAGTCATTTTTAAATGTCTGGGGAGGGCATTGTGATTTTCTGGCAGCAGGTTTATTTTCCTGATCATGTTTTGTACCAGCTATTGCAGCAATGATGCTGTGCTTCCTGAGCACATATGCACCGACAGATGGTGTAAGAGAACTAGAATGATGCTAACTACTTCACAGAAGCCGGCTTGGAATGCAAATGTAATGTGTAGAAAATTAAATGAGGAAAATCAGGAACTGACTCTATTAGTGACTGTCATGCAAAGAATGAAATGTAATCCTAGGAAGTTAAACTATGCCCCCTACAATATTTCTTATAGTAGTTTCCCAAATATCACATTGTGTACTTGTATTATCTTACTTCTAGAGGATAGACTCCTTCAGAGTGGGGGAAAACATCCTATTTATTGTTAAATACACTGTACCTCCCAGAATTAGTGCTTGCTAAATGTGTGAAATGAAAATTAATAAATTGATGGATAAATAAATGACGGTATAAATGTGAAAAGATCTGTGCTTTGTGACAGTCTTCGCCTGAGCACACACTAATCTGAATGTGGATACAGAGTGTTGCTTAGAAACAGAGCTTCTTCTGACTCTTGGCTCTAAAGGAAGCAGCTGACCAGTGCCACACAGACGAGAAACAACCAGGTGGAATGCCAAGCACCAGTACTTTGCTTTTCTCTGCTTCTTGGAGACCAGACTGCTCAGCACATGTCAAATTAACCACAGGGGAAACCATCTGCTAAGATCTCTTTTTCAAACCACCCACCTCTCTCTTGATGCTGGCCCTGTTTCTAAAAGGAGCAAAGAAAAAGGCTTTCTTCTCTGCACTAAAGATGATTAGAGAAGCCCTCTCCATCTCCTTTAGTAATTCATCTTGTGGTTTCAGCTCAAAACAGGAAGAAGTGAGGTGCCAGTTTGCCCTGACCTAACATTAACAAAATTAACTTTTGTCCTGACAGACAAAAGTAATCAAAGGACTAGTTCAGATAAAATCAGAATTCAGGAGGCAGAGGTTACAAACTACCAACATTGTTGCTTTTCAGAGCAATATATTGCAAAGAGTACAGAACATAATTTAGAGACAAATGGAGAGACATTGGGCAAGTTATTTTACCTTGCTGAGCCTCAGTTTTCTCATCTGTAAAATGAAGTGGTTAACCCCAAATATCCCTTCCATATCTATCTGCAAGAATCTCCAAAATTAAATATATCATAAAAGTCAGTCAGCTATCAAGTTATATGTATTCTGAAATTATTACTCATGTATTATTTATTGTTATTTGTTATTATCCTTTCTATGAATAAATCTCTGTGTCACACGCAAAACAATGAAAGACAATTTAAAGAGTCTCTAGTTAATTTTTTAGTCAGAATTATTCGATATTTATACAGAGTTGTACTGTTTCAAATCAATAAAATCATTTTATTTATTCCTCATGTCACCTCTTTGAGATAGGAAAGGCAGATTATTATTCCAATTCTATCGATAAGCAAAGTTTAAGTGATTTCTTGACAACACAAATTGTGCTGTCAACAGCCCAGCGCTGGAGAGAGATAATCCGGGTATAATCAGACTTAAATTTCTGGGAGAACAGTGTGATGTTAAAAAAAAAAAAAAAGCTTCATCAGAGATACTTACTTCAACTCATTGGTTTCCATGCCCTGGGAGATAGCCATGATGATGCCGCCATGGTCTCCCCAAGTATAGTAGTGAGGTCCAGGAAGTGCCTAAAGGGGAAAAGTCAATGCTGATGCCACTGCTGTGGATGTGACTGGACAGAAACCATGCACACATGCCCACACATAGGTGCACGCACGCATGCACACATGCACACAGCAGCCATATAGACCACTTTAGTACAACTTTTCATTTTCCAGAACATATACACATCCATTATCTCATCTGCTCTGCACAGCCCTGGGGATGGGAAGAGCAAGTTCTCACAAACAAATTTTTTTTCTCAAATGAAGAAACTAGAGTTGCTATTAAAGTGGCAAACTATAAAGACAGGAGTCAAACCCAAATCCCTGACTCTCATCAATAAGTGATTAAAAATTAACCAACCAGAGTTCCAGTTCTTCTATGATGGTATAAGCCTATCTTTCCTGCTGATTACAACTAAAATCTTTGGACAAAATACAAAAGACAGCTACCTGAAGATGCAGAAAAGTAAACAAAATCAAGCAGCCTGTGGAGGGGATCTGAAACCTAGAGAAGCCACACAGCTGGAGTTTCCTGGTATGGCTTTGCCTCAAGGGAAAGCGCCAGTTATGGATTACCTCAGTCTCAGCCAGTCAGGTAAAACTTCGACACAAACTGTTTCTGCCTAAGGAACCAAGAAAAGAAGCCCCTCCCTACAGGCCAGGGAGAATGTGAGTAGAATCCTACAAGAGTGCTGAAGAAGTAAATCCTTTAGTTCTGTGTATGAACTCATGTAAGTCTCAGCCCCCTAGACTACACATGTGTGGAACAGACACAAGCCAGCATAGCAAAGGCTTAGCAAACTGAAATGAGATTTCATCTATCACCCACAGAATTCAAGACAGAACTTATGGTATGAGTCTAAACAGGTTATTATTACATGCTAAAACAAAAATATCCACATATTCCAGAAGATTTCATTTCATGCATTTCATTCATTGTCCATGAAACAATCTAAAATTACTAAATATACAAATCTATCTGTAGAATGCATCCAGTTTTCAAGGGAAAAGACATTAGGTGCCACTCTCAAGATGATGCAAATGTTGAAATTACCAAAGACTTCAAAATAGTTATCATAACTGTGTTCCATGAGGTAAAAGAAAATACATTTGAAATAAATGAAAGGTAGGAATTTTCTCCAGAGAAATAGAAAATATTTAAAAGAAAAAAATTTTGAACTTAAAAATATATTTGAACTAAGAAATTCACTAATGTATTCAATAAAATAGAAATAAAGGAATTAGCGAGCTTTAAGATAAAGAACAGTAATAGAAAAAAAATTAAATAAAAAGCACCAAGAACCTGTGGGACAATAACGAAAGGTCTAACATGTAATTGGAGTTCAAAGTGAACAGAAGAAAGGGAATGGAGCAGAAAAAAAATATCTGAATAACAGCTGAAAATTTCCCAAACTGAGTGAAAAACATAAATTTATACATTCAAGATCAGTGTCCCCAAAAAGGATGAACACAAAGAAAACCACACCTAGAGACAACATAACAAAACTACTGAAAACCAAAGATAAGGGGAAAAAATCTTGAAGCAACTAGAGAAAATTGGCACATTAAATATAGGAAAGTGATAAGTGAAATGACTATAGATTTCTCGTCAGAAACCAGGGAAGCAAGAAAATAGCAGCACATCTTTAAAGTACCAAAGGAATATTACTATCAACCCAGAATTCTATATCCAATAAACATATCTTCCAGGAATGAAGGTGAAATAAAGAGATTCTCAAACGAAGGAAAACCAAGAGAATGCATAGCATGTAGATCTGCTCTGTAAGAAATGCTAAAGGAATTTCTTCAGAGTGTAGAGAAACTCATCAGAGGAAAACAGGAATCTTCAAGAATGAAAGAAGATCAAGAGAAATGGTAAATAAACCTGGGTAAACATATAACACTGCTTTTTTCCTCCTAAGTTGTTTAAAATTAATACGATTTAAAGTGAAAACAAAAATGCCATCTTGCCGTCTTTTCAATGTATGTTGAAGGGATCGAGATCACACATAGAACAACAATAACAAAGGGATTGAGATCACACATAGAACAACAATAACAAAATGGTTGGAGGAAGAGAAAAGGGGCTATATGGTTGTAAAGTTTCAAAACATTATGTTAAGTGTTATATTAAGTGCAATATTCGAAAAAGGCCGAAAGATTGAATATGTGTAAATAAAAAACAAATAAAATATTAGACCTAAATCCAATCATAAGAATAATTACATTAAATGTTAATGATCTAAATGTTTCAGTTAAAAAATAAGAGCTTGAGAAAATGAATAAAAAAATCAGACCCTATTGTATGCTGCCTATAAGAAATACTTCAACTATGAAGACACAGTACAAAGTAAATGGATGGTAAAAGATGTATTATCTAAACAGTAAACATAAAAAGGTTGGAGTAACTATTTCAGAATCAGATAAAAGAGACCTCAAGAAAAAGAATATTCCCATAGATAAAGAAGAATATTTCATAATGATAAAAGGGACAATCAGAAGAGACAATAATTATAAATATGCATGTACTTAATAACAGAACCTCATAATACAAAAATTGACAGGATTTATAGAAAAAATAGACAATTCCACAATCATAGTTGGAGATTTCACCACTCCTCTTTCAGCAATTTATAGAAGTAGTCAAAAAAAGGAAATGAGATCACAGAAGATCTGAGCAACAGAATATCAACCAATCCATATAAATAACATCTTTGGAACACTACATCCAAATTGCAGAGTACACATTCCTTTCTAATGCATATAATAAATTCACCAAGATAGACCACATATTGGATCACAAAGCAAGCCCCAATAAATTTAAAGGGATCGAGATCACACAAAGTATATTCTGACTACAAGGAAATTAAATTAGAAATCAATAATAAGATATCTATGAAAATTTCAAATATCTGAAAACTAAACAGTCCTTTTCTAAATAACTTACCAGTCAAAGACAAAAAGCAAAGGGACATTATAAAATGATAAAAATGGTCGGGAATTAGAGAATGGCAACAATTGTACAACACATAAAAATTACTGAATTGTACACTTTTAAATGGTGAATTGTATCCCAATTTTAAAAGAAGACATGAAGAATATTCTGAGCTGAATAACAACAATAATATAACATAAATAAATTTGTGGCATGTAGCTAAAGCAGCATTTGGAGGAAAACTTACAGCTTTAAAATGTGTATATTAGAAAAGATCTAAAATCAATGACCTAAAGTTATATCATAAGAAGTTAAAAAAAGAAAAGCAAAATAAATCCAAAGTAAATAGGTAAAAATAAAAGAAAGAAAACCCTGAAGAGCAGAAATCAATAAAGTAGAAAACAGACAATAGAGAAAATTAAAATCAAAAGCACGGTCTTTGAAAATATCAATAATATTGACAAACCACTAACTTATCAAGAAAAATAGAGAAAAAAACACAAATCATCAATACCAAAATGAAACAGGTTATCAACACAGATCCTCATTAAAAAAAAAAAAAAAGAAGAAAATATCTTGAGTAACTTTAATCCAACAAATTCAATAATTTAGATGAAAGGACAAGTTTCTTAAAATATACAACTCACCAAAATTAACACTAGTAGTAGAAAATCTAAATTTTCTCTATGCTAGAGAAATTAAATTTCTAATAAAAACATTCTCAAGAAGAAAACTCCAGGTCCAGATAGTTTCATCACTGATGAATTATTCATCAAGAAAAAAATAAATAAATAACACCATTCTTACACAAACTTTGCCAGAAAACAGAAGAGGAGAGCTCACTACTCAACTTGTTTTCTTGTTTTATGACACCGGCCTAACCTTAACACCAAAACTTGGTATAATTAAGTAGGTTTTATCCCAGTAAGTCAAGGTCAGTTTAATGCCCAAGAATTAATTAATATAACATATTACTTATGTGATATTGTGATATAAGAAGAAATATATATTTTGGTCTTCATCCCTGGTTACTGGTCAGAGCTCCTAAACCTAATGTAATTTCCTATGTGATAAGAGCAACAGGAGCATCTTTTGTTGTCTTAATTGGTCTTCGACCCCAGCTCCTGATGTAGAGCTCCTAAAATCCCTATAATTTCCTGAGTGATGGAGGTGAACAGTCCGATATCCCCTGGAATTTCCTGGGTGATAAGAGAGTCTTTTATTCTAATAAGGTGATTCTTATTGGGCTCCTGGGGAGTATGGAGGCTGGTCATCAGAAAAACTAACCATGATTAGAAGCCTGAAACTTTCAGCCCCACTGCCCATGCTCTGGGGAGGGGAAAGGGCAGGAAATGGAGTTAACAATCAATCATGCCTATGTGATGAGACCTCCACTTAAAAAAAAAAATCCTAAACTACAGGGTTTGGATAATTTCTGAGTTGGGAGTACATCCTCATGTTGGGAGGATGACACATTTCAACTCCACGGAGACAGAAGCTCCTTTGCTCAGGACCCTCTGGACCTTGCCCTATGTACCTCTTCATCTAGCTGTTCATCTGTATTCTTTATAATACCCTTTATAATAAACCTGTAATTATAAGTAAATGTTTTCCTGAGTTCTATTAGCTGTTCTAGCAAATTATTGAGCCTGAAGAGGGGATCATGGGAACTTTTGATTTATAGCCAGTCAGTAAGAAGTACAGGTGACAACCTAGAACTTGCAATTTGAATCTGAAGGTGAAGGGGTAAGGGCACTCTTGAAACTGAGCCCTTAATCTGTGGGGTCTATGCTAACTCAAGCTATTTAGTGTAATGACTGAATTGTAGGACATCCAGTTGATGTCCATAGAGTTGAAGAATTGCTTAATGTGAGGGGGAAATGTCTACACATTTGATGTCAGAAGTTTTCTGAAAGTGAAGATAAATACTTTTTCTTTAATATAGTACATCATATTACATATTACCCATATTATTACATATTAATGAGGAGAAGGAAAGAAGACAGAAATAAGAGATATAAAGAGCACGAAGGAATAAAATTGTCTCTATTTGCAGATGATATAGTTGCTTTTACGGGATCTACGAAATAATAATACTAATGAATTATTTTAGCAAGTTTGCACAATACAAGGTTAATATATAAAATTCAATTGTAGCCTTAAATATTATAGCAAAATTGGTAAATGACCTTAAAATAAAATCCCAATTACAGCAATATCTAAAAATAAAAATAACAGGGGAATAAAGTTAACAAAAGCTATATAAGCTCTCCTCGTTGAAAACTATAAATATTGTTAAAAGAAATTTTAAAAGAAGTGGAGAAATATACTATATTCATGGATCAAAAGACTCAGTAGTGTTAAGATATCAATTTTCTCCAAATTGATCTATAAATTCAATGCAATCCCAATCAAAATACCAGCAAGTTTTGTATAAATTCTAAAATGTATTTGGAAATACAAAGGACTTAGAATAGTCAATCAACAGATGAATATGTGGAATAAATAAGAAAGAACCATTAAACAACATGGATGAACCTAAAAATCATCATGATTGACAGAAACCAGGCAAAAAGACTGCATATTGTATGAGTCCATTTATATAGAATTCTAGGAAATACTAATAATCTGACAGAACCAAAGGTAAAGAGAAGAATGATTTACAAAGGGGCACAATGATCATTTGGAAGGTGATGGAAACGTCTGTTGTATTTGTGGTGTACTGATGGTGTAGTCATGGTGATCGATTCTGATCAAACTGTAAATTTCAAATATGTGTAGTTTACTGTGATTCCATACCCTTTAATAAAATTGATTTTTAAAAAAAGCATAAAAAGGGAACTCTGAGGATTGAAGAATTTGCACAACCAATTAGTAACAGAAAGGGAACAAGAATTATAGTCATCAGTTTTCTAGGCAGCACTCTGTCCACTGCATCTTATTTCGTTGTCCCCCTGCAAACACCTATTCCTTTCACACATCCCAGACTCTCCCTCTAAAGTAAAGGCTACAAACAAACAAACAAACAAAAATAAAAATAAAGTAAAGGCTGCCAATGGGGACTCAGATGCCTGGTCACACAGATACCCTCAATCTTTACATCTCCTAGGTTAGTTCTCTGCTATTTCCAAAAATAAGGTCCCTTATGTGATGGCTGCCTCTTGGCAGGCACTAAGCATTCCTGGAGGGAGACACTGACAGCTGCTCCAGCATCAGCCAGAGGGTACCACTTCACTGGAGGAGGAACAAGACACTGCTTTCTACTGACACTGATTTCCAGAAGGAAATTACTTGCAGATGTTCAAATCCCTGATCGTACTAACATCAGAAAGTACAAACAAACCACAAGGCTATCCACAGAGGAGACAACATCCAATTTCAAAAGGAATGTCCAGTTCCAAGGAAGAAGAAAGCAGTTGCTTAATCTTTCCCATGGGAGCAGGACAAAGATACCCCCGAAATTCCAAACTGTTCTCACTTTTTGACTACTCTTGCCTTAATGATCTCTTTCATCTAAATAAGTACATATATTGTCGGTCCTTTATTTACACACACACACACATGCACATGCGCACACACACACGCAAGCAGACAGTGTCAGAGTCCCAGATCTCTCTCAGGTAGAAAGATAAGCCCTACGTAAATGAGATAGGATATGTGACAGGACTCTGTAACTCCAAAAAGCCACACAAAGGTTGGGTTTTATTACTGCTTTACATATTACATATTTAAACATGAAAGTATATACATTGCATTCCCAATAAGAAGCACCAAGAGGATGGGAACTATCTGCTACTCTTCCAAGAACTCCATATACCTCCTGACATCACACTTATCCTATAGGAGGTGCTCTTGTCAAAGCCTTCTATTGAGTTCTCCTGGTGGAACCCTGCACATGCAATGGAGAGCCTCTGAAAGCAGCCCCTACAGAATGAGACCAGCTTCATTTCCTTTAGCCTTAATAAGTCATGAGGGGCTTGGTGGAAAACTTTTTTTTTACAAGTTTGGGAATTTCCTAATGTCCAATGCTGCATTAGCATTCCAGGACTGGAAAACTAGCTCTACCTTCAAAATTGGTATAATCAATGTCTAAGGATCCAAATTAGTTACACAACCCTAACGCAAAAAAAGTCTTCTTTCATGGCACAGAATGAGATGAAAGTCCATCACAATCCAGTGAGAAGAGGCTTGACTTTAACTTCAATAATATACAAAAATAAATAAATAACCAGGGTCAGACCTGAAACCACTACAACTACATTGTAATTTGCTAATAGAGTCGGCATATATTTACTGAGCATCCACCCCATGCCAAACACTGCTAGGTCCTAGGGGTAAAGAATAAGTAAAACAGACATTGCCTTGTCCTCATGGAACTTATAATCTTAGAACATTTAGTCAAAAAAAAAAAAAAAATTTAAAGGTCTTTTTTAAAAAGGTTTTTGATTCAAAGTAGCATTTTTGGCAAAATCACAAGCTCACATTACAAAGTATGAATACAGATCAGAGCAGCTGACCCTCACATGTGACTCTGGTACCTCTCTTTATTTTATAGTCATATTTGGCATCGGTAGCCTCCACCATGGGCCGTATGTGTCCCTAAAATGTCCATGCTCAGTCTACATTCCCCTACAAACAAGAACTGGGGGCGGGGGACTGACCTCTCGCCACCGGGCTCCGGCACTGCTCGAGATGTACACGTTCATCTTGCTTGCTAAGTTCTTTCCCACTGAACCTAAAATGCAAGAATAATAATTATTTTTGATTTCAAGAATATATCAGGTAATTGCCTTGCCCAACTAGAAATTCTGAGAAGGACTTAGCAACTAAGAATGTCTCAAAACCACGGACAGCAGTTACTGTAGCAGATGTCAGTAGTCACTGTGCATTTGTCTGCACATAACCAAATGGCTTAACCAGTAAGTGAGAAGAGGCAAAGCAAATTTACCGGTAGCAATGATGAGACCAGGAGCCGACTCCTTCGATAGAATGGGCATCCTCCGGAGCTGGAGGTTGAGGAGCTGACTGAGCCGCTGGGCCAGGTGGAGGGAACAGCCCTTGGAGAGCTACAAAACACAAGTTCCAGGCACTGTCAGCAAATGATGTGATGCCTAGATCACCCTCTAAACACTGAGAACTGTGTGCAGACATTGCAGCTAGACACCAAGGAAGACCTGGCCCTAAGGAAATCAGAGTCATAGCCCAGCTGTCCTCACACTTCCCCAGATGGACATGATCATCTGAACCACATAAATGCTCTCATTGAAGAAAAGAGAATGCTAATAAAAATTCCTCCTGAGAATCTTAGAGAAATAGCAATTAGAAATCAGTGTCAACTCAATTGAATGGGAAAGCTATCGCTCTTTCCATATTACCTAGAGATTCTCTCATGTGACTTGCAACTAAAAAGAAATGAAATGACTTCATGGTACTTATTTTCTAAGTCAGTTGAGATGCATTTAGAATATGATTTAAGCAATTCTGTCAGATGAAAAACCAAGAATCAGAAGTCATAACGTCTCACTGATAAGCTCCCAGATATACAACATATGAGATATAAACACCAAATAATTCACATTAAATTTTTTTGAGAAGTCTGCATTTGTACATGGTACAAAGTCTACAGGTTTTTACTGCAAGACTTTGAGTTATTCAAACCGGCCTCCAACACTTATGTTCAGATTTAAATAGTTCTGCGGACAAGGCCTTTTGCTATATAGTCTTGCCTGATTCTCTTGGCCAGAAAGTGATTATAAAATGTGTTCTGGGCAGGATAATTCTGTGTGTGCTTCTGGCACAGGTAAAAACTGTGGCATGTTTGCCAGATAGACCTAATTTTATAACAAAGGATCTCTAACAAATACCCACCTTGCTAACATCACACTTTGGCAAATGAAAACTAGAGCAAATTAGGCTGGGTCTCAAAGAAATACATGACAACCTTTTTAACCTTCTTTTCTTTCACCGCCTAAAATCAGAAGTAGAAACTAAAAGCTGATTAACTGTTGTACAGTTCATAAATAAACCAATCAGTCAGTGAAGTAGGAAGCTAAATTTTAACAATACCTTTAATTCTATTTAACCAAGGCTTGGACCCCCACTGCAAGCTGAAAAAATGCCCTGCTCCCATCCACACCAGGCTCATGCAGAGCTCCTGAGATCTAGAAGACACTAATGAGTAAATGAGAAACACCTAGGTATTGGTTACTACTTACTTATATCCTGACTCTTTCAAAAGTCAGATCTGATATGGTAAGTCAAGACTTGGTGTCAAATCGAACAAGAAATCAAGTACATTCTAGAGCAAGAGTTTCCAGGAAAAATTTCCCAAGGGCAACAGATACAGCATTTAGGAGGTCAACATATTCAACTATGGGCAAATAAAATTCAATCATCCTAAACACCCGGTAATTGTCTCACTAAAATGTTATAGTTTCTCCAAAAATCAGTACTGCTTGTTTTTTTCTGAGTTCTTTCTGCCCACCTACTTTACATATCCTATTTACCTTAGGTGAAATGAAAATGGAGGTGTGGTATACGATATAAAGCCAGGGACCACAATCCATAGACTGTTCTTGTGAGGGAAAAATAAAGAAGCTGCTTAGTATATGGGAACACTTAATGGAACCAAATAATACATTTTAGTATCGTTAACTTTTCAAATAAAGCCATAGAAAGAGAAAGTTGTTAAAGTTCTAAATTATATTCAGAGAAAAATTTTTATTTTTTTAAACACCTATGGCACCTGTTCCACTCTCATTTTCTCACTTGCTTTCTATCACATCAACTGCTGAAAATTCAGCTTCACAAAGATATGATGTCATCAAAAGAAATATCCCATGAACTAATGGTGAAACTGAACTAACTCAAGATAGTAATTCACATGGGGACAAACAGATGTCAAGTACCACAGTGTTTCTCTAAAAAGTTTAAAATGTCCATGGTGCCCCTGTGAGTTCGCTATGGCACCAGTGTACCTTGGTACAGAGTTTGGGAACTGTAAGGGTAGAACTACAGATAAAAGTTTGTCAAAAAAAAAAAAAACAAATAAGATTAAAGTATACCTCACAACTTATTTTTTCTCCATATCCCGTGAAGGCTGGAGCCTGAAGAAATTCCCAGGTCCCCCCTTTGTCAAAGGTGATGACTGTTCTCATGTTCTCTTCATTCATGGAGCCATTAATCAAAGTAGCAATGTAGACTCCTTGTAATCCTTCTACGCGGTGGAAGTCAGCAAATGGTTCATTTGCAAAATACCTACAATAAAGAAAAGAAACAGCTATGAAAACGGAATTGGTATTTGTTTGGTATGTTTTTATTGTAAATAACACAAAATTTAACCATTTTAAAATACGCAATTCAGTGGCACTAAGTACATTCACAATGTTGTGTAACCATCATCACTATCTAGTTCCAGGATATTTTCATCATCCCTGAAGGAAACCCTATACTCACTGGCAGTCATTCCCTGTTTCTCCTTCCCATCCCAGGCCCTGGCAACCACTAACAAGTTTTCTATCTCTAGATTTGCCTATTCTGGATACCTCATATAAATGGAATCATACAATATGTGGCCCTTTTTATGGATACTTTCATTTAGCATACTGTTTTCAAAGTTCATCCATGTTGTAGCATGTATCAGTACTTCATTCCATGTTATGATTAAATAATCTTTTTTTTTTAATGTGTTTTTTTACTTTGAGGGTCAAGATGCCTATCTGATCAATAATTCCTCACCAGAGGTTCAGAATCATGACTATAACACACAAAAGTTGATGTTAAGAGTATATTTCTTCACTATTGAGAGTGACCCAAAATCCTCTAGTGAGTCTTGACAAACAGCAAATGATAAGCCAGACTTCGCAGACACTAACAATAGTGCTAGAGCTTACAATTTAACCCAATCTGTAGGAATATAGCTAAGGGTTAATCAGCCACTGTACCGGCACTTATAACTAATTATATAACACCCTGATCAGACAGAAGCTCATAGAGTTTCTGTCAGAAAGCAGAGCAGAATTCCTTCCCAGAGAAGCAATGCACACAGCAAGGATGGTTCTATAAACTTGAGATTATACCTGTTAACAGTGAAGCAGAGCATAAGGCCCTCCGGGCCTTAACTACTATGTTAGAATACTAAAATTTCACTGGAAAGTAGTCCTGTACTAAAATGGTACATATATCACAAATATAACGCATCTCCGAGAAATGGTAACTGCAGTTCACACATGGCTTTTAAAACTGGAAGGGTGCCCTTTATTTAGAGGGTTCTGAATCACTGGGCTTTGTTTAAAAAGCAAGGAACTGCTTTTTTCTATTATCTGCCATACAAATCTTGAGCTGGATGGCTGCTCTGTAACCTCAGACAGATGCACCCTACAAGCTCTGATACAGAAAAGGAAAAGGAGCAGCACTCACAAAGCACTGACAAAGCTACTTCGGACTGAGAGATGAACAAAACTCTAAATAAAACACTGGGATTTTAGACCACACATTCTGACACGTGGTCTCCTTAGGTCTATTTTAGTTATTTTTAAGTCACTTCCTTAGTAATCAGCCCAAGGTCTATTACCCCCCTGCTCTATTTATATCAGCTGTACTGCTTTAGATTCTATCAGCTTGAAGTCTGCTATCCTCAGGTTTTCTGGCTTCTTTCATATACCTGAGAGGTCTGAGTTTCTCTCATTTCAACAAGCATTGTTTCTTTCTCCTGGTCATTTCCCTAGAGATTTTTCTTTTAGTTCCAAGCAGAAACTTGTCCTCTATACCTCACGCACTCCTCTGCCACCAGTTCCCAGTCCACCCTGTCATCTCCCCATTTGACTTGCACTACAATTCACCCCATCCTAAGTACTCTCGCTGGGAATCCATTTTCTTCCATTTTTCTCACTGACTCTCACTACAGCACTGCTTTCCTGCTTCCCAGGGTCCCCTGGGTCAAGCCTAGCCAGGTAGCTCATCGGATCCTCTCAGGTCACAGTAAGTGCAGAATCAGAGCCCTCTTAGCAATTCCTGGACAAACTAACAGACCCTCCTCAGGATGGCCCAACAGGCCTGACAGTTCCCTCATCATTAAAGCTGTTCCTCTATCCAGACACTACTTTCCACAAGACTTCTACTTGGCATATCTCACTGATGCCAGGGCCACCCCCTATTAAGAATTCTTTCTCCAGTTTTCTAAGTAAGTTAGAACCAGTTCCTGGGTACTACACTTTCCTATTGAGTTCAAAGAACAGCTCATTTCAAATACCGCAAAGGTTTTATTTTTTAAAAACCAGCCTGCCCATGTAATCTGTTAATTCACCCTTATCCCATTTCATCTTGCCGAAATGGAGATGCCGATGACAAAAGGTCACTCAAATGAGCAGATCTGAACAACTCTGGTTCTGAGATAAAATCTGAAAAAATAAAAAGGCTGAGTAGGATGTTGGTCTTGACATAAATCTATTTTCAATTGCCTAACTGGGCCCTATGTTCAGGCAGGGTGGGAGGGACTTTTGTGACTGTATAAAGGGCCATCTATATGTGTGAGGGGCCATAAGTAAGGAGCCAGTCTTTGCAGCTTCTGGCTACTGCTCTGCCCTATCATAACATATTCATCTGAAATATCTCACAAATGTGGAAGTCAAAGAAACCTTTGTCAAGCTGTCATCTATCCATACCACAGGCAGACACTCTCAAAGTGAAAAATAAACAGTCAGT
This sequence comes from Pteropus medius, assembly GCF_902729225.1. NCBI lineage: Eukaryota > Metazoa > Chordata > Mammalia > Chiroptera > Pteropodidae > Pteropus > Pteropus medius. The sequence continues at coordinate 4,390,368 of NW_024345861.1, read as the reverse complement.
GAGAGTCCTGACGGATAATGATTCACGATTTTAATTACGAAAAAAGTAAAGATAATACTCACTCATAAAAACATATAAAACACACAATGTTATATACATACACACACACACACACACACACACACACACACACACACATGCCTTACTTTTAAATTGTACACCTGAAACTTACTGGATTTTGTTAACCAATGTTACCATAATAAAAAACATATATATATATGAAATACTTAAATTTGCTACATATAGATCAACCTTGAAAATACTATGTAAAGTAAAAGAAGACTGACACAAAGGTCACACATTGTGGTGTGATGCTATTTATATGAGAGATCTTGAAAAAGAAAATCCACAGAGACAAAGCATTCTGGTGATGGCTAAGGGCTGGACAGAGGGGATGGCAGGGAGAAACTGCTTAATGGGTAAGGGGTTTTATTTTGGGGAAATCAAAATATTTGGAATTAGATAAAGTTAGTGGTTACACAACATTGTGAATGTACTAAATGCCACTGAGTTGTTCACTTTAAAATGGTCAAGTTTTTAATTATGCTAATTTCACATACAATTTAAAAAAAAAAAAAGCCACAGGAACCAGACCAAAGGCGATGCCACTGACCACACTAGAACAATTGAGTCTGAATCGTGGCAAGAATGGTTTATAACACATTATAACACATGAAATAATAAATAACCTGTCAGCCTATACTGGGGGGAAAAACGTAAGGAATAAAAGATGAACTTCCAGTCAAGACGGCAGAGCAGGAAAACACTGTGTTAACCTCTGCCCACAATCATCAAAATTACAACTAAATTTCAGAACAACCATAATTGAAAACCACCTGAAGAACAGCTGAACAAAATTCCTCTAACTAAATATAAAGAAGCCATGTCGATATCAGTAGGAGGGGCAGAGACACGAAATGGGCTGAGCCATACCCAAGTGGTGGGTAAGAATCAGGAGGAATATCTTGGCTGTGGAGGTCCCCCTTGAGAAGAGAGGGGTCCCAGCCCCATACTAGCCTCCCTAGCCCAGAGCATCAGTTCCAGGAAGAAGATTTCCCACAACATCTGGCTGTGAAAATTAGCAGGGAACCTGTCCAGTTGAGACAGAGGGCTGCTGGAAGCCCAGGTGCCCTCTTAAAGGGTCTGAGTATGGTCACTCACTCACAAAAACTCACCCTAAGCACCAGTAAAGGGACAGAAACCCAAAAAAGCACCAGGGATGTACTGGGAGGAACTGAATTGTCTGGCTTCAGGGGAAGGGCTGGAGGGGCAACTCTCTCTAGGACTGAGGTGCTCACAGACACCATTGTTCCTTTGTCGAGCCCTCCCTCCAACACAGTCAGCAAGCACAGATGAGTGGGTGCCAAATCTGAGTCTCTATCAACCATGATAAGCAAGCCCAACCAAAAACATGGTGATTCCTTGAGACCCTGCCCCACCCAGTTTGTGCACCTGCCCAAACCTCTTTCAGCAGCTATTCCTTACCAGCAGCCAGCCTCAGATAATGCTGTGGACTTTCCTAAAATTTCTCAAAGTTCCACAAACTCCAAACAAGCAGTGACTGGACTCAGCAAACCCTGTACCTATTACTAAGGGGCCCCAAGCCTGGCACTAGTGACAGCCAAACTTGTCACACAGCACAGCCTCTCCCAGGCACCTGCAAGCCCAGCACAGGCAGCTATGAGCCACAGATCACTTTGTAATTCCTACCAAGTAGTCCTAAGCTAAAGATGGGCAGTGGCTGACCTGGGCCTATACCATAGCCCCTACCAAGAGACCTCGAAACCAACACATCCAGTGGCTGGCTTCTGGCCACACCAGATCACCATCTAATTAGCTCCACAAATGACAAATAAAAGGGAAAACTTGTCAGGCACCAGAGTCCAGCTAAATGGAATTCCATTTTGGAAGGGCAGCCCCTGCACAACTGCTTGTCTGCTGTAGTCAAGAGCAGTTTTCAGTCAGCCTGAGGGTCAATCCCACCCACTGATGTGCCAACGTCAATCAAAGCTCAAGTACAACAGGAGGGCATACATAACCGATACAAGTGACATCCCTGGAACACCCAGCTCAAGTGGCCAGGGAGACTGAGACACTGGGCCCCACTAGACACCTACTACTCAGGCTGCTCTGCCAAGACTAGGAGACACAGCAGCTCTACCTAATACATACAAACAAACACAGAGAGGCACACAAAATGAGGAGACACGAATACATGTTCCAAATGGAAAAACAGGACAAAACTCCATAAAAAGAGCTAAATAAAATAAAGGCAAGGAATCTACCAAATACAGAGTTCAAAACACTGTTCATAAGGATTCTCAATGCATCTAGGAAAAGAGTAGTTGAACTCAGTGAGAACTTTGACAAAGAGATAGAAACCATAAAAAAAGAACTAGATAGAAATGAAGAATACATTAGATGGAATCAACAGTAGACTAAGTAAAGCAGGGAATCAATTCAATGATCTGGAAGACAAAGTAGCATAAAACACTCAAATAGAACAGAGAAAAAAAAATTTTTAAAGAAAAAAAAATAAGGACAGTTTAAGGGACCTCTGGAACAATATAGTTTACTAACATTCTTATCATTGAGGTACCAGAAGGAGAAGAGAAAGAGCAAAGGATTAAAAACCTATTTGAAGAAATAATGACTGAAAACTACCCTAACCTGGCATAGGAAATAAATATACCAGTCCAGGAAGCCCAGAGAGTCCCAAACAAGATGAACCCAAAGAGGTCCACACCAAGACACATTATAATGAAAAACCAAAGGTAAAAGGAGAGAATCTCAAAATCAGCAAGAGAAAAGCAGTTAGTTATGTACAACAGAGTACCAATAAGATTGTTAGCTGATTTCTCCACAGAAACATTGCAGGCAAGCAGGAATTCTCACAAAATATTCAAAGTAACAAAAAGGTAGGACCTACAACCAAGATTACTCTACTCAGCAAGACTATCATTAAGAATCAAAAGAGAGATTAAAAGCTTCTCAGACAAGAAAAAGCTAAAGGAGTTCATCGCCACGAAACCAGTATTTCAAGAAATGTTAGAGGGACTTCTTTGAGAAGAAGAAAAAAATATCAAAAATATGAATAATAGAGAAGAAATAACTACAAACCTATCAATAATTACTTTCAATGTAAATGGATTAAATGCTTCAATCAAAAGACATAAGGTGGCTGAATGGATAAGAAAACAAGACCCTTACGTATGCTGTCTACAAGAGACTCACTTCAGATCAAAAGACACTCAGAAACTGAAAGTAAAAGGATGAAAAAAAGATAGGTCATGCAAAAGGAAACAGACAAACAAACAAAAAAGATGGGGTAGCATACTTACATCAGACAAAATAGACTTTAAAACAAAGGCTATAACAAGAGACAAAATGGACATTTCATAATGATAAAGGGATCAATCCAACAAAAGGATATAACCCTTGTAAACATTTACACATCCAATTTAGGAGAACCTAAATATAAAAGCAAATATTGATGGATATGAAGGGAGAGACTGACAAAAATATAGTCACAGTAGGGGATTTTAACTTCCCATTGAGATCAATGGATAAATTATCCTGACAGAAAATCAACAAGAAAACTGAAACTTTAAATGACACATTAGATTAGGTGGATTTGATTTGATTGAAATTTTTAGAACACGTCACCCAAAAGCAAGAAAATATACATTATTTTCAAGTGTACACGAAACATTTTCTAGGATAGAGCACATGTTAGGCCACAAAACAAGTCTCAGTAAATTTAAGAAATCTGAAATTATATCAAGTATCTTCACCAATCACAATGGTATAAAACCAGAAATCAATTACAAGAAGAAAAGTGAAAAACATATGAATACATGAAGGCTAAATAATATGCCACTAAACAGTAAGTTGGTTAACAATATCAAAGAAGAAATCAAAAGATACTTGAGACAAACGAAATAAAAATACAATGACCCCAAATCTATGGAACACAGCAAAAGGAGTTCTAAGAAGGAAATTAATAGCAAGATAAGCCTATCTCAAGAAACAAGAAAAATTTCAAATAAACAATCTAACTTTATACCTAAACAAACTAGAAAAAAGAGAAACAAAGCTCAAAGTGAGTAGATGGAAGAAAATAATAAAGGTCAGAGCAGAAATAAATGAAATAGTCTAAAAAACAATAAAAAATATCAAAGAAACCAAGAACTGGTTCTTTGAAAAGAGAAAATTAATAAACTTTTAACCAGATTCATCAAGAAAAAAAGAGTGAAGATCCAAATAAATATAATTAGTAATGAAAGAGAAGAACTGACAACTGACACCACAGAAATAGAAAGGATTATAAGAAAATACTATTAACAATTATATGTCAAGAAATTGGACAACCTGAAATAAAAAGTTAAATTCCTAAAAAACATACAATCTTATGAGACTGAATGATGAAGAAACAGAAAATCTGAACAAACTGATTACTATGGAACAAAATCAAATCAGTAATCTAAAAACTCCAACAAACAAAAGTGGTAGACCGGAGGGCTCCACAGGTGAATTTTACCAAATATTCAAAGAAAAATTGACACTTGTCTTTCTCAAACCATTCTTAAAAATTAAATAGGAGGGAAGGTTCCCAAGTTCATTTTACAAGGCTTGCATCACCCTGATTCTAAAACCACACAAAGATATCACACACTCACACACATACACACACACACACACACACACACACACTCACAAAAATTATAGATCAATATCTCTAATAAACATTGATGCAAAAATCCTCAATAAAATATTAGCAAACTGAATTCAGCAATACATTAAAAAGATCATACACCATAATCAAGTGTGATTTATTCCTCAGACACAAGGTTGATTTAACATCCACAAATCAATTAACCACATAAACAAAATGAAGGATAAAAAACATGATCATTATCAATAGATGCAAAAAAAGCACTTGAAAAAATCCAGCATCAATTTATAATAAAAACTCTCAGCAAAGTGGGAATAAAGGAAACATACCTCAACATAATAAAGGCCATATATGACAAACCCACAGTGAACATTATACTCAACAGTGAAAAGCTACAATCGTTTTCCTTAAAATCAAGAACAGACAAGCATGTATACTTTTACCACTTCTATTCAAGATAATATTGCAAGTTCTAACCGCAGCAATCAGACAAGAAAGAGAAATAAAAGGCATCCAGACTGGAAAGGAAAAAGTAAAACTGTCACTATTTGCAGATGACATGATACTATATATAGAGAACCCTAAAGAATCCAATAAAAACTATTAGAAATAATAAATCTATCCAGTAAAGTAGCAGGACACAAAATTAATATTTGGAAATTGGTTGCCAATAATGAAATGTCAGAAAGAGAAGTTAAGAAAACAACCTCATTTACAATAGAATCAAAAAATACAAAATACCTAGGAATAAATTTAACCAACAATGTAAAAGACCTGTACTCAGAAAATTATAAGACACTGAAGAAAAAAACTGAAGAAGATACAAATAAATGGAAGCATATACTGTGCTCATGGATAAGAGGAACTAACATTGTTAAAATGTCCATACTACCCAAAGCAATCTACACATTCGATGTAATCCCTATCAAAATACCAATGGCATTTTTCACAGAACTAGAACAAATAATCCTAAAACTTATATGGGACCATAAAAGACCTGAAGAGCCAAAGCAATCTTGAGAAAGAAAAACAAAATCAGAATATGCTCCCTGATATCAAACTATACTACAAGGCCATACCAATAAAAACAGCATTGTACTGGCATAAAAACAGACACATAGATTGATGGAACAAAAATAGAGACTAGAAACAAACCAATGACTATATGGTCATTAATCTATGACAAAGGAGGCAAGAATATACAAGGCCTGGATTTCTGCAACTCTTTCCCAGCTAGTCTCCTGGCATCCATTTTTGTCCCCTCGACGGGTATAATTTCCACACAGCATCAAGGAAAGCTTTTTTAAAAGGTAAGTCCATGGGCGTTCCCTTAAAATTATTTATAACACTATCCATATATGTTGTATGCACTTTATATAATGCAATTCACAATTTTTTAAATGGTAAAAAACGTAATAGGTTAAATAAAATGATGTCCATCTTCTGGATAAATGCCTCCATCCCACTTAGAAGAAAAACAAATTTTTTTCCATGCCCTTAAAGGCCCTATATAATCTGAGCCCTGCTCTCTTGGATCCTGTCTTTTGGATTCTCTCTCCCCTCCTTCAACTGTTTGATCCATCCTGGCCTCATTGTTCCTAAAATAAACCAACAAAGTCCCACATTAGGGTCACTGTGCCTGCTGTTCCCTCAACCTGCCCCGGGTATCTGCCTGGCTCCTTCCCTCGTGAAAGTCAGGCTCCTGCTCTAATGTGACCCTCCTGGAGCAGCTTTCCACGATCAGCTGATATAAAACAACACCCTCATAAACCCCTGTCCTCTTACTTTCTTTGGCACTCACCATGACCAGGCAGATTACATATTTGTTTATATTCTGTCTTCCCTTAATTAGAACAAAAGTTCCATGGAACAGGGACTTTATTCTGATTTTTCATTGCTGTATAAATTATTTTATTGCTGTACCTGGAACAAGGTCTGGCATAGAGCAGCAGCATACTCGCTGAATGAACTGATGACTAAATGAACTGCCAGCATGAGGAGAGACAGTAGATAGTAGTTACATGCCCTATGAACCAGTGGTCATGGCCTTAGAGCCAGACCTCACTAAAGACCAGTCAGCTTCACCAGACGGCTCTTTACAAGAGCAAAGAGTGATCCTAATCACAGACACCTGGTTTGTCACACAACTAATAAGAATAAGTGAACTGGTGGCACTGAGGGACCACAGTACCACCCACAAATTCATGGCATTGATCTCCCCCAAACCCCAGACTGTTCCACAGCCTAGAGAATGCCCATTATAGAACATTCCCAAGCATGCGATACACTGATAAAGTATCAATGACATTGGTATCTTTCCACAGATACCCACAGAACAATACCTTGCACAAAAACCAGATGATTAAATGAAAGGAACCAAAGAGAGAGGTTGACAGAGCATCTGAAACTCTAAATGTCAGTGCTCAGCTTTGTCATCACATAAAAATCACCTAGGGAGCTTTTTAAAATCCTCACACACCAGCCACACCCCAAACCAGTTAAACTGTCATCTCCAAGAACATGAGCCAGGTGTGAGGTTTCTAAAAACACCCCAGTGAGTCTAAATGTACAGCTATTGCTAAAAACCACCACTTGAGGTCAATGGTCATGTTCATCTGGGGAAGCCGTGGGGAACCCCTGCACGCCTTACCTCACCAGGGTGTCACTGCCAGCCCCTCCTGGGCTATAATAGAGTATGTTCTCCAAGGACAAGGAGAACTTCAGCCCCTCTGCCTCTGAGATGTGTAAGTTGGTGCGGTTGTTACCATGATTGACACACACAAATACCTGGTCCTCAGAGGCATCTGCGATGTAATATTCCTTTGGAATCAAAAATCAAAAAATACATTAGGTCAAAAAAAGCATACGTCCTCTTGGCTTTCCCTATATATACTAAAGCGATGTCGTCCCAAAGTCTCAGTGACAAATGTGGGCCTGAAACCCACAGAAAGCTCCCCAGTCTTGGCAAAGAAGCCTAGCTGGATTTCCCTTTGGAGAACCTGAGGGGGCTCTACAGCTGGAACTAGGTAGGCCCTCTATTGGAAAATGGGACACGAAATAAGAATAGGCCACTGAACTCCATAAATGACCGAAAAACCTCTTTTTAGTTAATAAAATCTCCTATTTTTTCCCATAAGACCTATCATTAGTACAAAGTACAGTATAGATTAACGTGCATTTCCTTTCCTTTTTATTTTCCAAGGTGACTAAAGGAAGGTGGAACCCATAGAAAGCAAAGAACTGACAAGAGTGTTTTCTATCATATACTCCTCTGAGCTACTAAACTTCCACCATACCAACCACTAGTGTCAAAGGTTTCAAATGCCACCTCCTCCCTGTGGCCACTTCTTTGATGACTCCAGCCCACACTGATCTTTCTCATCAATCTCTAAGTTATAACACAGACTGAATGTGACTACATATGGTTCTTCCTCTGCTTAGTTCTCAGTCTCTCCAACCTACCTGTATGAAAAAGGTAGGACCCAAATCCTACACCTTTTACAAACCTAGCCATCTGTGAGCAACACAGCAGATACTTAAGCAACTGCTGTTGTCACTAACTCCTAGCCCTTCAGTACCAGCACACTGGGTCCAGTGACTCTGCCTCTAAACCTCTCTGTCAATCCTACTCCACTTAAAGCAAATTAAGGCTCCCATTCAGTTCTACTTCAAACAATGATGAGGGAAAAAAACAGACCAAGATGCCCAAAGCATAATGGCTCTCTCTCTAGAGACCTATCTGGAAAGGGACTTCAGGGAATGTAGTCAAATATTCACCCAGGACAGTCCCACAACACCCTTTTCTTGACCTCTGCAATGGGTACACTGACACCTCGTCCCACCCCCAAGCGAACCCCACTCACATTAATAGGATGTCTTGTGACAAACTGGGCTGCTCGCATGGGCTTTCGGCCAAAAGAAACCCAAAGCTGCACGGAAGGTGGATGTTGACTGCCCAAGAGATGCTGCCAAGGAAGAGAAAAAAATCAATCGTGCCACATTACAGCCACACAAAATAAGTGAAAAAGGAAATGGAAAAGTCAAACCCCTCTAATTCTTCTAAAAACAAAATAGAATATGACTGCCAATGCACAATTTGGAACATCTGCTGTCACAGGACAGTTTGGGCTGTACTGCTTTATCTTAGATACCCAGTCTGCAATAGATTCTAAATACTCCCTGGATGTTAGATGAGGAGGAAGGACAATGGTATGTATGATTCAAGAACTTGGGCGTAGGTAGGAGGATGGAGGCTGCCAAAGCTTAAGCAGAGAGTGAAAAGAAAAAGACTGTATGACGAAGCTGAAGAGACCTTTTGGAAGGTGGAGCAGAGTCAACAGCCCCAAAACCAACACAGGGTGAGATCAGCTACACGCCATGCACACAAAACATATTCTCATTTCTTTCTACTCCTTTTTTCATATTATAAGGACACTGGAGTTACAAGGCTTTTATGTGCACCGAGTTGAGAGAATTTTCATTGATTCAATTTTTCTTTTTTCCTTTTTTTTTTTATTTTTTTATTTTTTTTAGGCGAGGCAACCCTTGGTTGACCTCACAGACTGTAAGGACCTTGTCAGCTTACAATCCCTTATTTTTTAAATTTTTTATGCCTACAGTGTCTGGTCTTCCTAGGTGATCTCCCATTCAAGTACTAACCAGGCTCGACCCTGCTTAGCTTTTGAGATCAGACGGGATCAGGCTTGTTCAGGGTAGCATGGCCATAGACTAAATTTTCAATCTTTTAATAATTCTCATTAATTAAGGTCTTTTGCTAGAATATGTTTTCTTTGGTTGAGTACAGAGTATTCCACATAATGTTGACCATATCACATTGCATTTCAGAGATATTAAACCATGGCTGAAATCTTAAAAATGTATATAAAAGCACTAGATTAAGAGGAAATCAATGAATCTCTCAAGGTCTCATTTTATTCATCTGCAAAAGCTAATTTGGATTAGGGCTTCTGTATGGAAGGGTTTAAAGGGTCCAGGAACCCTGTAAATATATATGCAATATTTTTGTGTAGATGCACTCATTGTGCTAGGAAGGGTCTATATCTTTTACCAGATTCTCAAAAGGATCGATGATTCAAAAAAGAATAAGAAGCACTATAAAGGCGCTATGTAGTTTTGCACTTCTAAGAGGGAGGCACACCCTCATGTAGACATAATCACACACATGACTATTATATGCATTAGAATGTTGAGATCCCTATCCAGAAGGGCTTCCTTTATCCTTGGTTATGTTGCTACTATTTATTATAGATTTTGAATTCCTATAGAGTAAAGAATGTATCAATTTCTCTTAACTATAAAATAACAACTGAATACTCTGTGCTCATGCATGCCCAATAAATACTATATGAACTGCAAGCTGATGAACATGAAGTTATTTTTGATTCGTTTGAGCAGTTTATGTGTGTGTGTGTGTGTGTGTGTGTGTGTATTCAAACCACAACTGAACAAATGGTTAAAAGTAGTTTGTTTTAAAGAAGCAAGATAGAGAAGTATAGAAGACTGCTATTGCAAAATGGCACCCTAAAAACCATGTTAATAGCTTGTACTTAGTATGGGACTGTAGGAAATGATGAACCTATTAAAAATGTAAAACGTTTTACCTGAATGAGAAAATGGTTTCCATTAAAATATTTATAAATTCCAAAAGTCCTCCTTAAGTCAATAAAATTTTGTACCTATGTACAAAAGTCAGATGATAGTTTAAGTCAATCTATGTGAATTCTCATGAATATATACAAATACATAGATATCAATGAAACACATACTTTTATGTTTTATATTTTTTCACTACTTCTTACTGTGGTTATACCTTAAAAAGAAGTCATTTTTCTTAATGACCCCCAGACTGATCATGAGTTAAATGTTCATAATGAGTGCTGCTGGGAGGCCTGAGAATTGAGAATGTATACCAAGGCTGGTCTTACTCTATAAATGAAAAAAATCACAGAATACAAGTCATTAAAAAAAAGAGAAAAGAAAAGGAAAGAACAAAGAACCTTGAAACATATTCATCCCACTGCCTTCCAGGAGAATGGTCCTAAACCTGGGTAATTTAGGCTCATTCATAATGTATTCTTAAAGAGTTATTATAATATTTTACTGCAGTAAAAAAATATTAACAACTAAACTATGGCACACTACTGAAAATAAGATGTATTGTAAAGCCCTAATATTTTTCTTAATAAACCTTGGGTTTTTGTTGTTGAGTTGTTCTTTATTGTTATTATAAAACTAAAACATGCTTATGTAAAACATCCAACATCACAGGTAGATATTAGGTAAAATGCAAAAGTTCTGCCCCCTACTCTCTACTCTAAAAGACTAGGGTTCTCTTCTTTTTGTGCAACTATATGTGGTCATGTGACTCAATACTAATCAATGAGATATAAACAGAAGTGCTGTACTGGGTTTCTAGGAAGGCTGTTTAAAGGGAATGAATCAGCTAAAGGAGTTCTGTTTTGACCTCTCTGTCTTTATTCTTCCTAAAGCCAATAAAGACTAGAAAGTTAGTACAAATATCTTGGACCACGAGGGGACCTTGAGAATAGAAATCACTACTTAGGATGATAGAACAGAAAGATAGAGGCCTAGGTCCCCAATAACACCAAGATACCAACATAGCCCTAGATTGCCTATCTTTCAAGCAGCATTGATTGGTTAAGCCACTTTTATATCTAGTAGCCTAACACAATGCTAAATTTATACAAGCAATTTTATTTTTCATATACAAATTGGATCATGATAAAAATATTGTTGTGCGACTCAACTTTTTTCATTACCAGACTATCTAACTGTTCTATAATTTAACTTTTTTCCTTAACAGTAAATCTTAGACAGCTTTCATTTAACAGCTTTTGATGGACATTTAGGTTATTTCCAAAAGCACTCTTCAATGAACGTACCTGTATATAATACCTCTTTCAGAACTACACAAGAATGTTTGCAGATGCATTCTTAAAATTCCTAGGTCAAAATTTTCATTTTTGATAGATATTATAAATGGCTTTCCTAAAAGGCACACCAGTTAATACATCTACCAAGCACATATAATTTCACAACTAGGAATTATTTAAACATTTTAATATATATGGCAATATTATAGGATCTAGAATTCATGATTAAAAATTTTTCATTTGGCATCTTCATTTCTGGTGAGTAAAAATAAATTAATGTAAGTACTGAATGACCCAAATTTCGGAGAGTACATTTACACTTATGTTTGAGATTATGTCAATAATAAAAAGAAAGGAGAGGTCAAAGAGAAAAGAGCAGGAAGAAACTAAACAAATGACACATTGCCAAGCAAAGGACAAAGGATGTCACAGTGAGCTATTCAACTAAAAGTTTCTCAGAAAAAAAAACTGGTGAGAGAATGAGGGATCCCAAGGCAGGTAGTGGACAAGAACACCAATCCAGAAGCACCCGGGCTGTAGCATTCGCTACCACCTTCTCCTTTGAAGCAGTAACAAAGTTTCAGCAAACTCCATCATCCACATTAATGTAATTTATACTTAAATATTTATAGGCAAAATGATATATCTGGAATTAGTTTTAAAATATTCCAGGAAAAAATTAGTGGGTAGACAGCTGAAAAAAGATTAGCAAATACAGGTAATACTGAGGCTGAATGAGGGCACATGGGGAGGTCACAGCAGTATAAACCATTCTTTTATGTAGATTTGAAAATGTTCACAGTAAAAAATTTACGAAGTTAATATTAATTGGAAGTACTTCCAGAATAACAAAGTAAGGAATTCTAAAGATCCATTCATCTGCAACAGCAACAAGAACATTTGACAGAAATTCTCAAAATCAACTTTTTCAGAATTCTAAATATTAAACAAAGGCTTGCAAAACCCAAGGAGCATTTATTCAAGAACAATGACTGAAGCTCAGCAAAAATACCCAACTTTGTGATGTTTTATCTTGCCCTAATCCCATCCCCTTCTCTCTAGCTCTGCAATAGTATTGGAAACCCACAGCTTCACAACTACAATAGCTGTGAAAAACAGGAGCCTAGTGGCCACCAGAGAGAATAAAACAAGTTTGGAGCTTCCAAAATGTCCCATAGCCAGAGAGCTGTCACTATTTGACCTGCCTGGTAGTTTGCTTGAAAGTTGTATTCTCAGATCTTCTCTTTATATAACCTGATTTAGCTCACTGTACAAATAGATCTATAGCCAGGGTATTTATGGAAGAATGACAACTGACAAATGCTTAACATCACAACCGCCGGATAAGCATTACCACTTGAAACTAACAAGAGGTTAACTAAAAAGCATGAAAGGAAAAACAGGGGAAGAAGATATGCATGAGAAGCTTTGATAAGCGCTGAAATATTCCAGGGAATCTATAAGATCACATACATAGAGCTGTGTGTACTCAAGAAAGAACCAAAAAGGGCCAGTCACTCATGCCTGGCTAATAACCTTGAGGCTCTGCACAAGTCGGAAGAAAAGGCTAAGGCAGAGCTACAAATTGCACTGAAGGCATGCTCTCAACACAAGCTCAGAGGGCCTCAGCTTACTGGCTCAAAGCATTTCAAGAAATCTCTGTTCAGTCATTACCTGACCACTAAACTAAATATCAAACACTTGAGTAGCCACACATAATGAAGAATGTAAACTTTACAAAACTAATGCAGGAAACTCACAAAACAAAACAAAACAAAAAACAAAACAAAAAAGGCAACGGCAATAACAATAACAAACAACAACCAAAAACCCTGGGAAGGCGATACTCTGATATGAGGAGTTGCTATACTATCTCACTTAAAATGTCTGGTTTTCGACATTAACAACAAAAAAAATGACAGGACAAGCAAACAGCAAAGTATATCCAATAAAAACATACAGAACACACACATACAGAGTCAAAAGAAACTGTTCCTGAGGAAGGCCAGATACTGGACTTAGACAAAAAAATTCAAATCCTCTATGATAAATATATTAAAAGAACTAAAGAAAACCATGTCTCAAAAATTAAAGGAAAGTATAAGAACATTGTCTCACTAAATAAAGAAAATCAATTAAGAAATTATGACTGAAAATTATTTTTTAAAAAAGAAACAAACTGAAACTCTTCAGTTGAAAAGTATAACTCAAAAGAAAAAAATCACTAGAGAAGTTCAACAAGAGATCTGAACTGGCAGAAGAAAGCAGCTCTGAACTTAAAAACACATTAATTCTGATAATCCATACTACAACACAGATGAAACTTGAGAACACTATACTTTGAAAGAAAGCAGTCCAAAAGGTCATATATCATATAATTCCCCTTATATGAAATGTTTAGAATAGGCAAATCCATAAGGCAGAAACTAGAGTCATGGTTGCCAGGGGCTGGGAGGAGAGGGGAATGGGAAGCAATGCTAATGGGCATGGAGTTTTTTTGAAGGTGATGAAAATGTTCTGGAATCAGGTAGTCATGAACATTATACAACCTTGTGAATACATTAGAAAGCACTGAATTGTACATTTCAAAGGGGTGAATTTTATGGTATATGAATTAAATCTCAATGCAGGTATTATAAAAATTCATTTTAAATTTATTAGTATTATAGTTTTACTTTAAATCTGTGAATATATTTCGGTTTTATTGTTGTATATAAGTTATGAACAGTATATGCTTATACCTAGCTTTATGTTTGCATACTTTTAAGTAACATCGTAATTAAAATAATTTGTCAACAGTTGGTTTTAGTCAGTTATGCAGAAATTCTAGTACCTCAATTATAGTACCAAGTGGTCAGCTAACTTCTCATGTAGAAGCTCACAATCCAGAGGTAATTACTAAGTTTTTATTTAATCTCTATCTACATTAGAGATTTTAAATTAGCATAATTAAGATTAGAAATTAATTTTTAATAGTGAAATTAATGGTTAGTTGGTCTAAGCAGTGAAGTATAAATGAGCTCTTTAAGGAAATCAGTAGCATGTAAGATGTCTGAACTGGCCATAATATCCTAAAGAAAACACCCTGGCATGAATAGAGCATAAACATTTAGGGAGGCCTATAATCTGAACTTTTAGGCACATGCCTAAGACTTGTCAATCTCAGAGGATTCTGGTTGTCCAATGCCAATTGAAAGGGTAACAGAATCCTGCCTCTACAACGGGGATGGTAAACTTTTTTCTGTAAAGGTCTATACAGAAATATTCTGGACTTTGTGAGTCATCCTGCCTCTATGCAACTATTCAATTCTGCCACTGTAACATGAAAGCAGTGATAGACCACATACAAGCAGATAAGCATGGCTGTGTTTCAATGAAACTCTACTGATAAAAACAGTGAAGGAGCATAGTTTTCCAATTCCCGCTCTAGAATTCTGTGTCTACATCATGCAAGGTGCGGCTGCATCACCTATAGGAACAGGGAGGAGACTCCATAAAGCCCACACATTGTGTCCTTGCTTAATGACATACATTTGTGCAAGAAATGTCTAAACCTGGCTTTTCATGACAAATTGGTAGCAAAGCTACAGAGAAACAGCTAATCCTCATTTACCTCCAACTTTCTGGCCACTATCATCATCTCCCAGAGAGAACCAAACAGCTATATATTACCAAGGTAACAAATTGATATGTCAGTTTGCAGAGGTTCCTCACTGTTGTTTAGATGGACCTATCATTTTGATGTAAACCATTAAGACAAGTGAACTTCATGTCAAAAAAAAAAAAATTAGACTTGGATAAAAAAAATCAAAGGGCATCAGACAAAATGTACACATGAAGTAAAAGCCTGGCCAACAAGGCTCCATAAAGTTCTGAAGACTTGGATACATGCTCTAGCCCAGAAACCAGATGGCTATCCCCACACATTCTAAAAAACTAACTTGCAGAGAATTGTAATTATTCATAGTGCTGGAAGAAAACAAAAGAGTTAAGGGACCAAAATGAATTTTCTATGGTTTTGCAATTAGTTCCTTGACTTTTCAAATTTTATTTGAATCTATTTCTATACAGACCTTTACAGAATTCCCCAAACCCAGGCATCCTGAGCACTAGGCACACCCAGATAAGGAGTTACACTTGTAAGCCTCAACACTCCTACTGATTAGGTTATCCAACCAAGGCCAATGTTGTTTGTCCTTATGGTTTAGTAGTCTAGTGTAATAAAATGGAGGAAAACAGCCATTTTATGATCCATCGCCAGTTGTTTCTTCTCATCGACCTATCCATTGAGAAATGTTCCTTTGATAATAATTGACAATTATTAGAAGTGTCTGCATATAGAAGGCCTCAAGGAGGAGTTTCTCAAATTTTAGAGATTCTTAGGCATCCTGGGGCTGCTAAAGGAAGAAAAAAATGCATTTGGGCCTGTACTCTGCATTTGTAACAACTATGCTTGGGCGATGTTGCTGCAGGTGCTCCTAAGAGCACAATCTGAGAAACACTTCCAAGTAGTGGCCTAGCTCATCTTACCTAGATCCTCTAGCTAATACCGCTGACCTTGGGATATGGTGGCTCGTCCATGTGCTGAAAGAAGAAGCCAACACATAACTATAGATTTGCCACCAATACAATATAAATAAATAAGCCACATAAAGAGTTGAGAGTTGACTGTTAAAGTACCAATAATTTAATACCCCTAAATCCCCCCAAAATCTACTAGCCTATGCTTTCTAAATTAAGGCAGGCTAAGATGGCATTCATTCAACTCTACTGTACATCTGCTATGTATCAAGCATTGTGCAAGATACTGTATTATATCAGTGATAATCAAAATAGGCACAGCCCCAATCTTACCACTGGCCAGGAATGATAAAAAAAACTTACCACTAGCACTCTGCAAATCACCTACATCTAGAAAACAGACATAGCTGTTAGACCGGAATGAAGGGCAGAGGAAGTTCCAGCTGGCATATAACTTAGACTTCTGGGTGTGAGATCCAGAAATAATAGGGTTAAGAATAATGTACTATACCCCTCCACCTCAGTTCTGACACAGGACAAATCTGGGAATAGTCACTGTGCTTTAAAATTAAGAAATTAAAATCATACCAAAAAAATCCAGACCCAAGAAACTAAAACAGAAAAGACCTATGAACACTGGATGACTGGAGATGATCCTGGGATATAGGACTGCCCAACTGGAAGTTGTGAGGTGCCAGTCTTCAGGGCTGATTTCTTACCACCACATCCTTGCCTGAGGAAATCCAAGAATGCTTGTGTTCTTAGGCTGGAATGTGAGTGAGTGTGTGTGTAATATGTGTGTGTGTGTGTGTGTGTGTGTGTGTGTAGAGTAAGAGTCAAAGCAGGAAGGCAATGGCCCAGGGAGTAACTCAAGGCAAGAAGCCTGACAGAAGAAAAAACTGCCCTAGTTTAATAGTTAAAAAAAAAAAAAAAACAAACCATTTTGCAAACTAGGTAATGGGAAGCCCCTCTTGCCTTTAGCCATCCCCATCTTCTCTCCTCATTCGAATCTTGCTCCCTGCTTTCCCTCTTTCTACCCTAAAATCCCAATGGGGTTGACCTGTTTCTGGTTGGCCAGCTGCCAATCATATAAATAAATGAGAACCTGGAGGAAAACATTACATCTGATTTTAGTCGTTAAGGTTAACAGTGATAGAAAGCAGAGCGATCCCCCAGTTACCAAAGGCCCTCAACATCCTGAAGTCAACGAGTGGCCACCATTAAGAAAGCAAGCTTATAGCACCCCCTGGATAGTAGCCCAGCCTGCTCTTGACCAGGCCTGCTTTTTAATTTACACAGGGCAGTATAATTGCAATCTGCAACTTCATACAGTTGCAAGGCAGGTCCTGTTAAATAATCAATTGTGTTATTAAATGAGCAAGCTCTCCATTTCAGCATCTGGCTCCAATGCATCAAATCAAGGGGAAGATTTTCCCAAAGGCTGAAAGTTAAGCTATTTACTGACAGCTGGAAGCTTAATTACTGCTTTTCTTAGAGCACTTTACTCCCACTCTCCAATGACTACACACTCTATTAGCCATGTAAATTAACATGGGACCAAAATTTGCAAAGAAATTGGCCTAAATTAAAAGGAAATCAGGCAGTGGGATAGAAGAAAAATGACACTGAGCCCCAACCCTCTTTTCCGAATTTTTTTCATTGAGATTTCAAAGAAATGTGTGTTTGTCCAGGATGCCTGGCTACTGGGAAACAACCAAATTCTTAGAGCCTATAGACACTCTGAGTGGCTGACTAAGCTTCTCTACTCCTTGACCTCCCAGGACCTTCCAAGCCCTTTGGGAATGCCTATCTCCGTCCAGCACCCTTCAGTCAAGCTGCCCCAGCCGTGGTGATCCAGGCCCTGCTTGTGTGAACTCACCGGCCTGATCAGAGAATGCCAAACCTCAGAAAGAAAACCCCAAAGCAATTTGTTATTTAGCACTTTCAACTCACCACAACCTTTGTAGCAAACATGTATTTGTCCCGAAGCTGAAAGTCTCTCACTTCCTCGAGGATTACTTCCTGGTTCTCCCGAGACTGGAAGAAGTCTGTACTTCGGAAAACTGTAGAGTAACCAGAGGGTTCATGCCGTTCAATGTATATGGTGTTTGGCTTATCATAGGGATCAATTCCCCTGGAAGGAAAAAAAAACAGTTGTTATCATTTCCATTGGAAGCATGGAGGTTCTGCTATGCAAGCAACTAGATCTTAGGGCCACCATGCTGGGATCTACAAATGATACGCTCTGTGCCACACATATTTCCCTTTGGTTGCTCAGTACAGAGGAAAAGGAACTGCCATCTGTAGTGTTTTGTGTTGTTAGCGATGTTTTTAAATCATCCTGGGTTTCCACTCAAGGCAAGCTCTGATCAAGCTTGAGAAGAGCAAAAAGAAGAAAAAATAAAAGGCAGAGTGTTTTGGAATCAGTAAGAAATGGATGGCTTGAGGCTGTCAGCAAATTTCTGGCCTCAAGTTATGATCCTCAGAGGAAGAAAGAAAAGTGTTTCCCCAGGATGGATAATGTGAGAGGAAACCACATGAGGAACCGGTGGGCCTGATGTTTTGCCCTTTCTCTTTCTGTTTGCACTGTGCTGTTGCTGTTGTCACCCATGTGTGCAGCCAGGATTCATCCAATGCAAATTCAGGTCCCGTGAGGCTCCTTTACAAACTCTTCTTTGCATATACTGATCAGTTCAGAAATGCAGGGCTCGTTTCTTCCCCTGTGCTTCTGTCAACACTACATCCCTCTGCAGGAATGTCCTAGCATTTTGTACCTCTAAATTCTACTCATTTTCTGAGGCCAAATTTAAGTTTCCCTCTTCCAGAAGCCTTCCCCTAATGCCCTTTTCCCTTCCCCCAACACTGGCAATGTATCTCTATAGCACTCAATTTCAAGCCTTTTTTATGAGTTTTACATGAGTTTCGAACAAAAGTAGAGAACTGCTTTGGTTGGGTAGATTTTAAATCAATCTCCTTATTTTATACAGTGGTGCTTCTCATTATACTATTCTACACTGTAATATTGTATTATATTGTTATACCATAATGTGTTTGTCTGAGCTTCCAAGAATACAAATGCCTTTAAAGTCCATGTCTTGTATTTCTTTTTATCCTACAGAGTTCCTAGTTGAATTAGTCCTTGCTGCATTGCATCCATGGACCAGAATTATAGAGACTATTCCATATTGAAGACTGTACAGCGATGAGATCAAACTACCTTGGAGAATAATCTCCGAACTGCTGTTCCCCCAAATATGGCCCCAAACAGCAGCTGGGAGGATGACTAATCTTCCCCAAGTTCCTAAAACTCATAACTCACAAGAACATCAAGGCCAGGCAGTCCATTCACCAAGGGGACAAATAACTAGAAAAATCAGGAAGAGAGCTTCGGAGTAAGGATGCAGGTATGACCCACAGAAAGGCAGAAGGGCTCACTTATATAACTATCTTTGTAAAGTTCTACTATATACACAACAGCACTCAGGATAATGAAGGTTTATCTTATAAAATTCCTTAAAAATGTACTGTCACGAGCATATTGGAAGAAAGGAAGGAAGGAAGGAAGGAAAGAAGGAAGGAAAGGAGGGAGGGAGGGAGGAAGGAAGGAAGGAAGGAAAGAAAGGAGGAAAGGAAGAAAGGATGGAAGGAAGAAGAAAAGAAAGAAAGAAGAGAAAAGAAAGGAAAGAAAAGGAGGGTGAAAGAAAGGAAGGGAGATAAGAATAGAAAAATAAAGGAGCCTTTTTCTTTCTTTTTTTTTTACAATGGGAGGAGACTTGATTTTGGAGTCTTATTAAGGCAATAGAGAAACCAACAGCCTTGGTCCTAATGTGGGAGTCAATTATCATCAAATGCTGTGTGTTGGGGTGGGGAAAGGGTGATGATCTCTTCTTTTCCACAATTAGAAGTACTGATTAAAGTACTTCCTCTACCCTAGAGGATATGCAAATTAAAATGAGGCTGCTGGGTATTTTTTCAAAGGCAGAGAGGAAAGGACATTTATTTGGATATTTTGAGAATGAGCTTACTTCATTATTCCTTCCTAGCCAAAATCAGTAGCCAACATCTAGAAATAGAGATGTGACTTTCACCCCAATTCTCTTCCGTAATCCATCCTCGGACATCTTATTTCTGAGAGCCATTCCCCTACAAGTTCTTATACTTCGAAGTTTCTAGTCTTCCACTTCTTACACTCACTCACACTTACTTCCTGTTCTCTTTGCCCTCATTTGGAAATTCCAAGCCTTGCTCTATCTCTAAGCACAGTCATCAGTCCTCACCTGGCCTCATCTGACATCTCCTGCCTCACTTACAACCTTTCAGTGTTGTTCCACAGGGCATACTGCAGCCCCTCCTCCATAGCTCTTCCACTGTCCTGTCTTGCCCATCTCCAGCTCTAAATAACATAAATCATTGGTTTTCCTCATTCCTGCTGCTCCCAGGCTGCCAAGCATTGTCGAACAAATATATGCCATTACTCTCTGAGATTACACTCTCACTTATTATAGGGACTCCTAGGGGAAAATCTCCCAAATAGCCTGAAATTCCCTGATAGCAGACATGTTATTATCTAAAATAAGGTAGACCAGTCCTTTCCCTTAAGATATCTGCAGGGAGGCAGAAGGTACAAGATACCAATTCCCAAAGAGAAGTACCTCTTTTCAGTAATACAGCTGGTTTGCTCTCTTAATATATGGTTCCCTGAACAGATAAAAAAGTAAGTTGTCCCTTTAAAATTCAAATAAAGAAAAAGAGAGTTCTAATGGTATTCCTAGGGTAGAGGCTGTACTTGGATGAAATTATAGTTATAATTTTACTAAGACGCCATAACCTCTGCCCAAGGAAAATAACAAGAAGGTCAGAATCAGCTGTCCTCCATAAAAAGGAAGTCCACTGAAGCCTGAAGACACTCAGTTGTAAGGTTCTTCCCTGTGATCCCTCTATCTTTACTGTCCTCAATTACTAAGAAAGTAGTACTAACTCAAAGATAGTCCTCTTCAAACAGGGAGCTAAAAGAAGGACCGACAGTATCTACCATCTTTGGGGGACATTACATTTAACGAAGACTAAAACTACGTGTAAAAGTCAAAAGACAAATGACAAACTGAGAAACATAAATAAACATATACACTCTATCTCCTATCACACGGGACTGATCTTAAACACATAAAGAGTTCCTGAAAATCAATAACAAAAAGACTAACAATCCAATAGAAAAAGGGCAAAGGGCATGAACAGACATTTCTCAAAAAAAGAAATAAAAATGACCTTTAAGTGGGTTAAAAGATGTTTAAAATCATTCATAAGAAAAATGCAAATTAAAAATACACTGTGATACTATTTCTTTCCTAACACATTGGCCGTGGAGAGAGACCAATTCTATGTTATTGAGATGAGTGCAAAATGTGACACTTTATACAGAAAATTTGTCAATCTCTACCAAAGTTACAATTTCAGTGCTTCATTCACTGGAGATATATCAGTGCCTGAAACTGACAAAAGTCCCTGCCCTTGTGGGCTTTTATTCTTTTGAAGAGAGAAGGACAATAATAAGCATAATCATAGTATATTAGAATGTGATGTGTTATGCAAAAAAAGAAGAGATCCGGGTACAGTAGATTGGGAGTGACAGGACATTAGTCACAATTTAATAGGACCCTTTGGGTAGGTTTCATTTAGGAGGTGTTATTTGAGTAGTCTTGAATGAGCTAGGGAAGAAAGCAGTAAATATATCTTTATTAAGAGAATTCTAGGCAGAGAAAATAGCCAAGTGTAAAGTCCTTGTGGTAAGAATATACTCTGGTATTTAATCTGAGAGAAATAATGATGCATATTGAAGAGTTCAAAGCAGAGGAACAATATAATCTGACCTGTTTTTAACAGGTTCCATCTGGCTGTCTGCTAAGTATTGGTTGCAGAAGTACAAGAGTGGAAGCAGAAAGACCAGTCAGAGGACTGATGAGCAATGATGGTGGCTTGGAGTAGAGTAGTAGCTGAGTAATAAATCCTATATATTGAAGGTGGAGCTAAAAGGATTTCTTGATTGATTGAATGTGAATTGGAAAACAAAGCTGGAATCAATGATGACTCAAAGTTTTTGAATTAAGCAACCAGACACTGAAATAAAGAAGATCATGAGTGAATCTGATTTTGAGCAGTGAAGATCAAGAGTTAATTTGGGCAGTGAAGATCAAGAGTTAGTTTGCTATGTTTGAATGGGTTGAGTGACCCACTGACCTAGCAAGTCTGATTCTGGAATCTGTTCTACATATTCGCCTGCACATGTACAAATTCATGTATTCAAGTTGATATACTATGTCCCTGTATCACTGAAAGGTCAAGAGTAACTAGGACTAGAAATAGCTGTACTTCTTAAAGTACAGCCCTGCTGATTTCACTTCCCTTCCCAAAAACCTACAACGGCTTCCCATTGCTTTCAGAATTCAGTACAAATTCCCTTACCACGCAGTACAGATTCTGACACAAAGAACCCTTTCCAAACTTTACCCAACGCACTGCCCAAAAGTAAGACTCAGTGTTCTGCTCCAAAGCACCACATTGTCTCATCTCTGCTTTTGGCTAGTCTGTTCCTGTCTACAATTCCCATCCTGCACAGCTCCACACAGCTGCACGCTACCTGTTATGCATTTCCTGGTGCTGTTGATGATGCTCCCATCTGGAAAGCCTTCTCATGCTATGTCCATGACTTCTGAGCTTCTCTCATAATGTGTGTTATGTGCACAAAATGTCTTTCCTTACTTCTTCAACAGCAATCTCCTTAATAACTATATCTGTAAATTACTCAACTTCTTATACCCTAAAGTATTTAGCATGTTTTATATTTTTTAAAAATATGATATAAATGAACAAATGAATTGATTTTATGTAAAAAAGAAAATCTCCACTTCTGATATGATGCTCTAAAAATGAAAGTCTTTAGAAATTTATATATACAAGAGCTTCAGGATTCCCCTGGGTTCTCTGGTGGACTAAAAAATGCAAAAGCTCTGCACTCTTCTCACAACCTTCCTTTCTCATCCCCATCCCAAGACTGTTATGCTTGCAGTTCTACTTCTCAGGTCTAGAAAATGTATTTCACGAATCAAGTGCTTCACATTTCATGCAAGGGCAGGTTTATCTTCCATGCAGGAGATAGAACTGAAGAGAAGAGATTATGTAGTTCAAATTTCTTAGATGGCATGACTTACCAGGAAAAGGACTTCACATGTTCTTGAATCATGATCCAGGTCTGGCCAAAATCATCTGACTTCCACAGCTAGAAAGACAAAAGCAACAAGAACTGGTCATGATGCAAGAGGCAGACACAACCTGAATGGCATCACCAAAGACCCACTGAAATCTATCCTAGAAAACATGCTCTCTGTGAAGACAGGCACAGAGATCACCAAGGCCAGCTCAGTTACTCCAAATGCAAACAAGGGCAGGAAAGGAAGGACAGAATGCACCTTTGCATTCTTCTCCATAGTTACTAAGGTCTCACTAGACGGCATCTAGAAAGGAAAAATGATTATGACTTGTCTTTCATTTATAGGTTATCAGAAATTATATTTTAGCCAAGAGAAGCCCTCAGGTGATGGTAAAAACAAAAGGATTATGCTTGGTAGTTCTCACTGAGAAACAGTGTCCTTAAAAACCCATAATGGGCCATGGTGATTAAAGCTGAATGGAAAGGACACTGGCTAAGCACAGAGCCGAAAAGTACCAAGGTGAATCAACTGAATACACAGGGTGTGGCCATAAGTAATTGCTGATCTTTGCCAAAGCTGCTCAGCTTCCAAATACATACACATCCAGAGGATTCCTCTGGCCCTTGCAACCATGTAGTAAGAAGCGGGAGACCAAAAATACCAATAATTCATCTACATTGGTAAACTGGCCCTGCTCACACTTAGGTTCCTCCATAAGGGATGTGAAGGTAATGTTTTGGCTAAACAACTTGCTAAGAAAAAGAAATGTTTTAAGATTCCTTTGAACAAAGCCATTCAAAACTCATAAATCCAATCCTATACAGGTTTCATAGGATTATGCCAGATCAGTATTCTTGACGTGGCAAGTTTTAACCTTGAAATATAAATCCTACTCAGGCTTCCTCCCAATCACTTACCTTTCCTTCAAATTTGGATTAAAGGAGGAAAATACACACATTTATATTACATGCACATGTATACACAAACACTAAAAAAGAATATTAATGTTAATGGCAAATTCAAATAAATGGTAGGCAAAAGCAGTGTGTTTAAGGTGGCGGATAGGAAAAGCACAATAGAAATTCGACAAGTGGTCCCAGTAGAGCTCAGACTTCTCTACCTGACTCTCTCCAATTAATTTTCAGAGCCTCAATTTGCCCTCAGGACTAACAAAGGTACATCTACACCAAGAAAGCCATGATATTTAACTAATAGAGCCTTCCAAGTGCTACATGTTGCTCTCTAGCTGGGATGCAGATTGAGAGTGCCAGGAGAATATATTTTTCCTTAGCCATGGAAAGTGAAACAGTAGCTACAAAGGTTAAGCCTCTTAAAGAGGAGGGAGGAACCAGGGGGAGGTCACTCAAAAGACATGCAGTCTACACAAGCAGAGGGCAGAGCAGAAAACATGAGGAGCCCCACCTGTGTTCCAGAAGCTCTCTTACCTGCTTGTTGGGGTGAGACCTGTCAAAGCCCAGGAGAAGATTGGAGGCCTTACTATGCAAAAGGAGATCAGCTGCCCGGAATGGGATGGAAAAGCCTTGAATAGTGTTGCAGAAGTCAAACGTGATCCAGAGGTACTGGGCATAAGCATCTGTAAAGATGTACTGCAAGAGAAAAGAGATGAGCTTAGAACATGATCTGGCCAGCGCCACCCAACACCCCTCAAACAATGTTTGAGCACACACAAATGCAGGGGCTAACCAGCACCAACCCAGTGCCAAGGATTTGCAGGACTTCCACATGGCATTCTCACTGTCTCCTGGCAATGAAGAGATGCCAGTGCACACCAAACAAGGCTCAGTGAAGGAAGGGGTGCAGGATGGGCTGGCAGGGTGAGTCACACAGTGCTCTCATTTAGCTAAGTAATGAAGCTGGTCAAGGCTTTCTATTTTTTCTTTCAAATGACAGCCATTCTCACTCCCTGGTGAATCACTTGGTCACAATCAGAGGGTGGCTACTAGAAACTGGGACAGAAAAGTCCTGCTCTTCAGACTGGCTGCACACAGATTGGACGGCTGTCTATCTTCTTGCATGCCTTTCCAGGAAAATCCCTAAAATCACACCCAATTACAAAAATTAGATTCACTCTCTTGCCACCAGGCCAGGTGACAGGGCAGCACTGGGGCTGGCTGACTCTCTCTGGGACACAGCAGGAAGTAGTTCCGGTAAGCAAGGGCCTCACCTTATTTTGCTTCCACACAACCGAGTGACTTAGAACAAGTTTGGCTAGAGAATGACTGCCAGTCTAAAGAGTTTTTGAGGAGAAAGGATTCAATTTAACAAATATGTATTTGAATATTCACCATAGACCAGACGTTGGGAGTGCCAGAGTGAAGGATGCTTACAGAGTGCCAGGATCCTTCCTCTTAAGTAGATTAAAATCTAATATGGGAGAAAGACAGGTCCATAGCTAACTATATGTAAAGGGAAAATGAGATTAAATGAGAAACGATGGACAGTCCTACGAAAGCGCAGACTACAGGTTATAGTTTTTTAGATCAGAAATGATTCCAGGTATGATTTAGGCCTTGAAGGACAGGCAAGACTTCCTTAGGGAAAGAACATTCCAAGACTAGGGCAATGAGAGTTTGGGAACGAAGGAGGGAAAAAAAATATAGCATAGGTCTAATGACAGCTCTTGAAGGCTGAGGGGAATGATTAAAAAATAAGGCTGGAAAGCACATATGACAACAGACCTTGAATGCACACAAGAGATCTGAATGACAGCCCCTGTTCTCAGATGAACAAGGGTGGCTAAGGGAATATGTGAACCAGAAACTAGAGACAAGGGGAACCAACTCTACCATCAACCAGTCACTGAAATCCTAGAAATCAACAATCCAAAGGAATCAGTCCAAAACACTTTTCCTAACTGATTCCACCTGATCCAGATCAATCTTCAGCTCTGATTCTCTCAGCACTAATAGCTTCTGCAAGCACTAATACTTATGCACTTGTTCACATGTTGCTTTCATATGTTCTTGCTCCTTTTCTTTTGCACTCTCTAGACTCTAAACTTCCCAGAAAGATGTTTTATGTGTTCTTTCTCTTGTGTTTTCTCCACAACATCTAATGTAAAACTCCCATCTCTGTAGAAGCCTGATTAAAACTAACTCTAAAGGGTAGTCAATGTTTTGAAAGCAAAAACTACTCAAAGCAAGTGCAACGTTATAAAAACAATTAAGAAAACCATTATGATTTTTGGCATAAAAGTGATCCCTAGAAATAATTTAGCCCATTCTCCTGCTCTGAAACCATGTTGGTTACTGGAGAAGGGAGTGTTCTAAGTTTGAAAAGAAATCTATTGCATGGCTTCCTGCAGTTTCATATTTTAGAATCTAAAAATTATGTACCCAGTCATAGAACTTATTATTGTTTATGATAATAGCTAACACTTTTCAAGAGCCCTTACTATGTACCAGGCACTGAGCTAAAAGTTGTAAGCCTTATCTCATTTAGTCCTTTTAGCACTCACAGCAACTCAATGCCTTAGACATTATTACCTCTTCTTTTACTAATGAGGACACTGTCGCTTAGAGAGATTATCTGCCCAAGAAGACCCAGGAGTAGGCAGCATGTGCATCAATGTATGGCTGATTCAGAGCCCATCTTTTAACACTTCATCAATCCTTACTTCTTTTCTTCCAATAAAAGGCAATATTTCCTGAATTTAATTCATATATCTCCTCTTAATTCACTCCTTAAGCTTTTACTGGAAACTCTCTTCCCTTACTTTCTGCAATAGGGTCTCATCTCCACTCTCCATCCCCCAGCTCTGACCATCTCTGTCCTTGACTCTCTTGCTGGCTCCTTTCTCTTGGCCCACTCCCTACCCTCACATAACCTCATCACTCTTCTATCCTTGGCTGCTAACTTGGTTTATCCTTCCACACAAATTCAACTATGGCTTCCAAGAAAAAGCATTCCCTGACTTTCTTATCTATGGTCTAATCTTGACTTCTCACTGAGATTCTTGTGTCATTACCTTTTTCTTAGGATCGCCACTGTTATGCCAAGATATTTCACTATATCCAAAACTGAACTCTTCAACACCTTCCCACCAAAACCCAATTCTCCCTCCTCATGTCCCAAGTTCTTCTCCCAGGCCCATTACTCACAATTAACATTGGGGTTTTACACATTGCCCTCCTTTGGCCCCCACTCTTATCAGCCACCTACGCTGTTATGTTTTCCTTTAAAATATTTTTCACAATCTGTGCCTTCCTTCTTATTCCTACTGCTACTAGCCTGGCCCATGTCCTTTCTAGAGATTATAAGCAAAACTGGGCATTGGGTGTTATTCATCCTCATGTCTTTTAGGGTCTAGCAGGGTGTGAAATATTTAGAGGGTGATATTAGGTTTGGTTGAGTGAGTAGGCACCTTCGTGCCTATAATACTACAATGGTTCCCTTTCCGACCCTTCTCTAGTCTTTCCCTTCAGTCTATCCTACATATTTCCAGAAGACACATTTCCCTGGGACAGTATTCACAGCAACTCTCCTACTCAGAGATTCTTCCGGCTCTCTACACATTTTGTCTTCAAGGCAAATTGTAAACTCCTCCACCTTCAGACAGGGGCCTGACTGATATCAGGAAGCACCTCAGTGCAAATCTTCCACCCCTGAGAAGCAAATCTCCTCACTACCTGCACAGAAACCACATATTAGCACCTCGAAGTCTCTGCCCACGTCTTTCTCCTCCTGGAGGGCTCCCACCAACTCTGCTTTAGCCACTGAAATCATGCCTATGCTTGAAGCTTCATTTCTAATTCTAAATACCCCATGGAGACTTTACTTCTCTGCTGCAACCTCATTCAATTAGCCCAGCCCTTATTACTCGCAGCTTCCATTCATCATTTAGGCATGTGTTGCTTTGTGTTGTTATATAACCATGTCACATATGCACATGTTAGGAAGGCACAGAATGTCCTACTCTGCTTTTAAGTCCCTATATTTGCCTATTCAAGACCAACCCCATAGATTTCCCAGGGCAGACTTACTAGGTGTTTTCTAAACTATGCGATTTCAGGAGTGTCCTCACATACCCCAGCTCTCCAACCCCGTTTGTAAACACAGAATATTCCAGAAGAGCTTCATCCATTAGCTTAAAGTTTCTTCTTAAAATGTAAATACCTCTGGAAAGATAAAATTAGCAACAGAATTTATCTCCATGTTAGCATAAGAGACTCTCTCCAGTTTTGAGTGCAGAAACCACAAGCACGATGAAAGGATGAAGGGTAGAAGAAACATATGTCTAGGAAGTGGGAACCAACTGAAAGAAAAAGAGCTGTTTTATCATTTTACATAGGACCAACGCTTCCTGGAAAAAGGAAAGACCAGCTCTCACTTCTGCTGAGGTCATGAAGCCTAACTGCACATTCAGCGACCTTTTTAAGAGAGCCCAGACATATTTAGACACTGCCTGAGTGATCTTGGGTCTGCTATGAGGCTAGTGAAACTGCCACGTGTGTAGCTAGACCTGCACACTGGTTCAGGAGGCAGCACACAGGATGGAGAAGAAGGAAGTTGGACTTCAAGCTAATGCAAAAATAGACCCACACACTCATACGACCCACGACCACTCCATCCCCTGTAACCATACCATCACCATAGCAAGGCAGAGCCAGTAGACCAGAGCTGGTCGCCTAACTAGCATCTACTCTTCCTTTCCACGGGCACACACCCCCTGCGATTTCCATGTGGTTCTTTCGTGATATCATAACCTTTCAGAGCAGATGCTAACAGTCATTTCAACCATTTCAAATCATGCTCCTTGATAGCTCACTTAACATTTTATAGGTGACGTGCCTGGGCCCAGTGCCTTGGCATAGATAATGAGGCACCCAGCCTTATGTAATTTTTCTCACAAAGTGGTAAGTTTGGTGGAGCAAACTACCTTCCAAGGGACAAAGGCAAAAGTAACAAAAGTAATCACCACAATAAGAGTCATCATTTCCTTCCCGAAAAGTCTAGAGCTAACAGCTTTCTCTGGGGACTTAGAAGCTCAGCAGAGAAAGCTCCATCCCTAAGCTCCATCCCTAAGCTCACTCAGCCTGCTCCAGGCCCAGGTCCTACTGTCACTAAGTTCTCCAAAAAGGCAACTCCTTTTCACTTTCTCCATCAACTCTAAAGCATATCCAACTCAACCAGGAGAAACCTGAGATGCACAGCTCTTCAAGGCAGACAGCACAATGGGCTGCTCCCATTTTACCTCACAGCACCTAATACTCTTTCACTGCAAGCATCCCTGTCTTTCTCTATGGCCCTGCCCTGCTCCTTCTCCATACCTAATGCTCAAAAAGCTCCCTACCCTCTCCCTGCACTAAACCTCCCCCTAAAAGTTCATAACAGCATCTTTTCTGATGATTCAGGCATATGGCTTTAGCGGCTGCTTACCACAAACTATGACAAGCAGGAAGAAAGATGAACTCTGTTTACAGACATCTGTACCCTATGGTCGGAGGTGCAGAAAGGAAGTGGGTGGGGGTGGGGGGTGCTGAAAAGGAAGATTCCAAAAAGACAATGGGTGTTTTCAAGGCCACAACTTAAATAAGTGTTAGCTCTGGGACAATGTGTAAAACTAATGACCGTAATAATAGATAGGTACAAGCTGACAGAGTGAGTAATCCAGGTGTTATTTGATTCTTGGGAGTCAGGGGGCACACAGTTCTATCCATGGGGAGATGGGGTTCTCTTGCAGAAACAAGGCCAGGCCAGCTAGTTGGGAAAACAAATCGGGAGGCACAGCAGGAATTGCTGCCTTTATTTCATTTTCTATACCTGTATAGGTTGGAGGGAGAAGGGTGCATGAATGTACAAGCATGCACACACACTTGCACAAATGCATGAGCACTGGTGATGCAATGAAACCAAGAGTTTAGCAGCCCAGTGCAAGACCTGCAAGGTAAATCTCAGGAGACTGATAACATTTTTGCGACTTGTGAGTCAAGCAACTTATTAGTTGGCAGATAGATTTTCTGTGCTGTAACTTGCCATTGTTTATCTATGAAGGCAGTCTGGCCAGTACCTGGCCTACTTGATTATGTACAATTCCACCCTGAGAATTGTCAGCTCCACCTCCCAGCCCCCAAGGGCAGCCATCATCCGAAAATACAGCCCCATGAAGTCACAAGGGGACAGCTGCTTCCTTACACGCTTGTTGTCTGCAGGACTGTGGTAGAACTGGGCGATCACAGCTTCACTGCCATTTCTCACACCAAAGTTTAACTTTGCTGAAATTTTCTGGAATGACTTTCCATAGTCGTAAGACACGTACACCTGGAATGTGGAGGAAAGGGAAAAAAAAGAAAAGAGTTGGTGAGAAATGTGGTAGAAAGAGCTCTCACTTTCAAACATTCTGCCCTAGATCCTGAACGTGGTTCCCAATAGATCCCTAGATATGAAAAAGATAATCCATAAAGGAGAAGCAGGGATCCTCTCTGTCTGTCCTCAAGCACATAGGGGCAGAAAGCATGGGAGCCTTGCAGCCTGGAATACACAGGCCTCTTGTCTGAGGCCAAGAAAAATCTCTGGAAGGGGAGACACCTGGATGAAAACAATGATAACCTCCTCCCCATGGCTGGGTTAAGTGCTGAACAGATTACATCCAGAGGCAGAGAAAATGTTGTTGTGTGAGGAGAAGGGATTGAGAATGTTTGCCTTCTGTTGAAATGCCCCCCAAAGGTAATCTAATACCTCATCCCTCTGCTAGGAAGTTCTGTTCCTATAGCATGCCAGAAGATTAAAAAAAAAAAAAAAAAAAAGCCTCGTGGGTCTCCACAGAGCAGCCCAAGAAATGGAAAAGAAAGAATGCTAAAAGATTGAGTATGCAAAGAGGTTAAATACATGGCTACCTGAGCCTCTTTCCCAGCACTCCTGTTTTCTGATTCTATACTCTGGGAGACTGAGCATGCAGCACAGCAACAGGACCCATGCACAGGCCAATAGTCTCTCTCTCGGGCTTCTGGGTATTCAGCTATCCAGAGCCACTGTAATAAAACCTAAGAAGGACTGTCATCCACTGGGTGCTTACTAGGTACCAGATACTGTACTGCCTTCAAATATATGATCTCAAGTAGCTCTCACCACAACCCTGTGTGGCAAATGCAATTATGAAAATCATTGTCAGAGAAGACAACAGGGGCTAATGAGATTAGTTACCTGCCAAAGTAACACAGAAAGTAAGTTGTAGCATGGGATTCCTACCCAGGCTGCCTGCCTCCAAAGCCAAAATCCAAAAGCCATTACACCTCAGGTAATGAATAGAATGGAAATTGTCCGTGATTTTATACCTCAACTTTACTACCTGTGTGACATAAAATACAATTAATGTAATCAGTGGGTTGAAAACAAGCCTGAAAGAGGAATATAATATTAATGATAATCTAGTTAGAATTGGAGTAAGCATTAAAGTAGAAGAATAGGTGAATTCCAAGAAAAATGGGAACTACTACACTAATTCCAGAAGGTATATTGCCTCCACTGCCCACTGATTCAACAGCAAACATGTTTTGAGGGTTTTATATGAGCCAGGTACTGTGCCGGACACCAGACATAAAAGACATGTCCTTTAGATACAATGTAAACATGTAAATGTTTATAAATAATGTCCACGTAAACAATGAACTACACAAGGTATGAGAGCACAGATGGGTCAAAATTTTTTAGAGGTCAAGGTCACAAGAGCACAGATAGAGCCTCTGCCAAAACCTGGCTCAGAGTAGAAGAAACTCTACCACAAACACACACATGTAACACAGCGTGTGTTCCTAACTCCCAAATACACAGTAAGTGGCTGCCACAAGAGCAATTTCATAAATGCAGCAGGTTGAGAGTTCACAGATAATTTGAGTGGGTTGAAAGAGTAATACTTTCTTGCTTCCATTCTCCTGGCCAAGAATGGACATTAGGGGTTCCTCTCAGGGTCAGAGGTCACATGTAACAAACAAATGGCTTTTCGTAAAGGGAACTCAGGCCCCTTCCAGCTCCAGCATCTTATAAATTGATAATCGACTAGGAGTTACCTCCTCAGAGGTACAAAGTGATAATTAGTTCACATTAGCGTAATATTTTTCAATACACAATATTGTTTTGTATACATTATCTCTCTTCATCTTTAAAAGCTGAGTTACTCTCACTTTTGCCTCCTTTGGTGTACCTGGAACATAGCAGGTACTCAGTAAAGCTTTCTGAAATCAATAAATATCATTATAAACCACAAAGTAAATGAATGTGTTCTATAAATGAATAAAAGAGAGTGAAATGAATCAGTAAGTGACTGAGTGAATAGTTTAAGAGATAATAAAAACTAAGACTCAGAGAAGTTAATGATTAGCCAAAGGTCATACTGCTAGTAAGTAACAAGACTACTGCGATGGGTTCCTGCAATTCCAAGTCTAGTTGTCTTTCCACTCTTACAAGTTAACCTTCTAGGAGAATGTTCTTTTCCACATACAGAGGTCAGACACTAAACCTACAGGCCAGGCATTGGAAGGAATGCTGGATGGCAAGCAGAAAAGACCAACATTAATAAAGTACAAGGCTTTCTGAGATTCTTGGCCATACTCTCTCCATTTTGCACTTAGAGGTACAACAACCCTCACCACCAAAAACTCTTCCTTAATTCTCACCCGTAAACAAAACCCATCTCTTTGGATCTTATGCTTGACAGAAGTTAAGAGTAAGCCCTATACCTAAGGGCTCTCAAATTGCTCATCAACCTCCCTTCCCTTCTCTGGGTTGAATGATTCCAACATAATATTTTTATCCTATCTTCATAATTCTTATTTCTATTTGATTAACATAGACTCTAAGCTCTAAAGAGTGAAGACCAAGCTAAGGGCTATGCACGCACTTTCATCCACAGTGAAGAGCCCAGAAAAGGCTTCTCTCTGTAGTGTCCAGATAACATCAAGGAGGCTGACTGCCTCATGGGCTCCACACTGCACCCCGACTGGTATATTCTGGTTTGTTTTTCTTTATGGCAGCACTAGGCTGCTGACTCACTCAGTGCCCACTAGGTCCTGCAGGTGAATCTGGGCAAGCACTGTGTACTTGATCAACTTTGCCTTCTAGTTTGTTTTTCATCCAGACACAGGGCTCTGCATTAATTAGTTCTCTCTGACCTCCATATGACACTACTCCCTAAAGAACAAAACAAAAGGGGGAGGGCAGTACTAAACTGCCAAAAGTTGCTAGTTAGATAACTGTCTCACCTGTAAAGACAATCCTTCATATGAATGGTTTTAAATTATTTTCCCTGAACTTCAAAATCATGTAATAATAGTGAAGAGGAGGAGGAAGAGGGAAAGGAGGAGAGGGGAAGAGGAGAAAAGAAGTGAAAAGTGAGGAGGAGAAGAAGAGTTAAAATGCAGAGAAAACGTTTCCTATCTAGCACTGTTCTAAATACTTTTATCAGTGCTTCTCAAACTGTAAAATGCCTACAAATCACCCCGCAGGACACTGTTCAATGCAGATTCTGATCTAGGAAGTCTGAGGTGAGACCAGAGATTCTGCATTTCTAACTGGCTCCTAGAAAAATACCCATAGCTGCTGATCCACAGGCCATACTTCAAGAAGTAAAGTTTTTTTACAAGTACTGTTTCACTGACAAATGAGAAAATCAAGGGAAGGTTAACGACTTGGGCCAAGGCCAGACAGCTAATGAATGGCAGAGCCAGGATTCAAACTTGGGCACTTTGACTTCAGAGTCAGCGCTCAGCTAGATACCAGGTCCCCTGGGCTAACAAGTTCTTCACTGTAAGCAAGTATAATGTGACTTTAAATAATGTCATTTCCTTCAGTGTTGTCTCATTATTACATTGATGAGATACTTTGGACCTTAACTCTTGTTCATATCCATTAGCCTATACTAAAATCAGTTTCATTATACATTTTTAAGGGCTTGCTATCCTGTCCCTGCTCCCCAGTCAATCTCAATGGCACCAACCATAACGTCACACCACACTGGGTACAAGGGCAGCAAGTCCTACCATTCCCAACATCTCCTCTGGTTGACTCTGATCTTGTGATGAGCACTATGTCTGGAGAACTCTGGCCAATTATGTTGCACCTGAGTACTTCCTAAAATAGGAGAGGGCAGAAACAAAGGAGTAGGAAGAGTCAAGATAAATAGTTTCCTGCACCTACCTGACCCATCACAGAGAAAGAGGGGTCCTGCAGGAGCCGTTCGTCATGGGAGCTCACTTGCTACCGGTTCTCAGTGACAGTATTCATTTCTTTCTGGTTTAACGGCACACTTTCTGGAATTCCAGCTCCCAGGTCCATCCCTTTTTTATATATTGAATATGAAATCACTTGGCCATTTTCCAACACTCATAGTTCCTTATTGGTATAGGCTCTTTCCCTACTGGACTACTGACAGGGCCTTACAATCCAGTCTTCTTTAAAGAAAATTTAGAATGTTACTACTCTGGCACCACCAACTCCTACTTCTGAGTCATAATTTATTTTTGCATTAGTTTTTCACATCAGAACATTTTAGTTTCATCTGCCAATTCTTTAATGTAGCTTGTATATAAGGGGGAAATCTGTCATCCTTATTTATTACCTCCAAGCATTGTTTCCTTTCCCTTTAATCTTATCATATATTTCATTCCAGGATAATGTATCATTTCAAATGTTTAATGGGTTCTTAGTAGCTATGCCCAAATAGTTGGACAAAGGGAGATTAGGTTTGGGTAGACTGGCAACACCACAGTGACCAACAATCCTGGTTGATCCAGAACTGAGGACACTCCCAGGATGTGGGACTTACAGTGCTGAAACCCAGGCTTGGTCACCTAGCAACACTACATCCTCACACGCCAAGTATGTGATTGGGTCTTAATTCTCATTAGTTACAGCTCTCCCACAGGAATGCTGAGGAACCTCATGCACATCACCTAATGTCTCTAGTGTCCTTTTTGTCCAGCAAAACCAAAAAACAATGGTTAAGGGCTTTATTTATTGCATAAAGAAAATATTTTCTGAATAAATAATTTTTTTTAAATGCATAAAAACTCTAAGGAGGATTTTTTTCAATACAGTAAGGCATAGAGCCATCTCCTATGCTCAAAACAGATGCCTATAGGCAGTGACAATGCTGAATATATACACAGGTGCCTACAGACTCTCACAGGGCCAACAGGCATCCATATGCTGCTGTCTGTGCTTGCAAACACTGATTTATAAATTGGCCAAAGCCATTACCCCACAGAAGCCTAGCTCTGTTCCAGATCACTACACTCAAATGGGCTGTCAGGTACAGTAAGTGGTTTCCCACTTGTCACTGCTCAGCACCCACCCTAGGCAAAGCTATGCATCATTATAGCCAGCCCTTTTTCTGCCCTCCCTGTCTGTGGCTCCCTGATTCAGCTCACAGAAAATATCCTTGGTGCTCTCTCCAGTCACTTACCCTAGAGCATAGCCTACTCAAATAGTGGCTACAGAGCAGG
This sequence comes from Pteropus medius, assembly GCF_902729225.1. NCBI lineage: Eukaryota > Metazoa > Chordata > Mammalia > Chiroptera > Pteropodidae > Pteropus > Pteropus medius. The sequence continues at coordinate 4,354,595 of NW_024345861.1, read as the reverse complement.
CCTTCACAGAAAACAAACCTACAAAAGAGCACAAGAATTACAATTGTGCTCTTAGGCGGATGTGACAGTGCTAGAAAATTCAGAGATTTCCTCTAGCCAGAGCACAGAGTAGCCAAAGCTCCATAGCACGTTTTCTGTCCACAGTGTTACCCTGTCACCATGTCAGACCTTAACCCAAGGCCGGGGCTATTCTTCCCCACAACAGGAAGTCTGGATCAAAGGCCGGAGACTTAGGACTGAAAGGCCAGCTCTCCCTCCTCATATATGTGTGACTTGGCTTACACAATGTTTGTAAAACTACACATTAGCTGCCAACTTGTAAGACTCAGCAGTTTTCACATAAAAAGTCCAGATCTCTGAGTTTCTCTCAAAAAATCAGATCTGGCCACACTGGACCCTGCTTCCTGCATGGTATCCAGAGCTGAGACTCAATGAACAATGGCCCCCTTGGAAGCATTTATTCTCTAGTTCACCAAAGTCCTTTCCTCTTCTTAGTATCTCTCAGACACTGAGACCAAGTATCAATCAGCATGTTCAAATTAAAATACAAGTGAACGTTTCTTGAACTTGTATCTCTTTCAAAAGTGAGAAAATTACATATTGTCCCAGAGGGCTATTTACTTCAAGAAAAATGGGAGAGACCATTATTCCTTGTATAGGTAAAGAATGTTGTAAATTTGGAGACAGTTTCATTCTTGCCCGTTACCACCTGGCTTCTCATAGGTCTTTGAATTTGTGACCTTTGGCTTTATGTCTTTGAAGCACCCAACCTATTAAAATACCTCATGTATAAGACGACTGTAAAATTAAGAATATGAGTGAATCCAGTTCAACAACTCAGAAATCAGCACAGGGAAAGATCAGTGAGAGTCCACAGGGCTCTGCTACAGACACGCAGCTCTGCCTAAGAATGTACTTCTGGCATTTTGTTGAGCAGATATGACTATCCAGATCAAATCCTATCACTTCACAAAAGTAATCGCACATCACATGAATTGATTTACAATTGACTGCACAACGCTGTATTCGGTAAACAAAAGATATTTATTATTTTCTAGATTCACTTCTGTGTCATATTATTAATCCCACCCATTCCCCATTTACCCACTATTTCTTCCAGAATGATAACCCCAGAATATCACAAAAGGACATATTGGCAGCACACAGGAGTGCAAGTGGAAACACCAATACTTACATCACTGCTCTTGGGCCTTGCCAATGCCAGGCTGTCTCGGGCTAAAGCCACGATCACGTTGCTTTTCTCTCCCGCCCAGTGTACCACCATCTGATTGTGGGAATCATTCAGACTAACCTGAAAGGAAGAAAACCAATGCAAGAATTAAGACTCATGGAGAGTGATGGTCATAAATATTCCAAAGCAGGACTCTCTCTCTACCTTCGTCATTCAGAAATGACTAAGATTCTTAGATCTGGAGCACCCAGGTGGCCTATTTTTCCCCCTCATTCAACTTCCCCAAGAAGAAACACTGGTCCTCTGCCCTTATATATTTGAAACATAACGAAATTGCAAAGAAAATCCTCTCAGGCTCCCATTGGCATAACCAATTACTTTGCTTGTTTTTGTCCTTTGTGAAACCAATCTCTGGTTACTCTCATCCTTACTCCATACATGGGACATGCACTCCAAAGGCTGAAACCAAAACATCTACCTTATTCAAAAAGTACACAGGAAAGTACACATACTTTCAAACCGCAGTTCAAACTAGTGCTGTCTCTGGCCTATAGGTGACATTGCTCATCCTTAGCTCATAACAAGGAAGAAGGGGAAAACATCACAGTGCAGTTTTATTTAGTTAGTTTTGAAGTGTCTCAAGTAAGGAAGTATTTCCCAAGACTCCACAGAAATGACCTTTGGATTATAGCTAGCAGTAGTTCCCAGGCTTCTGAATTTTATAAACCAGTAAAATGAAAATAAGTTAGTAAAGCTAACAAGATTGGTTGGCCACTTCTATTTTGCCAGGTAACGACAGAAACAAAACAAGCCACTGTGTCAGAGCTTGACTCATCTGCTCTCTGAATCCGTTTCCTCTGCTTCCTGAGAACACAGATTCTGCAGCCCAGGTGGCCTTGCAGGGAGGTGTGGCCCCAGGGCTGAGTTCCAGCCAGTGGAATGTGAGAGAAGGTGTCCATGCCACTAGCCCCAGTCCCCATACAGCCTTCTGTTTTCTTTCTGCAGGCTGCATTCAAGATCTTGGAGTCCCAGAGGAGAGCAGAACCACAGGACAGAGGGAACCCATGTTCCCAAGGAGAGAGCCCTTCGCTAATCAGTACCACCCACTTTGAAATTCTCATATTTGGGAAATGTATTTATACCACTGAACTTCTGGGATTCACCTGTTATGTATCTAACCCTCCTGAGCGATATGACCACCATCTATAATCACCATCATTGTTTAAAGTAAAAACATTTTAATACCAAAACCTGAGGAAAGATACAATCACAGAATAAAGAACAGTTCTTTTAGATAGTCCTTGTTTTATGAAAAATTACATTACTTTTGTTTTTCCTATTTTACATTGATGACAGTTCAAAGGCTGGCATTTTAGAACACCTGAGCCATACATTGCATCCCTCTGTGTGAAGAGCAAACCAAGGACCACACTAACAAACATTCTGAGAGCTGATGTTAGAAAGGCCCCGAAAACTAGGAGCACGTGATCTCGCTCTTGCTAAGAAAATGTCTGGGGGAAGCCTATTCTGCTGGCCTCTTCAACCTCGCTGTTTCAGACACCTGTAGAAGGAAGTCTGGCTTCTAGGCTCTGAGCAGCCTCTGCGAAGTCCAGCCAATACATTTCCCCAGCCATCCCTCCCTCCGCCCCTCCCCCCCACACACACACTCACTTGGACTGATGCAAACAGATAAGCCCCAGCTGATCTGCCCTCTGAGCTGTCTTCCTACCAAGGCTCTGCAGCAGAAACCCTCCCCTCCCCTGCCCCGAGGGCCTTTCTCCTACTTTCCCTTCTCACTGGTCCACCCCTGACGTTCCCCACCCACTTCTTGAGATGCTCTCAGATGTCACCAGGGAGAAGGGAAACACCTGTGCCACAAACTTGGCAGACAGAATGACAAAGGAGCTAATCCTTTACTACTCGGCTTTGGGTCTTAAGCACCTGCATCTAATTTGATCCACATTCAAATTCTTTTGGAAAATATTTGAAAAGACCTTTTTAAAGTAAAAGACCCTTGATATTTTTTAGGAAAATATGTCAATTCCAAACTGTTCCTTCTCATTCCCAGAGAGATAAGTCTAGGCACGCATCAACCAAGAAGTGTAAATAAAAAATAGAAATAAGTCAATTATATAACCCCAGAATGCTACCAGGAGAAAGCAGCCAAGGGACTCTTCACCAGCCGGTAACAAACGCCTTACTTCAGCCTTTATTTTTCCCTTTCTCTCCTTCCAGCCCTCACCTCTAAAAAGGATCTGGAATCACTTGTGGATCAGAAGCCTACCAGCACGGGTGCTCTAGGAACTCAGGCTAAAAGTCTTCTTTCCAAAAACATCCTCACCCTTAGAACCAGAGGAGAATAAACAGAGAACTTGTACAAACATCAATACGATAAAAGATTTGGAACCTAGAGTAATCATCATCCAAGTTTACTGAGGTCTGAGATGAAAAAGCCCACCAGTATTTATTTTGGGCAACCTCAGAAGAGTCCCTCTGGCAGGTAACAATCAAATTACGCTGTGAACTGGTTACAAAGCCATCAGTGATCAGAGTGGGAAAGAGGTCTGAATACAACTTGCTGAAGTCATTCTACTTAAAGGACACAAGATTTATGAGGCTCCTTCGACCAATCCTAAAATAGGTGAAGGGGCGGAAGCAGCACAAAGGACAAGCATCAGAACATCTGAGGGCCTTTTTACAAAGGAAGCCTAAAAGGTGAGCTTGGTGAAACACTTTTTTAAAAAATTCCTTTTTTATTTTATTAGCTGTCCCTTTTATTCCTAACAGATTGTAAAAGGGCAGCCCAGTGGGGAGAAAAAAAATCCCTGGCAAGAAATGGTTTGTCCAAGGGCCACCAGGCAGCTCACACACACCGTTCAGCTCCTCTACTTGGCAAGATGTCAGCATGGGCACATCCTGATCATGGGAGTGACTTCCTGGTGAGCCACTGCCTCTGGCTGAGCATGGCTGATCCTCAAAGCAGCTCAGGTGCCCGACCCCCAGAGCACAAAGCCCAGAGTCAGCCACAGGAAGCCACACACACAGAGGATAACGAGGGCTAGGGCTAGGACTAGGACTAGGATGATAGAGCCAGCAGGCATGCAGGCAGGCAATTAGCTTAACGCAAAAGCATGCATTCTGTTCTCTGGCCTCATCTTCCTCCTATCTCCCCTCTCTCTCCACTTTCACCCTCCTCCAAAGAAGAATGAGGAAGAAGTAAAAGCTGGCTCTCCAAGGAAAGAGGCCAGGAAACCAGAGGCTGAGGGCAGCCCCCAGCCATCAAGAACACCTGCAGAACTTGACTAAATCGTCACACTTTATGGGTGGTTTCTGGTTTGTTTGAGTCCTTTTCCATCCCCAGGGACTTCTCCCTAGCCTTTCCCCATATTCTCCCCATGACCAGCCCTCTGGGGCAGCTGCAGGCTTCAAGATCACTCTCATCAGTCTGGCTCACTAAGGTTCCACAAGAGACAAGGTTGGGCACCCAGAAGACACTGATCTGGGATGGGGCAAGAGGGTGGGAGAGTGGCTTTTCCAGGAACACAAGCCTGTTGTGTAGTCGGTTATAACCACAACCCTGAGGCCTGAACAACTTTCGCTCCATCTCCAGTTCACAGGATGTAGCTAGAGCTTGATAAAGGAGACACAATTAATTGGAGCTACAAAAGCAGCAGGGAGAGGGCCCAATGCCACCCCTCAGAAGGCAAACAGAGAAAAATCACACACCACAGAAATCTCTGTACACAGAAACAGCACCATAAACAGCCACCAGGGGCTGGAAGGTGCTTCAGGCCTCTGCTAGGCTCACAGATTGGTGGTTAAGAGTCAAGATAACCTTCCAGAGGTCACCTGATCCAAATGATGACAGAATCGCCCAGACCTACTGATTCAGATTCCCTCTGACTGGAGCCAAGGAATCAATATTTTCAAAAGACATAGTGCACATGTCTCTAATTCAGTTTATTTGGGAAGTGATGAATCTCGTCCTTCTCCCTTCCTCCTGGCAGGACCTAGGACTTAAACAACAGTGGCTGGAAGACTCATTTTTGGGGGAGGGGCGTGGAGGAGGGGGCAGTGAATCGTCTTTGGGTATTTTGAGTAGGTGTTAAAATCCTAAGATCTACTAGTATATGCCACAATGTGGACGAACCTCAAAAACACTATGTTATTGAAAGAAGCCAGACATAAAAAGTCACATATTAGATACCTATGTGAAATGTACAGAACAGGTAAATCCATAGAGGTAGAAAAGAGATTGGTGGTTGCCAGTGGTTGGGGAGAGTAGGAAAAAGGGTTTTATTTTAGAGTGATGAAATGGCTTGAAACTAAATAGTTGGTGGTTGCACTGCATTGTGAACATGCTTAATGCTACTGAATTGTTCACTTCAAAATGGTTAAGTTTATGTTATGTGAATTTCATTTCAACTTTTTTTTAAAAGGCTCCATAACCAGTAAAGAACATTAACTTCTCAAGTGCTGATCCAATACCTAAGAGCTCCTACTCTAAGGAAGTGTTCCTTTCCTCTAATCTGGATCCTTCATGTACCCAAAATATGCAGCTAGAATGAGTCAGAGAGGAGGCAGGGCAAGGAGTGAGTCTCTAGCCAAAGCAACCCTTCAAAGTGCTGTCAGCAGCATCTGCAGAGACACAGCATCCACACAGGCCTCTGGATTCCTGGTCCCTGGCTGGAGAAATGGCCTCAGGGTTGGAGATAGCACTAGCATCCATTTCCAGCTCACAACAGTCATCACCACCCCTAAACTGACACACCTCACACCTCCGTCTGTGTTGTCTCTCAGCCCCCCAACACACCCTGGCATTCCAAAGAAGTTAAATGGATTTGCCTTATTATTCAGAGTGAGGGGAAAAATATGCTGCCACCCAAGCACCAAGCTCTGGGTTGTTATAAATAGAAGAGAGGATAAATTCATGTTGTATTAAAGGTTCTGATTGCTCATGCATTCACTTACAGATTACATATGCACTGAGGCCTACTAGGTGCCAGACACCCAGTAGGGCTCTTTAATCATTCCTTACCTGTCAAGAGCACACAGCCCTTCTGGGGGAAATTAGTGTTGCAAATCTGACTGGTAATACGAAATTTACAATAAAACCATAAACTATTAAGGCTTATTCAGGAAGAGGGTGGCCCTTAATGGAATGGGTCACATATCATCTCTATTCATTTCTTCTGCTATTACTTCTTTCGCATTGATCAAACCCAAAGATTAGGAATGCCCTTGACACCACTGTCTACAGTCCTCACCACTTCTGCAGAGCTTCTTTCCAGAACAGGACAGTCAGTCTGGTTTATTCTCTATCTCAATAGCAGTGACATACAAAGAAGCATTTTTAAAATTCTACAGTGAAGTATAAAACAAATACCCTGTCCTTCAAGTATGAGACAAAAGCAGCTGCTAAATCCCCTGAACTACAGGACAGGCCTGAGAAAACCAAAGACAGACTCCTGAGGTCCAAGAATAACAAGGTTTTCTCCAGCCATCCGTTTGCACAACCTAAATGCTAGGTATGAAAATCACTCCTCTGAGTCCCTGTTAAGACTGTGTTCTCACTATATTTAGTAAGCTCATTATCCTTTCTGGACTCTCCACCTCCGGAGAGCTGAAATCTAGAGCTCCGGGCACCAAGGCCCTGTTCACGGAATCTCTGCTCACTCATTAGACTTTTGTTTTCTCGAGACTTCGCACACAGAACTCATGAAGTACTTTGCTGATAAATTCAGGATGCCCATCTTACAGACGAGGGAGAATGACTTTGAGCTAAAAAACTTACCATTTCACTACAATCTCCTTAACTGGAGTCATGAGCTCTTTTTTTTTTTTGAGGGGGAATGTATACATACATATATATGTATTTTCCTTTATCTTTACCAAAAGAATAATAATCCTATTTTTACTGGCTTATATTATCAGTTCACAGAGACCAATTGGCAAATAGAATTTATTCACCATTGACCTCTATATGGCACTTCCTCCTGGTGAACCTCACTTAGTCATTTAGCAAATAGCATATTTTGCTGTTCCATGAGGGCTCCCTATTAAAAAGAACCTTTGAAAAATCTTTGTCCTGAAAACAATCACCCCTTAATTTACCAGGTGGTGAATAAGAAAAATAAGAAAATATCAGAGCCAGAAGTAACTTCAAGGAACATCTAAGCCATCTTCCATATTTTGCAGATAAAGTTAAGCCCACAGAAAGAGTTAGAGCTGGTGTCTCATACACCCTCAAAACCCAGGGCCTAAGGCAGGGCACACAGGCAGAGAATATGGCAAACCCCTCTCACCAGTGTTAACTGGCTGCTCAGTGCCCTGAGCCAGGACTAGCATTAAGTAAGGATTCATCTAGGAGCCCAAAGCTGTTTCTATGAGCTCTTTAAAGTTCCAGAACATCTTTTCTGGACTCTCCTCTTTGGCTCTGCAGCTTCACCATGAATAGCCCCCTACCTCCTTCACACAATAAATATTTATTGAATAATTACTATATATCAGATTCTAAGCTGGGTGTTAGGAAACAGCAGACTTTGGGGGAGGGAGGTATAATTGCATGTATGGGAGAGAGTGTGGCTGCACTGAGGATAAGACCTACAGCAAGAGCCAGGGAGGTGGGTGGGGGAAACGACTCAGGACAATTCATATTTGAAAAGTTAAAAGAAAATTAGTGCAGCCAGAAGAGCCAAAAAGAAGGTAGAATTATATGAGATCTTGAGGTTTTAAAAGGAGAAAATAAAGTTCACAGTCAAAAAGGCAGTGGATCCCAGGCTGAAAGCAAAGCTTTCACTGGAATATTTATGAGAGGCAAATATGTCACAGTAAATCAGAGGCTTGAGTTTGGATCTTGGTCTCTATGATTTACTGGCTGCATAACTCTGGCTACATCACTTCACCTTTCTGAGCCTCAAGATACTCATCTGTGAAATGAGAGTAATAATGATCCTTACCTTCCCGATTTTATAGGACTCGTAAGAATCAAATGTGATGTTATCCATAAACCTCAAAATGCTAAAACATTATTTCTTTTTGTTATTGGTATAGTCTTGATACTCAAATATGCTATTCTACACAAAATGGCACCATATAAAAAATTAACATGAGCATCACCAGGGTTGGAACACTGAGGTTGAAGAGCAAGCAATGGCATACATGAGACGATGAAACTGCATGCCTGAGTCAAGCTCAGAACTCATGGCCAAGTGTGGCACTTTGGCAGTCTTCCTCTCATACCATAGCCACGCTCAGAAAGTTGAAGAAACCCAACCTTCAGTTCTCAAGGCTCCAGCACAGTGGTGGCACTCATTTCTAGCACTTTCCTCACCCTAAAGGGAAAGCATTTAAACATTACATTCCAGAACCGAAGGCCTCAAATCTTACCAGTGGCTTCTTTACCACACTGTGAGGGAAAGCCAGTGGAGAAGAGAAGGCATATCAACCAAAGGTGTGGCCGATTTCTCAATAAAATGGTTGCCCCGAGCTCCTAGGAGGGGCAAGGCACCCTGCAGAAGACCCTCGTGCACCCCTCTACTAGCTTAACTCCTAGTTTAACTCTCACAACTCTTTGTTGATAACCCTTTCACCTCTATCCAACTCTCCACATCCATCACTTAATTCTTCTCCTGTAGATTCAAGGCCTTGTTCCTGCAGTAACCTTTACATCACCACCAGCAGCAGAACGCCTTGCCAAATTCAGCAAACCACGTGCCCAGTTAATTGTAGATTTTTTTTAACTGCTCAGTGAGAGAACTTCAGGGAACTAAATATATACAGATGAGGTAAGTTATAGGTACAGAATCTCATGTTACTCAATTAATTGAGCATAAGTTTAAACATTTCAAGTTTCTTCCAAACACTGCCATAGTTTCACAGGCTACTCACCCACCTCCACTCCGTCCCCACATCCTACCATCAGCAGGTTCCTCTTCTAAGATCCTTGGGCAGCCAGCACTAGTCCTTCTTCCCAGGTCCCAGGGGCAGACTCACATGGAACTGTCTTGCATGTGTCCCCTGGGCTAATAGAGAAACAGTGTCCTTAACTATCTGGGCTCCTGCCCCACATAAGGCTCATCTCATAGGCACCCCTGAGTCTGCTCAGTGACAGTCCTTAAACTAGCTTGTCTCCTAAGGTTGCTTTTAACCCTGGCCTTCTATGCTCAACTAGATCATCCCAGCTTTTTCCAATTTCTTCTGGGCACAGGGGTTTCCTAAGAGCTAAAAATTTCCTCATGACACTATTCAGCTCCCCAGCCCATCAAGGCAGAATGGATCGCACCTCAGTACCAACTAACATGAAAATCCCAATTCAGGACCCACTCATTAGCTCGAACCCATGTTTATTTCACATAAGAATCACTCTAGCCATCTGCCCCGCTCTGATCCATAGTTATTTGGGGAAAATGGGTTTCCACTCAACAGGCTGGTCTCTTTCCTAAATAAGAGTAGCAACGTTAGTTACCTTCTTCATTAAAAAAAAAAAAAAAAAATGGAGATCACCAATAGCACACTGGCCCTTATAAGGCATAAAAAGCATTTGATACACATCCATCTTTTCATTGCTCTTATCTGCCACTCAGATTTGGGACATAATCACATCAGCCTGCCTTTCTGAGAATTCGTAGCTGTGTTTTTAATCTAATTCAGAGAACTGGAGATAAATCATCATGAAGGGTCCTGATTTTCCTAGCCAAGAGCCTGCAGTGGCAGCAACAGCAATGGCATCCTAAATAAAGGGAAGGGGGGTTACATGCAGTGATGAAGACCACACGCCAGTGCTGTTTGTCTTCATGCCAGCCCAAAAGGTTGCAGGGATAAAAAACAGACCCAGCTACATGGAGGCAAGTCAACAAGAGCACAGGAGGCACAGAACAGTGATGGGAAGATGGCTTCACTGTTAAAGCACTGTTTACATCTTTCACGGCCAAATAGACCTGCAGGGTCTGCACACCACCACAGCAAAGGCCATACGAGAGGGCTGTTTGTGCAAACCATATCAGAAGTAAAGACACAGAGGTCAGACTTCATCGTCCAAGGCACCGATGGAAAGAGGCAACAGTGCAGAGGTATCCTCTAAGATGAACACTAAACCTGCCAGACCCTCCACAGCCCCCAGATGCATTCCTACCTAGGAAATAAAGGCCACTGTCTCCTACCACTCAGCTTGGCAGTCAGCAGCCACCAAAACCTGGGGTTTACACTACAGCCCTCAACTTCTGCTTTCTCTCCAGTTTGTGTTGAAAACAAATGCAGGCTTTTGCTGTAACCACAGCTTCTCCCCTGGTTAAAGTAGAGGCTGCCTACCATTGAGAAGAGGAGACCTCTCACAATCTGTGAAAGCTACACAGTCTAAAACAGTAGAGAGGGCCACATGTGGCTATTTAAACTTAAAGGGATTAAAGTTAAATGAAAGAAAATAAATTCAATTCTTCAGTGATACCAGCCATATTTCAAGTGCTCAACTGCCATATATTACTAGTGGACACACTGGACAGCACAAATAGAGAATAATTCCGTCATCGCAGAAAGATCTATCAAAGAGCGCTATATTAGATCTGTCATGAGGCCAGGAAGATAGGATCATTAGGCTCTTATCTAGTAGCAGTGATACAATCATGAGTGTTACCATTGTTATTAACTACCTAATGGATAACAGAATTTGTAATTATTTTTAACTCACTATCATGATCCTGATCCTATTTTTATGAAACCCACCCCAAAGCATTCTTCATGTTGCAATAAAAAAAACAAAGGTCTCACAATAACATAGGGTGAAACCCAAATATTGCTCTTGATCAGCAGCCCACACTGCCTTCTCTGATTTATGTCATCACCAGCCACTTCAATGTAGAAAGCTGCCCATGCCACTTCTTCGAAGGCCCAAGGTTCACAAGTCGATAAACCAATAAATTAGGTAGAAATTAACTGTGGCTCATTTTAAACTGAGGGAAATCAATTTTTGCATCTATGTGGCTGTACTAAATATGTAATGTGCCAGTGGATTCCGGCATACCTAGAGAATGCATAGATAGGTTCTGTGCTCACCAACAAAAAGAATGCCTTCCCTCTGCCGCCTAGACCACTCCTGGAGAAATACTAATCCTCGAATACTCAAACCAAGGTAGAGTGAGCTCTCTTTTAGTTTCCACCACAACTAAATCTAAATGTCAATGTAACACCTCAGCTTTAATATGTTTCCACACGGTCAACTCTTAATTATCTGCATCTGAATTGTCGAAAATTGTAAACTCCAAACTGGCTTTCCCTGAGCACATTTATGCCAGCCATTTCACATTATCAGTTGTGCAAAAAATGCAACCTCGTTTTAATATTTGCCTAAGCAAAATTTAATTAGAAAGGTAAACTTATGTTTTAAAAAAGAGACTAAATAAATAAATATACAGCAAAGGCAAACAGCTTATTTTTGGATTACCTGTTCTCCAGATTATTAGAATGTTCCTATGTGGACAGTACAATGCTGGCTCTATCTATCTCTGGCCATGGGATTAAACAATAACAACGCAAAGATGGTTGTCATCTCTAAGGAGGAACAGACCAAAATATGACAATAAAATATTCCTATAACATCCATCTTTTTTTGCTTTAGGATGTTAGTTGCTTTTAGGCTTTGCTTCCTGGATCCCAGGTATCAAAGCAATTTATTAAGAATACCATTAACTTTATTTGGACTATAAGAAAACATTCTTGAAAAGAACAGGAATTAAAACCAAGATCCATGATCTCTCTATTCTGGTGTACTCTAAATCTGGGCTCTACGTCCCTAAGGAACTGTTCTCCATCATTTTTCCAAGTTATGAAAGAGCTACATATTGCTGCTCTCCTGGCCTGCAGGAACCCTACAAGTGGAATGAGAATGACTTTTCTTTAACCTGGTCTGGAGAAAAAGTAACAATCTATTTTATGCTATGACACTTCAGGTAACTCCCTTCCAATTGACAGTCATAACGCCATAAATATATTTTGGAGCTAGAGTTAATCTCATTATTCATGATATCAGGGGTTAAAGATAACAGAAAGCCACCAAAAATTCAATTATCAAATTTTATGTATATCTATGTTATATATGTGTAGAACAGTTCTGGAAGAATATACAAAAAAAAAAAATTGATGGCAACAGTTGCCAACTAGGAAAGTTCCTTATGTGAATGGGGGACACAAGAGGGAGGGACATTTACTTCTCAATACATACTCTTTAGTCCAAATTTTGTTTTGTACATATATATTACCCTCTGAAGGCTAAATAAACAAATTAGATAGCTTTTCATTTTATCCCTTTAATTCTCTATCTCCTCACTCCTATCCCTGTCCCCTTTATCTCCCATTCTTTCTACCTCTGAAAGCCTTCACCCACCATGCCCAAAACAAGCAAGCTATTAATGAACTAAATAGTAGCCAGAGACTGAGCAAAGAACTGCATGCAATGAGAAGAGACGCCAAGTGGAACCAGGAAGTTTTTCAAGGTCACATCCCTTATCAAGCTAACCCAACACGCCAAACAACTCTTAACCTACTTAGAAGCCAACATGAAACAACAAATGCTTTGCCTTTTCATCTTGTGTAGCATTCAGGTCAAACATCCTAACTTCAAAATCAACCAAACAATTCTTTCCCAATCAATTGTATCGTGTAAGAATCTACTCCAAAGAGATCTAAAGCTAAAAGTATTCCACCCCCGAAGGAGGCTCTTTGTCCAAGGAACTCGTGCTGTAACAGACACTTTATTTTCAGTCTCAAATCAAGACACTGAATATTCCCTGGTCTCTAAAATGCAGGAATTATGAAGACAGAGCTCATTGGAAGGAAAATAAACCTGTAAATCCTGTTAGGCTATGCACCTCATTCCAAAGGACTTTACCCCAAAACAGTACCATTAGCAATAACCAAGAGAGCCCTGAAAGGGAGAATTATATACAACAGAATCACAGTATGTCATTCAAAATAACTCCCAGGATATCACAAAAAAATCAGGGCTCCACTATCTACCATCCTCACCATGGAGGAAGCCAACTCATTTTTACACTCCATTTGTGAACTCACCACAGCCCTCCTTATAAATATCTCTTCTATAACTTAGATTTGCTTCCTTCTCTCCAGGCCTCTCTTCTTCCAGGTGTCCAGTAGATCCATCAATATTCCTTAAGGGTCTCCCAAGTGTCAGGGACACAGAGAAGAGAAAGACTTGACCTTTGCTCTGAAGGAGCAGATAGGGAGATGAGACAGTTAAACAAGTACACCATAAGGCAGTAAATGTTGTACCTGAGCTCAAAAAAAACTGTTCCCACTAAAGCCTGAGAATACTAGGAGGTATTCCTTGGATGTTGAATTGAATAGGGGTTTTCCAAACCAGAGAGGAGAAAACCATTTCAGGCAAAGGAAAAATCAAGTATGACTGTACAAAGGCATGGAGCTGACAGGAATAAATCAGGAAGAAATTCAGTGTGGTAAGAATTACAAAATCCCCCTTCATGGAGTGGCCTTTTTTAGAAATGTCTCAACTTCTCAATTTTGAACTTGAGAAGAAAAGTCTTCATATCTGATAGTAGATTATTTTCACCACTATTACTATATTTCGTTATTACAAACATGCCTGTAAGGAGTCATGGCAGAACCCAATCTCTCACACTTGAAAACATAAAGAATATGGTTGAAATAACCATGCCTAGTTGACTCTATAAGTTAGCAGAGCCAGAGAAAAAGAACTGACTACAACACAGGGCTCTTTCTCAGACACAGGATATGACGGCAAAAGCCTTCTTTGCTCCTCTCCCTGAAGCTGTGGCCTTAACATCACCACCACTCAGGCTTCTTGTTCAGGCAGCTTCTTTTTCCAGCCTCAATCTGTGCTGCCAGGCATCCTCTTCACCTCATTCAGAGGTCAGAGGGTAAGAAGCTACAAATGTGTTGGAGCCCACTGGCTCCTTATCACTCCATCTCCCATGCCCTCCCATATAATACAAACCCACTAACACTCCACTGAAGAGTTGTGACTGGTTTATTGTATCCATGTTTAGTTTACTAGTTTCCACTTGTTTCATTTACATTCCTGTATTTGCATCTGCTTTATCTTCTCCTTAAATTATAAGTTTTCCGAAAGCAGGAATGAAATATTCCCCAACACAGAGAAGAGAAAGACTTGACCTTTGCTCTGAAGGAGCAGATAGGGAGATGAGACACCATCTCTATATAGAACCGCACTCGATTCAAGCAATACTGTGGAAAAACATTGCAATTCCATAGGTTTAAACGGGAGGGAGTATAAAGTGTAACTTGGCTTAGGGCTAGAAATAAGATGGCCATATAATTTATAGTCCACATCCTGATACTTCTGAGAGTGAAGGCAGCACTTTCCATAACCAGCATGCGCAAATTATAAACCAGGTCCGTCTCAGGGAAAACAGGCAGACGGTCACCCTTGCTAAAAAGGTCATTACAAATAGATGTGAATTACTCCAGAGCTCTAAGAGAGGCAGGCCAGGCCCCTTCAGTAACTGATTCCTGAGCTTGCAGTCTGAAGGATCTGCACCAAATAGTGCCCATAGCAGAAAGCCCAGTACCAGGAAGATCTTCCTTCTATCTAACTCAAATCCTTAAAAATTCAAATTAATTTTATTTTTATTACCCTCAGGGCAACGGAGAACAATGTCATAGAAAGGTAGCTTCAGAAAAGAAAAAAAACACTACCCTACAACCTCACTTTTGGTAGGAATTCCTTCTTATTTGTTGGACGGCTAGTTCTCCATCCTTCGACTGAACAAAACTCAATCTGGCTGGCTCAGGACTATAAAAGCCAAGGATTTTTGGAGTGACTCTCAGTGATAACATAGTTCATCTTTAACCTGCCCCAGATTCCCAGGAGCTTTCCCAAACCAAACCCAAGGAAGAAATGGCACCTGCATGCATATTTTTGAGACGGGGAAGCTCTTCCCTCAGCCAAAACTATAGCTGCAGGGGACATGATCTCCCACCTCTCCCCACTCTCAGCCCCCAGAGTGCTGATTCAAGCCCACAACAGAGCTGGGCTGACTGGGAAGACTCAAGGAACAAGGGAGCCTCTCTTTCTCCATTCCCTTCCATCAGGATGATGACATCCCAGTTGAGAGCAAGGACATTGCTGACTTATTTTCAACAATATGAAAAAGAAGGTTCAGATGGGGATGGGGAAGGGAATAAGGATCTAGACCCAGAACTGAGCAGGAAGGCTCCAGCAGCTCGTGCCCACCAGTAGTTACATGCCCACTGGCATAAGCTCCTGCCTAGGGGCTGATGGTAGATGGAAGTCAAATGTTCCCACTCACTCACCACCATCTTTCCCCCCTGTGTAGCTGTGTGTATATGTGTGTGCCAGTGTGTGTGTGTGTGTGTGTGTGTGTGTGTGTGTGTGTAATGTTGTAGGAGTTAAAAGGAGGTATTTAAGAAGCATTGTATAAGGACAAGGAAACCATTTGATTACCCAAAGGTCATTGAAATAATGCAGACAAAAGCTAAAGAGCAGACAACCCTGCCCCAAGCGATCTTGGGCTAGTCATTTCACTTTCCCCAGCTTTGGTTTCTTCATCAGCAAAATGACACAATAGAGTAAGATGGGTTATAAGGTTCTTCCTCGCTCCAAGTGTTGAACATTTAACTCTATATATTTCCTGAAAAAATGTCTAAAGGAAAATCAGTGAAGAGAGGCAAAACTCCTCTTTTAATTTCTACTTTAAAAGAGAGCATTTTGACTCTAGAAATCATGTAATTTACCACCTCCACTGGTATCACTTTTTCTCCCCCACTGACCTTCTAGTTTTGCTGATGTCAATCATAACCGCTGCACTGGGAGTCTCATAAAGCAATAACACAGACAAATTAATTTTGCCAATAATGATACTAACCCGCTCACTCCGTTTGCAATTCCTAGCAGTAAGCCTGGTCATAAAAGTGAAATTCGTGTTACTTACAATCTAATAAACCCATTGCCTGGATAGAAATACATTACAGAATATTAATGCTCACCAAATTCTTGCAGTCTTTCAAATCCCCAAGTGTCATGAGGGATATTCTCGTCCAAAATAAAGTCAATAGCTTGAAGGAGAGGTGGAATGGATAGAACCTCACCCACCCACACACTCCTCTTGACTATATCAAGAGTCAAGCTTTCCGGTTTGCTCACCTTAATTGTTATAAATGCTAAGTGTGGAAACCCTCTCCTCTTAATGTTCTGTGTAAGTGTACTGCAACTGCAGGGTGCTCATCTCCACTGCCAACTGGTGATACATTAAAGAAAACCAGATTTTTATCCACACGCAAAATGAAGGTGCACCCCTCCTATACCTATCGTAAACTACACTGGTCAGCACTCACCTTGGGGAAATATGCACTGCACCCCTCCAGTTACCTGGAAAACGTTGCTAAAATCGACAGGAAGAAGAGAAAAAACAATGCAATTCAAGTGCTGACTGTTGTACTCATGGGAGGGGGGAGGAGGACAAATCCAAGCCGGGAAGTCCCCAGTGGTGCCTGCACCTGGAGGTGACTGCAAAGGATGGATGCGGGGATGAGGAAGTGCAGGGAGAGGAAAGGACTGGAAGATAGGTTGCAAACTGCTCACCTGTCCGTACACCTTGATGGGCTCGGGGTGCAGAGCAGCGCTCCGTCTCCTCCGGAGCTGCTTCCCGTCCGCCCCCTGGGTGTCCCCGCGCGCCAACAGCCGCAGCTCGCGCGCGTCGCCCTGCACCACGAGGAAGCCCCGGTCCTGGGGCAAGGGCGAGCGGCTGCCGTGTAGCTTCTGCGTCCAGACCTCGCAGAGAGCCACGGGCGGCAGCAGCGCGACCAGGGTGAATAGGAAGAAGAGTCGCGACTCCCTCCTGCTGCTCGGTGTCGCCATGTTCCGGCGAACGCTACTGCAGGTGGCGCCGCCGCCAGGAGAGAATGTGCAATGCGAGGCCAGGAGAGCGGCGGGGCCGGGGCCGCGCACGCCACTCCGGGTGGTTCCAGGCCGCCCGCGCCGCTCGCAGTCGCCCCGCTGTGCCTGCTGCCTCTGCAGCCCACCGACCCGCTTCGCTCGGCCCGGCGCCGTCACGTGTGAGGCGGGCAGCCGCTTCCTCTTAGCGCACTTTCTCCGCTCTACGGCTTCGGAGGCGACTCCGGCCCCTCCCCCGCCAAGGGATGGGGAAGTCAAGGCAGCGAGCGCTCGCGATGGTGCGTCCCCTTCCTCCTCGCCGCGGACACACCTACTCGTTCACCCTGCAGCAGTCAAGAGTTGTGCGGGGCGCGCTCATCTCCTCGGGGGTTAGTTGCCTCCTAAATCGTGTCGAGGTCGTCCTAAACCGTGATCAGCCTCCTTTCTAACCGCACAGCCCCAGTTCAGCCACATGACCACTGCCACCTACCCCCGCCGCAACCCCACCTCCAAGTAAGAGCCGAGAACCAAAGAAAATTAGTTCGGAGAACACGGAGCGTACATTAGAAGAGACCGCTCCCATTGTGAAACCCAGAGTGTCAAGTACTCTGGGCCCCTAAATGTACTTGATGTGGTCACAGTCACATACAGGGCCCCAGCACAGTGGTTCGATCATGACCCCTCCAAAGTGACCAAGCACAGAGCTACTTGATCTCAGCCATGAAATGGACATGTAAACCAGTCCCTTCAGGCCACAGCCAACACAGGGCAAGTCCTCTACCCAAGGGTGTAAAGCTTGCAAATACCAAGATGTGGGGAGGACACACTTTAACCCTAAACTCAGCTTTAAGATCTAGACCTGCTGAACTACAAGAGATAAAACCTAGGCTGTTGGAACTGCTTGAGGCATAGCCAAAGGAAATATTTTTCGCAGGTTTGTGGAAGCAACCAAAATATATCCACTGTGGTCTCCATACTAGACTTGCTAAGGACCTGGCCTCAGATTCTGCAGTCCCCATCTCCTCCCACCCTCGCTTTTTCAGTTTTTCTGTCCATCTCAGCATAATCACAGAACTACCCAGTTCTCCCCTCCAAGCAAATTGCTTATCCCCTGGGAAAGCCATTGAACGACTGCCAGTTTCTTCTCCTCATCTAGATCAGCACTGTCTTGTCACCTTACCAGGAGTGTGACCTCCCAAGACCAGCAGCAAAGACATCATCTGTACCCTTGTATAATGCCCAAGGGAAAATAAGAGGAACATGGCTAGAGCCAGAAAGCCCTGTAGATGATTTAATTATTGTTGTGTTTTTTTTTTTTTCCTTCAACATATATTTAATGAGAACCTTCTCTACAAAAGCAAGTGTCAGAGTCTCCGCAGAAAACAGAGACACAAGTCCTTGAAGTGTGGATTTGGAAATGAGGAGCTGCTTTGTCCACACAAATTGATGGCTCCAGATTCAGATGGCAATTTGCAGGGAAGGATTAGTAGGGCAGGGCCAGCCACTTGCTAATTTTTATTTTGATTTTCAGCTTGGATGCGGGAGAACTGGCAGAAATGCTCAAACATGGTCAACTTACTCTTTGAAAACTGTCCTCTGTAATCATTATCTACATTCCAAGCCATTCTCAGGTGGATAATCAGTAAACCCCGAGACTCTACCACATGGCTTGGTAGAAAGCACACTGAATTTTGACTCAGAAGGTCCACCCTCTAACTTTGGGGACTTGGCCAAATAACCTCTGTGAATTTCAGTTTTTTCATCTGCAAAATAAGGACCTAAATCCCTACCTATCACACAGAATTACTAAGAGTATAAGATGAGATAACATGTATAAAGTAAAATCACTATGCAAATTGTGAAGGCCCCAGATAGTAGTATTGTATGCTGGTGGCATTGGAGACATGTATTCTTATTCTGGCTTTGCAATCAAGTTACTGTTTGATTTTTGTCCTGGTCATCTCGCCTCTGTGGGCATTGGTTTCTTCATATGTGAAATAAAAAGAGACCTTGCAGCCCTGACCATTCCCCACCCCCTTCAGAACACCCCACCTATGTATGAGATTTGAGCAGTCACAGGAAAGGCTGCCCAGGACAAGGGTCAGAGCTGAATTGTGCAATTGAGTGGGGTGTTCCTCTTAGCTTCAAAACTAGACTTAGGTTGTAAACAAGCCACCACTTCCTCCAAAGTGACATCAAGTTGGGGTGGGAATGTAGACAGAAGGCAGTACTCCATCTCCCTCTACCCCAACCTGCACAGCCTTGCTCTTGATGCTGCCCAACATTATGAGGAAAATCAACTTGCATAGAAATTTAATACTAGACTCACAACTGTGTATTAAAAAGTTGAGCCTATGGTCAGACTTCAAACTGCCCTCCTCTGTCCTGTCCATCCTAGGCTATCCTGAGCTAGGAGTGGAGTTGGGGCTAGGGAAAAACCAACCAGAGGTCACAGTATCCCACATTTTTATCCAGATGGTCGTGTTTTAAATAGTAACAAGACCAGTCATGAAGAGAAAGGGAAACAAATCCCCAAAGCCTAGCTGGTCCTCTGTCTGTTCTCTCTCCTTTTGTGGGCTTCCCAAATGCTGAGATTTGTCTGTTCACCCTCCCTCCAGTCCCTGGCCTGACAACTATCTATCCTTCATATTCCAAGAGGCCTCTCTCTGCATCTAGCCTAGCTTATATCCCCAGCTTTAAGGCTCTAAGTCCCCTGCAGTCTTTGATACTCTCTGGTCATATTGCTTATTTAACCTCATCTTTCTCTTAAACTACAAGCAGCAGGAGAGCAACACCAGGTCCATCTTGCCCACATCTATGTTCCCAGTGCTCAACATAATCCCGGCATATGGTGGGTGCTCAGTGATATGTATAGAATATATGGATATGAATGACAGGAAGGAGTGACATCCCCACTTGCTTGTGGTAAGGGTTGGGGAGTGATTAACGGACCAATGCAGTTGAATTTCAGAACTTTTCTTACCACCATTCTTTCAAAACTGGACTCTAAGTCACAACCAGACCTCTGAGTCACTGAAGCAGAAAAGAGAACTTCTAAAACTTGATGTGGTGAACTTCATTCCTTCTTCTACATCGCTGTAGTCAAATAACTACCATTTACCTCACCAAGCAGGGTAAGATAGAAATACCCTCCTGCCCCAAAGAAATAATTCTCCTACTGCTGCCAAAAATTCCTTTAGGATATTTAAGGCAAAATCCAGGATAATTTATAAGGTTTAAAATATATATGCACCAAGAACATAGAATAAGTGACTATATTCTCACTCTTGAATAAATTAAATTCAAAGAAGAGGTTCTGGAAAGAGTAGTAACTTACTTTGCATAGTAGTGATTTACATTTGCGTAGCATTGTAAGGGCATTATCCATCAGATTTCATCTCACAGCAAGCCTTCCAAGTGGGCCAAAGCAGGCATTACTGACCCCTCTATTTTACAAATTTTGAGAATTAAAGCTCAGAAAGGAAGATTATATGACTTGCCCAAAGTCACACAGTTTGTAAGGGTTAGAGTCTAACCGAGGTTCTCTAACCTTTTCTACCACTTCTGACACCTCCCTTAGGAAGAGAGGAGAAGAGCTGGTGTTTCAGGTCCTGGGTAGAGATAGGCAGTGAGAACCTGGAAGGAAAGACCGAGTTGTTCAAGTCCTCACCTCTTTCACAGCTCTATCCTGTTTTAAATCTTATAAACCAAGCTGTCCCTGCCCTGGGTGCCTCTAGAGGTGTGATGCTAAATTAGAGAGTAATGTTACAGAGCTCATAAGTCAATCCTGTTTTCTATACTTTTCTAGAAGATAAATTTAATGAGGGATTTGGTTTCAAATTTTCAAATGAGGGATTTTGGTGCAAAATCTGTGAGGGAGCACAGGCCGATTCCACTATTTACCCTGGGCATCTTGTTTTGACCTCTCAGGAACAACTTCTTGAACTTCTGTGACAAGAAAGTATTCAGACCTTTGTGAGTGAAAGGAAAATCTAGAAAAGTTTCTTATTGTTATGTAAACTAAAAGACAAACTGTCCTGAAGTAAGACAATGGTTTGCTGTGGGTCACTCAGAATTATCTCCTTCCCTATGAATATAGATTAAGACTCTCCTTCCTTGATTTGGAGTGAATGGAAGAAATTAAAGCTAAGATTCGTTGAAATTTCTGAATAAATACATATCAAAGGCTTATATATTTTCCCCTTAGAGCCTTTGCAGTACAATAACTGGAAGAGCACGGCTCTAGGCACTAGAGTGCCAAGAGGCATCCTCCAAGCAGCTTGGACACAACTCTTAAGTGTTGCTTTATAGTTCAGCAGATGACCTAAAGTGCGCTCGGGGTCATCAAGACTGAGAAAGCAGATGCCTAAGCTGGCTTTTTGGCCCACTTCTCTGTGATACATTGCAACAGGGGCCTAGGATTTTTTTCTCCTTCCATTTTTCTCCACCAGGAAAAATGAAAATAAAAATGCTCCCCCACCCCCAGTCATCGTTTACCCCGTCAACTAAAAGGCTACTTCTTGATTCTGCCCCGATTCCTCTTAACCATCCCAAAGCCCTGCAACCTTGATGTATGCCTTTCTTGAGATAATCATGTTCTGCCTTCCATTATAGCAACTCTCTTGGTAACTACCTCCTTTTCTAAACTATAATTAGGTCTTTGAATCTATCTTCCTGTCTTGCAGTTAATAGATTACAACCTGTTGAATTGAAATAAACAATTTTGGGGGAGGAGTAGAATTCCCCTCATCTCTGTTACTCACACCCCTTGGCAGTTGGTTCTGCAAGGAAGAACACTTTTGAATCACTGCTCCCGTCATAGTATCCATGTCAACGGATGTTAGAAAGATAGCCGTGGACCCTGTCAGCACCAGGTGAGTCAGCCTTGCCAAGAAGTGAGTCCTTCCCTTGCAACATACTGTTCTGTATAACTGAGTCATTATCTCATTGCCAACTGCCCAAGGATAAGGATAGTAGAATACTAGGATAGGACTCAGCCACTCCCTTCAAGGAACTTGAAGAAAGCAAACACGGATAAACAAGAGTAGCAGGAATGTGTGAATACAGCGTTAATTAAACAAGGAAGCCATTAGACTGAGGTGGCTCTAATACAGTGGTGGCCTATCTAAGCAAATCATAACCTAAGCCTGTAAATGGTTCAAGGTTAAGAAATCAAAACCTAAGCAAAACCCATCACAAACAGCCAACTAGGATTTAAACTATAACCAACCGAATAATTTCCTTTCTTTTCACATCTTCTCTATAGAAGTCTTTTCCCTGGCTCCTGTCTGGGGAGCACACCTAACCATTTCCAGTTTGGTGTTGTCCAATTCTAGCTCTGGGGAGGGAAGATGATCAATGAATTTGGTGAATGTGAATTGGGGAAAACTTTCTGCAGAACAAGACTTTTTGAGCAGTGGTTTTAAGCGTATGCAAGTAGGAGAGAGGGGGATGATGGAGGAAGGAAGGAGAAGGCTGAAATTTCCGTGTCCAGGGGGAGTAGGAAGTTATTTTATGTGTCTGAAGAGAATGAGGACAAGCTTCAAGGTAAAAAGGTGGTGGCAAGGTACAGTGTGAGTGCAAACATATAGGGCGGTACCCATTACAAGAGACGGGGAGGCAAAGGGCCTGGTGTGGGGAGATCAGAACCCTGAATGGAGCACCTCAACTAATTCATGTCATTACAAGGTGATTTATAAATGCTGTGCAGCCAGGGCAGCCTGAACTGTGCTTCTTCGATCAGCCATTTTACCAGGACCACTGCACATGCTACACATCACCACTTTTGTCCACTTCCTTCTACAGCACCTGGAGGCTCCTGTTAATCACGCATGGTATCACAGGGCATTGCAGATAATCTCTTTCACTGTCTGCCATTTTTATATCCATCACACTCAGAATTTTACATGATGTCATCAGCCGAATTAATATCTGTTCAAATGATTATTCCCATCAGACTCAAAACTGCAAGTGCTTTTACTGAGGCCATGGATAAAGGAATAAATTTTCTCAGAGCCCTTAAACAAATAACATTAAATCTTTCACACCAAATAAATTGTTGAAACAGTGATTGGGGTTTGGATCATACTAACAGATCTACTCAGAGGCAAATACATTCTCATTTGAGGTTTGACACAATGCCAGAGTTAGAAAACTGTCCAACCACTTAAGCAGAGAAATAAGAGAAAACCTATCCTTTTCAGTGGTTATTTAAACAAGAGCTTCAATGCTAACTTGGCAGTAGATTTTGTGTATGAATTTTCTTTGCATTCTAACACTTATGTAAATGAAAAACCCAAAGAAGTGCAAATTAAGACTATTCTTGATTCTAAAAGGCTGCTATTCTGTGATAATGACGCCATGGAATACTACAGTCTGCCAAGCATGGTGCGTGGTTCATTCGGGCCCCATCTGCCTTATTTGCCTCCCAGCAGGGGAGCACCCACCGTGTCCTTGTTTTACCTGCCCATTAAAGTCAAATGTGACCCTCTCTCCCTCCTCCACCTCATGATTTAATCTCGCCAAGAACATTTAATCACATAAACGGAACAAGAGGTTGATATAGACATAACCTGCATCAGGGAGCAACTTGGGGAGACCAGAGGCATCAGTTTGGACACTCAGGAGCCAACTCACCTAGGTTTATATCCCAGATTTGCCACTGACTAGCTGAATCATCTCGGGCACCTGCTCAGAACTTAATTTTCATCTGTAAATGAATTGCCTACATCTGCAAGTTTAAAAGATTAAATGAGACCATGTATATCAAGGGTTTAGATCAAACTCTGGCACATAAACCTTGTTCATTAAATGATACCTATTGTTATTGTGGAAAGTTCAGATTAGAAATATTATTACTAAATCAATTTGGCCATTCAGCAATTGTCAGGTTTTTATTCAGGTCTGCATGTGTCCCTTAGACCTTACAACCAGGTGACATGTTTCTATAAAAGCGTGTCTCAGATCCAGTTCTGCCACACACAAACATTTCTTAGCAAACAGGCAGAGAGGCACTCCCACAGCCTGTTCCCAGAGGCTCAGGATGGACCTTGCTCTCAGGCCTTTCTCTGGTCCCTAGACCCTTTCAGGAAAACATGGACCCCAGAAAGATGTAGCAGTATTGTGAAGCCAGGTATCTACCAAACTCCTGGTCAAATCAGGGAACAGAGTTCTTCATTAAGCGGAGGGACAAAAGACTAGATGAAGGCCACTCCTAGCATAGTTCTGGAAGAGAGTTAGCCTGCCTTTTGCTGGATTCTTATAGCTTATCCATGCAAGCCAGTGCCAGCCAACCTAATTTCTTAAGCAGCACTGATTTCAACAATGAAAAATTATTTCTAATATCCCTTATGCTAATTCATGCATCATCTGATTCAGATTTAGTTAATGATATCACAAGTTCTTGGTGGAGCCAGCCACCTCTACATCGTGGATTCCTGACCAGAGTGCTTTAAATGCTGACTAGGACCCTCCAAATGTTAACAGTATGCCCCCTACATGAATTATGGTTACTTTATACACATGTACCTGACACTGTTTATATTAAAGTATTTAAAAGCCAATTACTGACACTATAGCAACTGAATAATGAAAAAAAGAAAAGCTTCCAGCATCAATAAAACAGAAAAGCTTTGTAAATTATTGTGATTTATAACAAGAAATATACTATATACTTGGTCTTCATCCTATTTGTGGCACAGAATTCCTTAAATCTTTGGAATATCTTAAGTGACAGGAGAAAAGATGTCTCATAATGAGCCCCTTTCGACCAAATTGGAGTTTATGCTAATGAGGTGACTTTTGGAAAGCCCCTGAATAGCCTAAGGATGCAACCTGCTTATCAGGGGAACCAACCAAGAACGGAGAGTTGGAACTTTCAATTCCATCCCTCTCCCACCTTGGGGAAAGGAGAGGAGCTGGAAGTTAAATCAATTGTCAATGACCAATGATTTCATCAATCATGCCAGTGTAATAAAGCCCATACAAAAACCCAAAAATATCAGTCCCCAATCGTTTTGGCACCAGAGACTGGTGCTCCTATGAGAATCTAATGCTCAGTAATCTGAGGTAAAGCTGAGGTGGTGAAGTTAGCTCTGGGGAGCAGCTGCAAATATAGATGAAGCTTGCTCACCTCTTGCTGTATGGCCCGGTTCTTAACAGGCCATGGGTCTGGACTGGTCCATGGCCTGAGAATTGGGGACCCCTGCCCAAAAAGATGGAGTTCTGGCAGCTTCCTAGTTGGTGAACACGTGGAGATGCAGGCACACCCAGAGAAAGAATTGAAGCTCTGTGCCCTTTCCTCATATCTTGCCCTACATATTTCTTCCATCTGGCCTGTTCCTGAGTTATATCTTTTTTGAAATGAACCAGTAATCTAGTAAGTAAAATGTTTTTCTGAGTTCTGGGAGCCAATTAAATTGATTAATTTGAGTAGCAAATTAATCAAACCTGAGATGGGGTTCATGAGAACCTTCAATCTATAGCTGGTTGGTCACAAGCACAGGTCATAACCTGGATTTTTGACTAACATTTGAAGGGCTTAATCTATGGGGTCTGATGAGATTTTCAGATAGATAGGGTCAGTATTGAGTTAAATTGCAACTTGTATCACATAATTGCTCAATGTATGGAAAGTCCACAATTCTTGTGTCAGAAGTGAAGTCGTGTTGTAGTGGAGAGTGTGTTATAAAGTAAAACACGAGGAGTGTTTTCCTTCTTTAGAACTATAGATTCTCCTTCAGTGGGAATATTTATGCCTATAATTTATGTAAAATACTTCAGCCTAGACAGTGAGATATCACTGTGTTACTTTGGGCAGCAACCTAAAATAGAAAAGATTTGGTGGGGGAAACAGCTCAACCATCATCTTTTAGCATTTAAATAATAAACACTACCTTTAAATTTTCTTTTAAGTGTCTATTATATGCCATGACTTGAACTGAACTTAATGCTTTATGTCCTCTTTTAAATTCTCAAAGCAATCCTGTATTGGTTGGAATTATTTTCATTTCACTGAAAAAGGTGCTGAAGATCAGAGACATTGAGTTAGTTGTAGAAGATATATAACCCGCATCAAGCTTCAAAACTTGGACTGTCTGGCTGAAAAGTGGAAGCTTTCTCCCTAGTGCTATACCACCTACTGTGTGAAAGAGGAAGTAGATATATTCACATTTCTTTATAGAGTGGGACTGAGACATTACAGGAGAGCCAAGAAAGATAAGTTCAAATTAAAAAAAAGAACTTTTAATAATTGAGCTATTCAAAAATGAAATGTATTAATGTAAATTTTATGTAGAAATATAAAGGATATAGAATATTTAAAACAATCTTGAAAAAGAACAAATCTGAAGCTTTTATATGAGATGATTTCAAGATTTACTTTAAGCTATAGTAATGGAGGCAGTGTGGTATTGGCATAAATAGATTAAACAGAGAAAAAAACTAGAAGTCTATGAATAGAAACACACCTATAAAGTCAAATGATTTTTGACAAAGACACCAATGAAATTGAATGAGGGAAAAAAAAAAGTAATTTTTTAAGTGACAGTTGAATAATTGGTTGTTTATATTGTTATAAAACAAAAATCCAGTTAGTAAATTTAAAGATCAAATTGACTTAATTCGATGATTCATGAATTGGACAGCATCCCATTTAGCAAATAGAAAGGAGCTTTGCTGAACTGTAGAAAAGGAAAGATTTAAAAAACTGAAAGAAAATTATTAACAGAAAGGGCCTACTGGGTGGATTACTTTACCAGTGCTGACCAGGTAATTCCTAGTTAGCTGGTTAAAGGTTATATTCCTGGGGTAGACTGAGACCACAATTAGGTTAGGTATTAAGTTGATTGCTGATGTGGGGCTTGCACAAATTACTCCATTTGGGGTCTGTTTTTCTTTTTAACAAAATGGAATCAATGAACCTCAACCTCTACTTTACATCATATACAAAAATTAATTTGAGATGGATCATAAACCTAAATGTAAATGCTAAACTGCAAACCTTCTAGAAGAAAATATAGAATAGAATATCTTTGTGGATTGGAGTAGGCAAAGATTTCTTAGGCAGGACACACATGCACACACACAAATAACAACTGATGAAACAATTCAATACATTTTATTAAAATTAAAATTTCTGATTATCAAAAAATATTGTTAATAAAATGAATAAACAAGCCACAATCTAGGCGAAATATGTCTCTCTGACAAAGGACTCATAAATAGACTGTACAAAGAAATCCCACAATTCAATGATAAAAAGATGATTAATATTTTAAAATGGGCAAAGGACTTGGGCAAACATTTCGCAAAAAAGAACATATGTGTGGCCAATAAGCACATAAAAAGATCTTCAGCATTGTTGGTCAACAGGGAAATGCAAATTAAAACCACAATGTGATTTAACTAGATGGGTTAAGATTTTTAAATTCTAGCAATGCCAAATGTTGGAAAGGCTGTGGAGCAACTGGATCTCTTAAACATTGCTGATGAAAGTATAAAATAGTATGGCCAATTTGGAAAAGTGGCATTTTCTTATAAGTATTTACCTATCTTGTGATCTAGGAATTCTAAAAAAATTAAATCATATGCCTACAAAAATATCACATAAGAATGTTCATTGTGGCTTTATTTTTAACATCCCGACTTTGGAAATGATGCAGATGTTTATCAATAGGAGAATGGGTACATAAATTGAGGTATATTCATATAGTGGGATATTACCCAACAATAAAAAGAAACAAACATAGACAACTCAAAAATATTATGTTACTTGAAAAAAGCCAGACACAAAAGAGCGCACATAGTGAATGACTCTACTTATGTAAAATCCAGGAAAAGGCAAAATTAATCTTTAGGAATAGAAATTAGAATTGTGGTTGCCTGCGGAAGGATGGGGGGGCCGTGTGATTAATTGAAAAGGAGTATATGGAAATTTTCTGTGTGATGGCAATTTTCTACATTTTAATTAAGCCATTGCATACACAGATATATTTGTCGAAACTCATCAAACTAAATAGTTATGGGCTGTGCATTTTATTACATGTAATCATACCTCAGTTAAAAATAATTTTGAATAAATGAAAAGATGAAATAAGTTGCTTCTTTCAGTATTATGCTCCTTGATATTGGAAGTATTCAAGCTAGACTAAATGCTTGTCAGAGATATCGTGGAGGGTTCAATTTAAGTCATTAAAAAAAAAACTCAGATTTTAAGAACTTGATGTACATGATACTTATCTAATCACATATTTCAGAAAAGGCAATATCTGCCTTCACCTTCTATATTAGAAAATAGATAAGAAAATTTATGTTAGATAATAGATAAGGGAATTAGATAAGAATTAGAAATGATAAGAAAATTTATGATATCATAAACTTTAAAGTATGTTAAAATGTTTTTATTTTCTTTTTCTTTTCTGAAACTCTTTGCCTGTCTGGCCGTATCTCTACTTCCTCTGCGACAACCAAGCCCTTAGCCATTCTATGTTCCTGTATCTCAGAACATTGGTTGTTTGCACATTTCCTTTGTTAAACATTCTCCCCACGCCACTTCTCATCAACTTCTCCCCCTCCTTGAAGATTCTATGCAGAAGTTCACTGCATCGGTAGAACTTCACTATAAACCCTACTCCTCACAGTCTGAGTTCTAGTTCCACTCTAGGTTTATCTGTAGCATAGGATTTAGCCTGGGCCAAATGATGCCTAGGTTCCTTCCACCTCAAAGATTCTAGCTCTTTAAACATGTGATTTCAGACTTGAAGAATGAAGAAAAACAGTCAAGCTGTCAGCAGTAGCATCTTCATCAGATTCTACATGAGGCAAACTGAATGAAAGAATATGACCTGGGCGACACATTTTTATGAGAATTACATTACTACACTGTCAGCTGATTGATAAGAGCCAGCTGAGATTGTCAAACAAGTGTATAGTTGGAGATTTACATATTTGAGGCTGGATGTGAAGGAATTAAGCTCAGCGGCTGCATGAGAATGGTGCTACGGGCATGGGAGGCACGAGTTTGAAAAAAAAAAGATGAATAAAATTCAAGGCTAAATGCAGAAACTGAATTTTATGAAGTACTTTCTCTGGTGCCAGATTCCTCGCTAAACACTTTGTATCCATTACTCTTGTTTAATTTTCATTATAATTCTCTGCAGAGAGGTTAAGTAGTATGCCCAAGATTTCACAGTTAGTGTTAGAACTGGGTCTCATTTCCAGGTCTGCTTGACTCCGAAGTCCATGCTCCTAATCACTATGCTTCACCCTGTCCTGGAAAGAAATTGCCAAAATCATTTTGTCCTGTCTCTTGGTTCCAGATACCCCAACTAGCCCAAACTGACCATTTTTAGGTTATCTCAGAAGAGGAGCCTACAGCATTCCTCAGTAACCTGTTCCAGCGTCTCTAATATTTTCAGCCAGGACACTCTTCTTTGTAGTTAATCTGAGTCTCCTCTATTTTTGTTTTATCATTATTGGTGACCTTAAGTCTTATTTATCCTAATTATTTCAGTGGAAGCAGAAAGATGCACAAACTGCTGTATGAGAATTCTAAATATACTGGTGCAGCTGCTATGTGTCTGAGTTTTTCCAGGTTGCTATAGCAGTGTACTCTAGAGCCATACAAAGGGGTACTGATGAGGGGACATGATGAGTCAAGAAGCAAATGTTCATTAAAGGCAATGGGAAATGGGTTCATTCTCAACTAAGGTATAAGCACAGTAGACCATAGAGTATGTTTTAACAGGAAGCTATGACCAAGCCAAAGTAAATACAAGAAACTAATCTAGTAGACATAGGAACTAGGAATGGGAAAGTGTAGCAATGTTATGCTGAACTTTTACAACGATCTTCTCTCCTTGGTCACTTTGTCAAAATTAATGAAAACCATATCAAATACTTAGCACCTACTAGAGACTCATTTCTCCATCTTTTCCTCTTCCTTCTCTTTAGTTCATGTGACTGTATTATGGGGAAATACTTGTTTTCAGAAACAGTTCTGTGAAAACCCAGAAAATGGGTCCTCCTTTCTCAAAAGCCTGACCCCAATCCTCAGAGTTGCAACCCAAGATGACTCAGACCTTTGAGTGGGTAAGAGGGAGGTTTTAAAGGTATGATCCAAAAGCTAGTAAGGAGTGAACACACATTGAGAACTATATCACTAACTTAGAAGCAGTTACTTGGTCAGTTTTTTTCTTTTAAACTCTTCCCATTTTCTTCAACCAGTGTGAGAAATGAGACTCGAGACTCAAGACAAGCATATTTTTATAGAGACCAGAGCAGAGAGAAACAATGCATGGAGTATTATCCAGGAGGGCAAATTGAGCAAAGCATTGTAGTGGGGCATCTTGGTCAGGGTGAGCCACATTAGATGAAGTAAATGGAAAAAAGACAAGCCAATTGTGTATAACATTTCCCTCAGGTGGTTTCTAAGGATGAGTAAAGAAAGGGAACTAAACTAGGCCAACATGTTGACATTTTCACATGTCAGTTTGAATAAATACATTAGCTCCAGCATCTTGTCTTGTTGCCTATGCAACAACAGCATGCTTTGCACAAGCCCAGAAACAAGAGCCAGGTTTTCTGGCTTTTGCTTAAGTTTGTAACCTTTCCAGGCTTACCTCAGGGCAGACATCTATTGAGAAGATGGGATTGTGAAATTTCCTGAGGAAGACTTTGGCTACAACAACAAACAGGGCTACCCCAGAGGTAGAATCAAGGCATGATTACTATGCTGGCTTTTGAGATCTGAAGGACTTTCAGCACTCTGCACATTTATTGTGCCAGGTGGTTATATAAAAGTACCAAAGCTGTAGGCTGGTCCATTTTGGGACAGAGGCCTTTTTGAATTTAAATGGTGGAGAGAGAGATTGAGAGAATTATAATACTCAGACCAACCAATTACTTAGACTATATAGAAATCCACATTTGGGAACTCCCCAGATCCAGGGGCTGGTTTTTAATTTGGCAGGCTCAGAAATTCAGTTTTATCAAAGCATATACACTGATTTGGGCCATTATCAATTTCCTGGCTATCGTCTATTTGCTCTTAAGACACTCTCCATCCCTTTTCACCCAATTCTGTGCTCCTGGAGGCTGGTAGTATGAACCACATCAACAGAATCCTTGACCCTCTGACTTTGTTGTCTTTGGCCAATTGGAGGCATTGGCAGGAGAACATGATGTAGCAAAGAAAGTAAGCCAGGGGAGTTATTCCCCCAATTTCCTACCTTCTGGATAGCTATGTAGGATAGCCATACATAGCTATCTAAAGATCCCCAGCTCATATGGGGCAGCCCTCTTCCATACAGTTTCCTTCTCTGGTAACCTCTTCACTTTGTCCCTTTAGGCCTAGGGGAGGTAAGATTTTCCCCCTATGATTAGCCTGGGATACTGCACTATTACTTGCAAATTTTTCACACATTGTAAAGGTAGCTTTATTAAACTCTCCTTAAAATATTAGAGTGTGTGTGCCATCTCAGAACATTTCTGATATTCAATTACCTTATATTTAACTAGCATCTGTCAAACTGATAGCAAGTTTATGTATTGCCTATGATTTTATTTTTCTAACTTTATTAGTTTGGACTGTTGCAAAGAGAACTTTCAAAAGCTCTCAATTTTATCTTGTGTATTATGCCTCCAATTTGAATAAGCTGCCTTCAGATGGATGGTTGTACCAGATAACAATCTTGTTAAATATATAGGTGTTAGCTTGATTTTTTTACTCAACTGTGCGAGAATAAAAAACTAAAACTGTATTAAAACAGTAAAATATTAACAGTAACTGAATATTAATAGGCTATAGTACAGTACTTCAGAGCACAATCTTTAAAGTTAGATAGAGATTCAAATCTACTATCTATTAGCTGTGCGGTCTTTGGAAATTCACTTAACCTCTCTAGGTCTTGTTTTTTTTTTTTATCTCTAAAATAGTCATAATGATTATACCCACTTTTTACGGTTATTGTGAAGATTAAATGAGATAATGTACATAAAATATGAGTGAACACTAAAAAATTCTAGTTATCATTACTATTACCATTAGTAATGGTATCCTTACCTCCCCTAGGCCTAAAAGGACAAGGATTTTAGGAGTTCTGTGCCAGAAATTGGGATGAAGACCAAATACTTAGTTATAATTTGGATCCTCTCTCTCTGTCTGTTGTTTATTTTCAGTCTTTTCTCAAACTACTTTTGAATTTCTCTTGTTGCAGAAACAAGACCGACGAGAAACCAAGCACCACTCAAAGAGTTGGAGAACTCAGGTTTATTATGCCGGCGGTCTCAGAAGAGCTAGCGCTCTGAAGATCTGGGCCCCGATCTCAGGGGTAACCTTACTTTTAGGGCTTAACAAGCAAAGGCAATTCATCTGCTCTTAACAAGCAAAGGCAATACATCTATTCTTAACAAGCAAAGGCAATACATCTGTTCTTAACAAGTAAAGGCAATACATCTGTTTTCTAGACAGAACAATCAAAGGAGAGGGTGAGGCTTTAGTTGATTTCGAGATCAATCTGCCTTTCGGCTTCTGCAGCAAGCATGTCTACAGAAGCAGAACAAAGAGCTGATTATAAGGTTGGCCATTTGAGTGGAAAATTCCTCTTCACTCTCTTGGCTTAAATTGAAAAAAAACTTCTAACTTTATCCTGAAATTTTCTTGGAGTGAGAATCTTCCTGAGCACATATATAATTGGTTTAGGTTCTGATTTTTTTTAAGCATTGGGTCAGCTTGGGGTCAAAAGCAATTTTAAGTAAGTTTTCTTCTTATTTTTTTAAATTTATTTTTAAAAATTTCCCCCCCCTCTTTAATCATCCCCCTCACTTCCACCCCTGACCTATAGATGTTGCCATTTCCCCTTAAGAACTGGATCTCTGAAGGCAGGGTGTCTCCTCCCATGCCCCCGGCACACTCGGGGAGCCTGGCGCACCCAGGATATGGTCCATGGCTCCATCTAAGGCACGAACCCAGGACATTCTGCGTGTAAAGCAGACTTGCTAACCACTACACTATGGAGCCACCCTCTAAGTAAGTTTTCTTAAACATTTTATTCCTCACCCTTCTGAATGAGACCTTAGATATCTTTTTACTACAGTAGTAGAGCAACTGAAACTTTCCTTTCTAATCTAACCTCTCACCTTAACCATTCCCCAGCAACAGAACATGTTAAGAAGAAGTGGTCTGGGCCCCAAGCTGTTTATTGTCTGTTTATTTGGGGATTTTTGTTCATTAAATTGAGTTATAACTCAGGATGGTAAGGGGATAAATGTTTTCTTAATAAAATGAGGCCAGGATTATTGCTCTCGAAGTGTTAAATTTATGATAACAGGGGAATAAGAATTCCTTACATGAGCTGTGCTTGGTTACAGATACTCCCAGAATAAGCACCCATAGCCCAGTGTGGAATATTGCTCCTCTGCTCTCTCTACTTATCCTCATGACTGATGCCAAAGTGCTTCCATTCCTGGGGCAGATAGTTAACTCTAACTCCAGAACTTTCCCCTCCTTCCTGCAGAGCAGCAGTATTGACTGTATGAGTAAAGCTACTGAAGGCCTGTGAAAACTGAGAATGTGAAATTTACTATATACCAAAAAAAGCTTAGGGGGACTGAAATTTGACTACTTCTCTAAGGAAAGTGGTGAATACCAAGAGAAAGCAAAAGAAAGGAATTAGAGGGACAAGACTAGTAAAAATGAGAGAGAAGAAAGATAGGATCAAGGGAATGTCCATGAGAGACACTCTCTGAAAACCTAAGAAATAAGGTCCAAAAAATTGTAAATAGTTGCTGTAGACTAGGTGTGTGTGTGTGTTTCCCTCTCCTCCCCACTTTCCTCAATTCGTATGTTGAACTCTAATCCCCAATGTGATGGCATTTAGAGGTGGGGTCTTTGGGAGATGATTATGTCATGAGGAAGGAGCCCTCATGATGAGGTTAGTGTCCTTATAAATGAGGCCTCAGAGAGCTCTTTTGCTTCTCTGCCATCTGAAGACACAGCAAGAAGTTGGCCATCTAAGAGCCAGGAATAGGCTCTCACCAGACACTGAACCTGCTGGCACCTTGATCTTGGACTTCCAGACATGTGAGAAATAATGAGTGTTGTTTATAAGCCACCCAGTCTATGGCATTCTGTTATAGTAGCCAAAACTGACTAAGAAAATAGTGCCAAGGAGCAAATTAAAATAGGCACAATGTTTGATCTTCCACTGTCCCTCTCTCCTTGTATTAGTCAGGAATCTTTTGGATGTAAATTGTAAGTTGTAGAAACTAAAACTAGCTTAAGTGTTAAAGGGAATTTAGTGGCTTTTTGTAAAGAAAAAGCTCTCTGTTTTCCTCTACTCACCACTACTACTACATTTCTGGTCACCAAGAAGTTCTACAATACCAGCTGGGTGTCCCACAATTCAAATCAGTTCTAACTACCTGAAGATAACATCAGATCCCACAGGTTAAAGGCTCAGTCTCACAAGACTGCCCCAACCTCCACTCCTTCAGATGTCAATTGTAAATCCAGGTTGTTACTTGTGTTTCTGACCAGCTGACTATAAATCAGAAGTTCCCATGACCACCTCCTCAGGTTCATTGAGTTTGTTAGAGCACCTTACAAACTCAGAAAAACAGTTTACTTGCTAGATTACCAGTTTATTACAAAGGACATTGAAGATACAAATAAATAGCCAGATGAAAATATACATAGGGTGAGATCTGGAAAGATCTTGAGCACAGGGGCTTCTGTTCCCATGAAGTTTGAGATTCACCTCCCTCCCGCACGTTGATGAAATCTTATTTCCCAACCCAGAAGCTCTTCAAGCCCCATCATTCTGGGTTTTTATGGAGGCTTTATTACGTAGCCATGGTTGATTAAATCATAAGCTGTTGGTGATTAATTTAATCTCCAGCCCCTCTCCCCTCCTTGGAAGTCAGAGGATTGAGACTAAAAGTTCCAACCATCTAATCACATAGTTGGTTCCCCTGCAACCAGCCATCATCCTTAGGAGTTTTTCAAAATCACTTCATAATACAAATTTAAGTGTGGTTAAAATGAGCTTGTTAAGTATAACAAAATATAGCTTTATCTATCTTATCATTTAGGAAATCCAAGGATCCTAGCTCTGTGCCAGAAATGGGAATGAATACCAAGTATAGTTATGTGCCACTTAACGATGGGAATATGTTCTGAGAAATGCATCCTTAGGTGAGTTTGTCCTGTGAACATAATAGAGTA
Organism: Pteropus medius; assembly: GCF_902729225.1. Classification (NCBI taxonomy): domain Eukaryota; kingdom Metazoa; phylum Chordata; class Mammalia; order Chiroptera; family Pteropodidae; genus Pteropus; species Pteropus medius. The sequence goes on along the minus strand of NW_024345861.1, from coordinate 4,319,276 downwards.
TACTTACACAAACCTAGGTGATTTAACCTGCTACACACCTAGGCTTCTTGCTTCTAGACTACAAGCCTATACAGCATGTTACTGTACAAAACAACATGAGATTAAATTAAGCACAAGAAAAAGTGATGAAATAGGGTAAAGACCAGATGAGAGATAGGGTAAAGACCAGATGAATGAGGCTGCTTCGATTATAACACAATATACTGTTTTACAGAAAAAAATTTTTTAAAGTAGAAAGAATATACTCTAAAATACTGACAAAAAGTATACTATAATAAATACATAAACCATAACATAATCATTTATTGTTATTACCTAGTATTATGTACATAATTGTATGCACTATACTTTTTTTAAATTATTTTTTTTATTTTTCAGTTATAGTTGGCATACAATACTATATCAGTTTCAGGTGTACAAAATAGTGATTAGATACCTACATAACTCACAAAGTGATCATTCTAATAAATCTAGTGCTCTTCTGATACCATACATAGTTACTACAATATTATTGGCTATATTCCTTATGCTATATTTCCTATCTCCATGACTATTTTGTAACTACTAATTTGTATTTCTTAATCTCTTCCCCCTTTTTCACTGACCCCTGCAACTCTCCTCCCATACAGTAACCCTCAAAATGTTCTCTGTATCTATGAGTTTGTTTTTGTTAGTTTCTTTATTTTGTTCTTTAGATTTCACATATATGTACAATCATATGGCATTTTTTCCTCCTCTATTTGACTTAATCCACTCAACACAATACCCTCTAGGTCTCTCATGAAATATCTTTTTCCATTCCATTACTTTTAGTCTGTATGTATCTTTTAATCTAAAGTGAGTCTCTTGTAGGCATCATATGTAAGGGATTTGTTTTCTTTCTACTCAACCACCTTTTCTTTTGATTGGAGCATTTAATTCTTTTTTATTTAAAGCACTCATTAATAGATATATAGTTATTGCCATTTTTTATTTAGACTTTTGATACATTTTTTTTTTTCTTCCACTTAAAGAAATCCCTCCAACATTTCCTGAAATACTGGCATGTTGGTGGTGAACTCCTTTAGCTTTTTCTTGTCTGGGAAGCTCTTTATCTGTTTTTCAATTCTAAATGATAACTTTGCTGGATAAAGTAATCTTGGCTGTAGGTCCTGGGTTTTCATCACTTTGAGTATTTTGTGCCAAGCCCTTCTGGCCTGTAAAGCTTCTGTTGAGAAACCGACTGACAGTCTTATGGGCATCCCCTTGTATGTGACTAATTGCTTTTCTCTTGCTCCTTTTAAGATTCTCTGTTTGTCTTTAACCTTTATCATTTTAATTATGATGTGTCTTGCTGTGGGTTTTTGGGGATTCATCTTGTTTGAAACTCTCTGAACTTCATGGGGTTGTATGTCTATTTCCTTCACTAGGTTAGGGAAGTTTTCCATCATTGTTGCTTCAAATAGGTTTTCAATTCCTTGTTCTCTCTCTTCTCCTTCTGATACCGCTATGATGCAAATGGTGTTATGCTTGATGCTGTCCCAGAGGCCTCTTAAACTATCTTCATTTTTTTAGAAACTTTTTCTTGTTACTGTTCTGATTGGGTGTCATCTGCTACTCCATCGTCTATGTAGCTGATTTGATCCTTCATTTCATCTACTCTGTTTGTTCCCTCTAATGTACTCTTCATCTCAAATATATATTCTTCATTTCTGACTATTATGTTTTCCATCTCCATTTTCATGTTTTCTATCTCTTTGTTAAAGTTCTCACGGAGTTCATTTACTTTTCCCCTAAGTTCCTTGAGCATCCTTATAACCAGTGTTTTGAACTCTGCATCTGGTATATTGCTTGTCTCCATTTTGGTGAATTCTTTTTCTGAAGCTTTGTCCTGTTTTTTCAAGTGTGACGTGCTTCTTTGTCTCCCCATTTTGGCTGCTTCCCTGTGTCTGTTTCTATGTATTAGGTAGGGCTCATAAGTCTCTCTGTCTTAGTAGAGTGACTTTATGTCACTCTATGGGGCTTCTTGGCACAGACCTGAGAGGAGTCCAGCTACAGGCCAGGTTCAGCCACAGCCTGTGCACTTCCAGGGCCACCTGAGAAGAGTCTCCAGGCAATCCACACATGGCTGCCACCTGTGCTGGGCTTACAGGTGCCTTGAGGCACCAAGTCAGAAACTAAGGCTAGCTGCCACTAGTGCAGAATCTGGGGCTGCTTATCAAGAAGTACAAGGCATGCTGAGGCCAGATGCTGCTTCTTTGGATTCTGTGAGCCTTTCAGAAATTTTATAAAAGTTCACAGCAGGAGCCAAGACAGTCCCTTTTCATGGAATAAATCACTAGAAGCAGCTTGGGTGAGCCTACAAGTTGGGAGAGGCAGAGTCTCAGGGAATCCCCTGAGGTGACCAACCTATGTTATCCAGATTGATGGTGCCTATGTCTGCAGGCTGAGAGAGGGGAGAGCTCAACAAAGGAACAATTGTCCAGGATCCAGCTGCCCCTCCAGTCCTTGCCCTGAAGCCTGACAGCTTAGTGCCTCCCCACATGTCACTGGCACCCCTTGAGCAAGTGCCCCAGCTCTGGAGCTCAGAGAGAGAAAGTTCCTCCTAGAGAAAGGCCAAGTGTGGGCATTTTAAGAGGAAGGTCTTCACTTCCCACAGTCTTCTGTCACTCAGCCACAACCTTGGCTGGTTTTCACAGCCAGAGGTCATGGGGACTTCTTTTCCTGACACTGGACCCCTGGACTGGGGAGCCCAGTGTATGGCCAGAACACCACTTGTCAGGTGCGGGAGGTGGCTCTGCAGCTAAGATAGCCCTCCTGATTCTCAATCGCCAATCATGGCTGTGGGACCAGGCCATTTCATGGCTCTGCCCTTCCTACCATTTTAAGGGGATCTAGTTGTGGGGCTTCTGTTCAGCCAGACCTCTGTTGACTCCATGTACTGGTTGCTCTGTAGTTTTGTTATAATTTTGGTGTGGTCTCTAGGGGAGGTGTGTGCAGCCTTTACCTTCGATACCATCTTGAATCCACAAATCAGTTGTATGTGCTATACTTTTTTCCGACGGGCAGTTTAGTAGGGTTGTTTACACTAGCATCATCACAAACACATGAGTGACATCTTGCACTAGGACTTTACCACAGCTATGACAGCACTACCTAATAGAAATTTTTAGCTTCATTATAACCTTATGGGACCATTGTTGTATATGCAGTCTATTATTGACCAAAATGTTGTTATGCAGTACATGACTGCATATCTTATTATAAATCACAGTATTATACTCCTATAACTAAGAAGTCCAAGAGGTGACCTGACTTCACACCCAACTGTATTCAAATTGCAACATAAGTACTATGTTTTTTTACTACCTCTTTGTTTTACAGGCAGTTGGTTCTGTTTTTCTCCGTGTAACAGCAAGACGATCGCCAGTTGTCCCTGGCTTATATCATTCTAAAAGGTAAAGAGAAAAGAGAGAACCTCACCTTAGCATATTATTCAGTCTTTATCAGTTTCTGAAGAAGACCCTGGTGAGGTCATATGCTCTACATCCAATAAGATGAGATATTCTGATTGTTTAGTTGGAGACATGTACCTACAATAATTACATAATGTGAGGAAAGGGCATTTCTCAGAAGGAAACCTTAAAGAACAGCTATCCACTATAGCCCCAAAGTCTATTTGGCTTGAAGATTTTTCTGAACTCTCCAATTAAGAGCCAGTTAAACACTGCTGAATTTCGATGTTATTCAGTTTGGGAAAAGGAGCACTCCGGTTTTGGTGGCACTGAGGACAGGTCAGAGGTCATCTTCTCTGCCGGTTCAGTCTCAGAACTCTTTGTACTCTGTGAACCATTGATTGATGATGATAATCTCCCTAGTGATTATAATCTAGATTTTAAAAATGAAAGATCTATTCTGCAATACCTTCCCAACTTACCCTCCTACTGCCCCATATAGTAATTAGAGACACACCTGTGAGACAGAAAAGGAAAGTGTCTTGACACAGACTGGTCATGAATAACAGCCATGTTTATTCTTTCATACTCTCAGTTCCTCAATCTGCTTTTTCTTTCCACTGGAGTAAAGCCAAAAAGACAGAATGAAAAGAGGCCATGGCTGTATTATTTATAATTCCTCTGTGATAACTCCATGGTGCCTTTTCTTTTTCAGTGAAGTTTTCTAAAAGCTGGCTTTTATAATTCATCTATTAGATAGTTTCAATTTAATAATGATTTTTTAAAAATAACTTTTGCAGCCCCCCTAGAGTTTCAGCCATTACAGATCATAATAGAAATTTTCAAAGAAATCAACAGTGATTTCTTTACAGTTTCTCACATCTAAACACATTTGCACACATGGTCAAGCTGAATGAGATTCTCATGTTCCTATTCTCAGACTCCCTCCCCTCCTTGTATCAATATCCTTTCAAAACCTAACATGAAATTATTCTCTCCAGGAAGTCTTCTTTGAGTAATCACTTCCAGATCTAATTACAATTTTTTCATCATGTAAACAAACAATAATTGTGAATATAGTTCCAATTAGGCTCACTTTCTTTTGTTCATATATGAATTTAAAGTTTCATGAGTCTTGCAATGTGAGTGTACCTCCTGCTTTCCTAAGTAGGTGACAGCTCTTGAGCAGAGATCTTCTCTTCTGTGTCTATCTAGTCATTCTTTCCCATTTCTCTCCATCCCTTCAACCCCACTGCTCTAAGTAAAGATAGAGGAGGTACTTATTTTCTGGTGCAGTGAAAAATCCTAGGCTCTGCAAATGCCAGAGTTGAGATGAAATTCCAGCTCTGCCATTTACTAACTGTATGGGGAAAAGGATCAATTTTAGAAAGCTTTATTTTCTTACTTGAAAAAGTGATAATAAATTCTTTAAGATTTGTGTGAGAATTAAGTAAGATGTGTGTTCAAAAGCAGTTAAGGATGCTTGTAGATTCTGTTTCCTTATTATGATTGGCAAAGTTACTGAGTCCATGAAATAGCCTTCTTATTTGTTATTGACATTTGAAATTCTTTTCCAGAAGACAAAATCTTGTATGTCAAATTAGAAATAAGGTTGAAATTGTAAATAATCTTGGGTCAAGTAACAATAAAGTCAAATACTTTCACTCTGCCAAGTATGAGAAATATATGGCATGTATCCCATCACTGCTTTTTCCCTTACCAGTGATTGACACTGTAAATTGGTCAAAGTAGAGTGTCCCACCCAGCATGTGGTACATCTCAGAATTCTCAACCCAGGACTCTAGACAAACAGTAGAAGTCAAATGGAATTCATCCACTCATGCTATCGCATACATCATTTACACTTACTACTTTCAGAAGAGCAAGATTTGATTATAGGATTGGAGGAAGATTAAAGGAAGGGAGTACAGTAACACTCATTGTTACATGTAGCAGTAAGATAGGGTTCTAGGAGAGAAAGGGTGCAAGTTCTGCTGCTTGATATATTTTTCTAAGGTGTCACCATTACTCAGAGAGGTATATCTCAGGGCCCAGTTTAAAGGATTACCCCATGGACTACTAAATAAAATAATTACTAATTGTGAAGTACTTGAAGTAACAAGGTGGTATAAGAGAAAATAACATGAGACCTACTTTGGACAAACTGGTCTGTGGAACGCTTCTCTAAGAAGATGACAGTTGGGCTGAGATTGAAAGAAGAGTCTTTAGGTACCAACCATACAAAGAAGATCAGAAAGAAGCAAGTAGCAAAATTTCAGGTCTGAATGAATTCAGGTTCCTCAAAAAGTTGTACAAAAGCCAGTAAGGCTGGAGCAAAGTGAGCAAGTTTGAGTGACAAAGACTAAGTTTAAAAGGAGGGCTGGATCACCCAGAATTCTAGGGCCTATATTAGGAAATTTGGATAAACATTGAAAGGCTTTTGGTTATATAGTCTTAGATAGTTTTAAAAGCCTTTTCTGGTAACTCTGTGCAAATCGAGTGGGAAGTGGAGATAGGTCAAGTAAAGAACAGACAGGTCGAGACTAAGTGAAAGAGGATAGTGGCTTAGTCTGGAGAAGTGAACAGCAATATTGTTCTGGAGGTTGACACTACAGGACTTGATGATGCCCTGAGAGTGGGGAATTAGGTGAAGAGGGGAATAATAGGTGACTCCAGGTTACTTAATGGTGCTGCCATTTACTCAGAGGATGATTAACAGGAGGAGAGATGTTGGGCAAGGGTGATTTTCTTGCAGAACAAGTTTGTGTGTCTTTCATTGCCAGTTTCTCTTATTCATTGGGAATTCTGGGCATAGAATGAGAGAAAGAGGGAAAAAAAACATGATGGGGAATAAGAAGAAACATATGCTTTTATGGGGGTTATTTATTCAACAGAAATATATTGGGCACCAATTATGTGCCACCAATCACGTGCCAGGCCTTCTTCTAGGTTTTGAGATTGCCCAAGTTCTTGCTCTCATAGAACTTATATTCTTCTAGGTGGGGGTGGAGGATACACAAAAATAAGTACATAATATACTAGGTAGTTATAAATGCTATGAATAAAAAGAAGCAATGTAAGGGATAAAGAATTAAATGTGTGTAAGGAGTGTGGCTTGCTATTTTATATATGGTGGTTAGCAAAGCCTCTCTGATAATGTGACATTTGATTAGAAAGCTGAGGGAGGTGAGAAATTAGCTACATGAATATCTGGGGGCATTCCAAGAAAACAAAGAGTAAGTGTAAATGCCCAGCTTATTGTGTTCCAGAAGCTTCAAGGAGGCTAGTGTGGCTAGAGCAGAGTGATGAAGAGTGAACTCAGTGGGAGATGAGGACAGCCCCTGTGCCCCAAAGCTCACCAGAATTATTCATACTAGCCAGTCCTAAGCTATTTACCCTGTTCTACCATGTTTTTCCTGCAGAAATCCTAATAAATTCTGTGGCCTATGCTTTTCCCTCACTCCTGCTTCTGCCTCCTGACCAAACCTTGTGATTCTCCATCTGATCCTATGTGGCATGGAGTGCCCTTTCTCTTGGGAACTTGTAAGTAATAAAATGTCTTTCATTGTCATTCACCTCTCCATGTCATCACTCAGTCACCTTTATAAATTGAGACCCAGCACAAATCATCCATCCAAAGTAATTTTCTTTCCTCTTCTCCCTCTTCCTCTTCTACTTTCTCTGAGTCAAAAATCTCTTCCTTTCCTAATTTTCTCATCGCCATGCCTGAGATATGATATCTTTGCTCAAGCAGGCCGGTCCATTCTCCTCAAGCCCTCTGATACCTGGAAAATGGATATTGGTTGGTTTTAAGTGGAACCATTTGCTTTCCTTGAGGTTCATTGTGTCTTGGCATCATCCCTTGTAGATTGCAAACTCTGTCTTATTTTCCTTTGGGCACTGCTTCAATTCCCTTGCATTTCCCTCCTGATAGTCCTCAATGAAAATCTAGAATATCTTCAGGCCACTGCTCAGTAAGGGAGATACATTTCCACAATATTAGTGCCTCTGAGAAGCTTTTATAGTTAATGTGTATGCTTTAATGCCTCCTCCCGAACTATAGTTCATCCAGCTAAGTCACACTTTTGTGATAATTAGGAAAGAGGTGACTGACATGGGGATTTGATTCAGTGGCTTAGTTTGTCTGGGAGATTTTTTTTTTTTTTTACTGCCAACTTACATGACAAATCTAAGAGACACTCTTGGCTAGCATAACTTATTTTATTAAAGTGAAAGATTGTGTTTTTAACTCTTCAGTTGAGTTTGCTGACCTGTATAAAGTCAGCAAAATCCTATAATGTTGTTTAAGCATCCTTATACAATCTATGCTAAATACTAGCATTTAGTGTTCTCTGAATATTTATATTCCAAAGCTGACACAGACACAAACAGTTTAACACGATTCCATAAAATATGCTCATGTGTTATAATGAGTAATTCACAACTGCTCCCTAGCTAAAGTTTTAGAAACTAAATTCTGAGCCTCCCTCCTACCAGACCTACTGAAATACACTAGAATTGCCTGATGCTCAGACACTGATCCCAAGTGACACTTTCCCAAGTCTTAAGCTTGGCCTTCAAACTGGATTTGGCCTTCCAAGTTGGCCTTCTGTTCTGGATTTCCCTCCTTAGTGACTGGTAGCTTGCTGTTTTGTTTCAATTAGGTTTCAACTGGCTAGAATGTGTTAAGTAACTCCATTCTCCACAACATACGTTTATTGAGCTTCCTCTTCTTATTCTTCGTATATCTCCTAAGAAGCCCCTCAGTGACATGGAAAGGCCATTTGGTTTTGCAGCACCTATCTGCATGCATCTCCCCATCCCTCGGGAGAACTATAACTGCAGCCTGAGTTCCTCCATCCTTCCATAATGCCAGTTGGAGCAGATCTTAACAACTTAATTGTGCATTTTATAAGTCAACCAGCATTTATGTGAGTAATTAACAATCCCAGTTCCCTGTTGTGCTAACTCTTTCCAAATCATATAAAGCTGGATCTACAAATCTCTAATCCCACTTCCACTCCTTTCCATGGAGCTTGATGTCATAGACACTTTGCATATGTTTATCTTTCAGAGCACAATAAGAAAATCATTCTAAATGTTAGGGAGGAAATCTTAAGACAAGAGACAGAAGTAAATGGAGAGAAATGTCATTGGTGCATCTGCTAAAGAAAAACCTAAGGCTGCCAACTTTGGCTCTACAGGGATTGGGGACTAAAGTCAAATAGAGACGGATTTCAATCCTATGTCAGCTGAAATCTAAAATGCAGCCATTTATTTGACTATAACTTGGAGTTTCTTCTATATATCTGTGATTTTGAAAATGCAATATCAATTGTGGTGTTTTTCTCTTGGATTTTAGGCAAGAGAATTTGAGTGGAAGGTTGCCCGTTGCTATAGCAACATTACAGGGAGAGAGGTTGGAAGGGAGAACAATATGTCTCCCATTTAGAGATTTTTCTCTCCTACTTATAACTGCTTTTTCTTATTCCTGTAGGAATTTTATAAATTAGCCACAAAAAAGAAAGCTTCATCATTTCTTACTCTGCCATCAACTCACCTTTGAAAATAGAAAAAAGGTTTTTTAATTATTTGACATCAACAAATTTATTTTACTATATATACATATACATTTACATGTATATGTACATGTACCTATACATATACATATATACATATCTTCTCCCCAGTGGGTTGTAAACTTGGAGAAAGGTAGTAGCTCTGTAATAGTTACAGCACTACAGGAGTAGTGTCCGTCAGACTGTATGTAAATGAGAATTGGCTATCAGTTACCCTTATTCTCAAGGTACTGCTTTTTCTTAGCTTATTTTGAAACTTTTGAAGGGGGAAATTTTCTAGCTCTCTCTATTTACTGCATTTGCTTTAGAACTGGTTCAGAAGTCACACAGAAATCAGTATGGATACTTTATAATTATCACACTTTATTTATGAATTTTTAAAAGAATTATTGGTATAATTTGCATGTAATAAAATCCACCCATTTCAAGTATAAATTTCAATGATTTTTAGTAAACTTACAGAGTTGAGCAACAGTCATTGCAATCCCATTTTAGAACATCTCCATAATCTGTTCCTACCTTTAGCTCTAGTAACCACTACTTTTTGTCTCTACAGATTTTCCTTTTTCTGGATATTTTATATAAATAGAATCATACAGTATATGATCTTTTTTGACTGGCTTATTTCATTTAGCATAACATTTTTAAGGTTCACCCATGTAGTAGTACGCATTGGTATTTCATTCCTTTTTATAATATTCCATTGTAAAAAGGAAATAATTGTAAAAAGTTGAATAATATTCCATTGTATGGATATACTAAATATCTTCACCTATATATCAGTTGATGAATATTTGGGTTGTTTCCAGTTTTGGGTTGTTATGAATAAAGCTGCCCTGAACATTCACATGTAAGTCTTTGTATGGACTACATTTTTTTTTTAAATAAGAAAACATATTTCTCAATTCTATCTTGCCTCTACTCTGAGTACCTTTGCAATATTGAAAATAGTCTTAAAAATGTACCATAGGTTCTGATGGTGATGCCCAAAGGAAAGATTTTCTGAAAATTCTTTCTACACAGATAATACCATTGGACTAATAAGTAATTGTTCTGAAGAAGACAGTAATCATTTGATATATAAACTTAACTATATTGGTGATAAAATAGTTAATCTCATATGGTTTATAGCTTAATTATATCACTACTGTGAATCTACAACCACCTAGCAGAGCACCTTGTAGATAATAGCTGCTTGATAAATATTTGCTGATTGATTTAAAAATACCCACAGTAGTTCCCCTGGGAAAGTAAATATCAAAAGTTTTGATGTTCAACAGTGTTTTTCTGTTTTATATAAACAGCCAAAGCCCTCCGAGAGAACATAACAAGCTATCCAAAGAGCCCCAAGCCACATGGGCAGCCGTATTGATCTTCCTTCAGCTCAAGAGGCTCTAGTCAAAGCAATTGGTCTGTAGGCTTAGAGAAGCAGGAAGCATTTGTTTTGGGCCAGTGGGAGCATTTGGTCAGTCAATACAGTATGTCTCCATGAGAAATAGTCATAGGGGGCAAGCATTCCCTTGACAAAGGGCTCCCCTTCCCCTTGCTGGCGCAGTTTCTAGGGAGGTTAACTGGCCTGTATCCAATATTGGCTAACTTCCTCTTGCTCATTCTCTCGCACTCTGTTCCAGGCATCTATGGTCAGATTTGAGCTGTTAACTCAACAGACTCCAACCACAAGAAAATTAGAACCACTCTGTGGCCTGCTTGCTGACATTTTAGCTGCCTTATTGGCTCTTGGCAGTAGCTAATGCATATGCCTGTGGTCTGTGGGCTATAGGGTAGCCCTCAATGAAAGCCCACCTTTAATTGGACAAACAGTGTCTTCCTCTCAGTTTTCCTTCTGCTCAAGAAAATAGTGCATTAGAAATGCAGTCTGAGTGTCTACCCAGGACACATGATCTGTGTGCCTCTTCTCTAGGAGCACTGCTAAAGTCAGAATGATAGGGTCTTTCAGCCAGGTTTTACCACTCAAATAGTTGATTCTTTTGTATTTTCATGTAGTCATAAATTGTTTCTATTTTGATTTTCATGCATCTATTAACTCCTCATCAGCACAGGTTTTAGAATTTAACACAAAATGTGTTTAAATAATTATTCTTTTCTACCACAAAATATTATATTTCATTTCAGTAGATATCAATTAAAAATTCAACACACTCAATATTTTATTGTTTCCTCATCTTTTGCTTATCTCTGTTAAAAATAAGAAAACTATGTTACTCAGCTAATTAATTTTTTTTTTTTAGTATTGATTCTGTCTTATCAATTCTGTTCTTATATTATTGCACTTGTTTTTACTTTTGGCTCACCCACTGTAGGGCACATTTCTTTATATTTGCCTACCATCTTTTCTTCTTGGAGAAGTGTTCAAGTCCTTTCTGGTAATGCTCTGCCCACTCCTCCAGCCATGTGATCCAAGTAGAGCTTTCCTCTTCTTACCCAGCTCTGTCTCTCTAATGCAGACATGGAAAATGGCCCAATTTAACCAATCACAGTCCTTTCCTGGAACTTTTCCAACTGGTACTGAAGCAGAAGAGGGCTCTTTTCTCTCTGATTGAGATTTTTCTCTTTTCGCTTAAGCAAGTCCCAGGTGGGTATTACTTGCAACCAAAAGCCTTGACTTATATACCTATTCTTTTACTATAATTTTGGCCACAGTCTTTCTGGTCCTATAACTTTATTACTGTCTTTTTCATCAACAAATCAAAACAAAATATATGCCATGATACTTTTGCTTTGTCTTATTATCTTTTTATAACCTAAGAATCTTTTAATGGCTCTAAGAGTCACAAGAGAGAAGAGATGAAGATAGGAAGGTGTTTAGAAACCACATCACTGTGGAACATTGCAAACAGTTGAATGTTAAACTAGGAAAAAAACTCAAATGACCTTGAGGAAAGAGATGGTGGAAGTAAAACTATTTGCAATTATTTGAAAAGCTATTGTATAAAGAAAGTAGAGCTGTTCCTTGTCATTTTGTAGAGGCATTCATCCTGAAGGTTGAAATTAGTATAGAATCATTGGTGTTCTTCATAAAGAGAAAATACTTTCTGATAACCAAAGTGTACCAAAAATGAAACAGGCCTGCCTGCACTCAAAAAGTAAGATTCTCAGAGACTTAGAGGTCATTGCTTAAGAATTCCTGAGTGAAGGACATTACCTCAAAGAATCTTTTAATTCTTTAGAGTCTATGGTGTTGAAGTGGAGATGGAGGTGGGAATATTGCTGATGAGAGAGGTCAGGAAAATGAATCTCTGCTTAGGATTAAAACCAGGTTCTGAGATAGAAACACATTTTTATCATATATCTTGCCATGTTGAGGTGACTTGTCTTTAACTTCCCTGCCTTCATTCATTTAAATTATTTAAGTGGTAGCTAGAGGATCTTGCCTCTCTGGATCTTGGTTTAATTAAGTGTGAAATGGGAAATTTGGACTAGCTTAGAAGTCTCTAGACTTTGCTGTTAGGGATCATAGAGGGAGGTCGGAGAGGTAATTCTAAAGATTGAAGAGGCGAGGAGATACAACCTTCATCATTCCACATACAATAATTTCTAGCTCTCTCTAGTTACTGGAATTATCTTATGGCTATAGAGAGAGGGAATAAGGGGATATTTGTAGGACCAATTATATAATTTGTGGAGCCCTGTGCAAAATGAAAATATAGGGCTCCTTGTTTAAAATTAATAAGAATTTTAAGACAGCAACAGTAGAGCATTAAACCAAGTGTGGAGTCCTTCTAATTGCGAGGCCCTATGTGACTGCACAGGACATATACCCATGAAGCCAGCCTGAATATATGACAAAACCCTGTATTAATTTCACAAATTTAAAACACTAGATTTGAAGCTTCTTGTCTAGTTAATTTCAAAATTCTGCTTTGGCTGTAATAAAAGATACTTCTATCAATAAATCAGTTAAAAGCTTCACTGATCATCTATACACTAATTTTTTTTTATAATTCTATAAGTAAACAATAGAAGAAACAAATAGATATCGAACAATTACTAAATTTCTCTGAACTCCCTAAAATTGAAATGATTATGGGTTTGACCTATTATGACAATTTATTTTCAAAAAGTCCTGCTAATTAAGGGGATTTGCCTGCATTGTTTAAAGACACATTTTATCCCCATTTGTCTTTATTCAGAATCAAATACATCCATTTACTCTCTCTCCTGGGGTTGGTATCAATAAACCATTTTTCTTCTCTTATTCATTCAGCAACTACTTATCACAGTTTAAGTACTTTAAGTGCTCTACACTGTGCTAATATTAGACAAAATGTCATTTAAAACAAAAAAAAGTGTTATTAGATATAAAGAGAAATATTTTGTAATGGTAAAAGGGTCAATCCATCATGAAGATATACAATTATCATCATACATGTACCTAAAATACCAAAGTAAAAACTGATAGCACTAAAAGGAGAAATAGACAATATAATAATAATAATAATAATAATAATAATAATAGCTGTAAACTTCAATGTCCCACTTTCAATAATGGATAGAACAACTAGACAGCAGGTCAAGAATAAATAGAAGACTTGAACAATACTATAAACCAAACAGACCTAGCAGACATCTATAAAACATTCCATCTAACAATAGCAGAATACATATTCTTCTCAAAGCACATGAAACCTAGTCCAGGATAAGGCATATGCAAGACCATAAAGCAAGACCTAATTAAAAAAGGATTGAAATAATAACCATAAGTATATATTTTGTGACCACAATGGAATGGAATTAGAAATCAATAACAGATGGAAATTTGAGAAATTCATAAATATGTAGAAATTCAGCTATGCACTCCAAATAACCAATGGGTCAAAGAAGAGAAGTTAGAAAATACTTTAACATGAGTAAAAATGAAAACACAACATTCCACAATGTATAGGATGCAGCTGAAGCAGTGCTTAGCTATAAATGCCTATATTGAAAAAAGAAGAAAGATCTCAAATCAGTAACTGAATTTTCTACCCTAAGACACAGGGGAAAAAAGCAAACTAAATCTAAAACAAGCAAGAGGAAGGGAATATTTAAGATTGCTGCAGAAATTAATGAAATAAAGACTAGAAAACCAATAGGGAAAATAAACAAAACCAAAAGTTGATTTGTTGAAAAGATCAACAAAATTGACAATTTAGCTAGATTGCTCGACTTTAGATAAACTAGAAAGAGAGAGGGGAGAGTACTCAAAATACCACAAACAGGAGCAAAAGAGGAGATATTATTGGTTATCTTACAGAAATGAAAAGGAAAAGATAGATATAAATATTATTGTAATATAAAAGAATACTGTGAACATACAGTTGTTTGTGAATAAATTAGATTACTTAGATTAAATGAACATGCTCCTAGAAAGATACGAACTACCAACAATGGCTTCAAAAGAAATAGAAAATTTAGATAGACCTATAAGAAGAGATTGAATTACTTTTCCACATAGAGTATCCCAAGCCCAAATAGGTTTACTGATGCATTCTACCAAACAACTGAAGATAAATTAATACCAACCCTTCACAAACTTCTCCCAAAAGTACAAGAGGAGGGAATGCTTTCCAACTCATTCTATTAGGCTGGTTTTACCCCGATACCAATCCAAAGACATCACAAGAAAAGAAAACTACAGAACCACATCCATAATGTATATAGATGTGAAAATCCTCAGTAAAATACTAGCAAACCAAATCCACTATTATATAAAAGGTTTATATACCAAGACCAAATAAGATTTATCCCAGAAATGCAATGTTGTTTTAACAAATAAAACTTTATTAATGTAATATACCACATAATAGAATAAAGGATTAAAAAAAACAAATGATCGTCTCAATTTGACACTAAAAAAGCACTGACTAATCTCAATACACTTTCATGATAAAAACAATTAACAAACTAGGGACAAAAGGTCCTTTCTTAATCTGATAAGTGCATCTATAAAAAATCCATACTAACATCATATTTAATGATGAAAGACTGAAAGCTTTCCCTTGAAATTAGGAATAAGCAAGGATATATACTATTTCCGCATCTTTTCAGCATTGTACTGGAGATTCTAGTCAGGACAATTGGGCAAAAATTGAAAATATAAAAACATTCAGATTGGATAGAAGAAATAAAACTATTTCTATTATCAGATAATATAATTTTGTATATAGAAAATCCTAAGGAATCAGCACATACACACGCAAACTATTAGTACTAATAAAGGAGTTAATTAATGTTGCAGGATGCAAAATCAATGTACAAACATCAATTATAGTTTTATAGCTAGCAATGAACAATCAAAACTGAAATTAAGAAAATAATTCTATTTACAATAGCATCAAAAATAATAAAACACGGGAAAAAATTAACAACAAGTGCAATATTTGTTCACAGAAAACTATAAAACATTGAAAAAAAAATAAAGACCTAAATATATGAAAAGATATCTCATGTTTATGATTTGGAAGACAATATTTTTAAGATGACAGTATTCTCCTAATTGATCTACAGATGAAACATAAACCCTATCAAACCCCAAGCTGGTTTGTTTGCAAAAATTGACAAGCTGAATCTATAATTCATATGGAAATGCAAAGAATCTAAAGTAACCAATACAATCTTGAAAAAAAATGAAAGAAGAGGACTCATGCTTTTCAATTTCAAAATTTACTACAAAGCTACAGTGATCAAGATAGTGAAATAAGGATAGTCATATATATCAAAGGAATAGAATTGAGACTCTAGAAATAAACTGTCACATAATTTCTTTAGGAAAATATAGGCTTTTCAACAAATGGTGCTAGGACAACTGGATAGCCACATGCGAGAGAATGAAGTTGGTCTCCTTCACACCATACACAAAGATTAACTCAAAATTAATCATATGTCTAAATGTAAGAGCTAAAGCTATAAATCTCTTAGAAGAAAATATAAGCATAAATCTTCATCACTTTTGATTAGGCAGGGATTTTTAAATATGATACCAAAAGCACAAGCAACCAAAGAAAAAATAGATAAATTGGATTTTCTCAAATTAAAAAAAAAAAAATTTGTTCTTCAAAAGGATATTATCAAGAAAGTAAAAAGAACCCACAGAATGAGAGAAACACTTGTGATCATGTATCTGAAAAGGGACTTGTATTTGTATTTTTAAAAACTTATAATTCAATAATAAAAAGGCAAATAACAATTATAAAATGGGCAAAGAATATATGAATACACATTTTTGCAAAAGAGATACACAAATGACCAATAAGCACATGAAAAGATGCTCAACATCTTTACCAATCAGAAAATTACAAAACAAAACCACAATTAGATGCTACTTTATACCCACTAAGATGGCTATAATCAAAAACACAGATAGTAACAAGTGTCGGTAAGTGTGTGGAGAAATGAGAACCTTATGCACTGTAAGTGGGAATGTTAAATGGTACAGCTACTTTGGAAAACAGTCTGGAAGTTTCACAAAAGGTGGACTTACCATGTAACCCAGCAATTCCAATCCTAGATATATACCCAAGAGAAATGAAAACATACATCCACACAAAAATGTGTACATGAACCTCCATAGTAACATTATTTATAATAGTCAAAATGTCCATCAATGATGAAAAGATTTAAAAACGTGAAAGAAGACAGTCATAAAAGATCATAAATTATATGATTGCACTTACATGAAATGTCCAGAATAGGCCAATTTATAGAAATAGGAAAATAAGATTAATGGTTGCCTAGGGATGGGAGCCTTGGCAGGGAATAGAAAGTGACTGATAATAGGCTCAGGGCTTCTTTATGGATGATGAAAATGATCTAAACTTTTTTTTGTGGTGCTGGTTATAAAACTTTGTAAATATACCAAAAACCATTAAAATGTACAGTTTAAGGCTGTGTGTGTGTGTGTTTGTGCGCGTATTTTTTTTTTTAAGAGACTTCGAAGATGAATAGAAGTTGACCAGACTCAGGTGGCTGCAAGGAAAGAGATGATAATGTTCCATTTAGAGCATTTCAAATGATAGGGTCCCTTTCCCCAACCACTGTAGAAATCAATTCTGTAGTATCTCTAATAGTTAGGTAACCTCTACCAGGCTACTTCTAATAAAAGATCATTCCAAAACTATTTGTTGATATATATATGCTAAGGTCTGAGGCAACTGTAAACAAAACAATCAATGAATACAGTAAATTGTTATCACGGTGATATTTACAAGTGCCAAGGGGATCTGTCCATAGGAAAGGCATCAAACCCAGTTTGGTGAAGGTTTCTCAGAGAAATTTATATCAAAGCCCAGGCTTAAAAGATACCAAGACAAAGGAAAGGAGGCAAAGAGGCAAAGAAAACTGAAATAGAGAAAAAGTGTAAACCAAGGCCCCTGATTGCTGGGAACTGAAAATCATTGCACAGGGCTGGAACATAGAGTGTGAAAACAGGAAATTGGTGAGAGATGGAAAAAGAAATAAACAAATAGTTTTACTATCTCTTTGTGTAAGTTCTCAATGAGTTTATCTATTCTTCCCCTAAGTTTATTGAGCATCCTTATAACCAGTGTTTTGAACTCTATATCTAGTAAATTGCTTGCCTACAGTTCTTTTTCTGGAGTTTTGTCCTATTCTTTCACTTAGGATATGTTTCTTTGTTTCTTCATTTTGGCTGCCTCCCTGTGTTTGTTTCTATATATTAGGTAGATCCATTATATATCCCAGTCTTGGTTGGGTGGCCTTATGTAGTAGGAACCCAGTGACACAGTCTCCCTGGTTACCTGAGCCAGGTGCTTCAGGAGTGTTCCTTCTGTGGATTGTGTGTGGCCCCTGTTGTAGTTGAGCCTAAATTGCTGTTGGTATGTTAGTGGGTGGGTTTGATCCCCAAGCTAACTGGCTCTGAGGACTGGCTACACCTATAGTGGACAAGCTGCTATGGGGGGCTGACCCCATGGAGCAGGATTTGCCCCAGTAGGGCTCTGGTGCCTGCCAAAACCACCCTTTGGGTGTGCTATTTGTGAAATGAATCAGGTGGTGCTCTATTGTGATCTGAAACCAGCCATCAGGTGTTGGTTCTGGGGTCTTTTGGGAGGGGTTGCGGTTTAGGCCAAGGTCAGTTGCTATCTGTGCCTGACCCAGTCCATCTGGTAGGAGCTACAAAACGTTCCTCAGTTGGTAGCTGCCTGTGCTGGGCCCTGAGATGCATGGGAGAGGCCACACTGTGAATCAAGGCCAGTTGCCACCAGGGCTGGCCCTGGGGCTGTTCGGCAAGAGGCACAGAGTATGCCAAAGCCAGCTACCATCTGCCTGGGGTCTGTAGATCTGTGAGAAATTTTAGGAAAATCTGCAGTGAGGAATGAGACTGGCTGCTGTGAGGAACAGCTACTGAAAGAGGCTTGTATAGTGTGTGAGTTGGGTGGGTAAGGGTCTCAGGGGGTCACCAGGGTGGTGTGAATGGTTAATATAAATTCAGATTTGGTGCCCACCTTCACCTACAGGCTATGTAGGGTGAGTGCTCAACAAAGGAACAAGAGCGACTTCCCCTCCAGCACTCAACCTGAAGCTACACAATTTAGTTTCTCTCCATATGTCCCAGGTACCTTAGAAGCTGCTGTTTCTTTGCTGGAACTTGGGATGAGTGCCAGTGAGTGAGTCTGCACATGGGCCCGTTAAGAGAATGCCTGGGTTTCCAGCAGCCTGGAATCCTTGCTGATTTTCACAGACAGATGTTGTAGAGACTCTCAGAGCTGGGACCTCCATAGCCAAGGTATTTCTCACAATTCTCAATTACCATATGTGGTGATCATGTTTTCACCCTCCTACCAGTCTTGCTGTGGCTTCTGTATATTCTTAGTTATAGGAGTTCCATTCAGCTCATCTTCAGATCATTCCCCAGGGTAATTTTTCTATAATTTATTTGTAATTTTGATGTGGTCATGGGAGGAGGCAAGCACAATGTTTACCTCCTCTGCCATCTTAACTAGAAGTCTCTGCTCTGTCCTGCATCTTCTTCTTCAATTTTGTCCCAAAATCTCTGGGGTTCCTTAGACCCTGGTAGCCATGCATACAGTGAGGCAGAGGAAGTGAGAGTCCAGGAAGGATGTCCTGAAATGCACTCCGTTGGTCATCCCTGTTGGTAGTCTCTTCTTGGACTCTCTAATGTGTACAATACAGCGAATTGAGTAATGAACCTAATTCTCCCTTTTGAGAAAGAGAACATAGGGGTTTACATAAGACCTGGGACTCTTCACTTCTTTGCTGCCCTTTGCAGGGTATACAAATACCCCATGTGCCCAAGCAAAGACTGAGGTGCTTATAGCAATGTATATGTCCCCCCAGCCCCTGGAGTGGAGGCTAGAAATTCTTCAGAAGAAAAGTGGACAATTGTCCCCTATATGAACTATTTGTTCAAAGCAAGGTTGCTGTGGGTTATATGGGAAGGGTGGGTTTTACACTAAGTACTAGTCACATGAAGATATATGAATGCCCTTGGGATTTTTGTAGCTCTGTTCATGTGCATGCAAATGGGTCAGGGCCAAATTGCCTTATGTAAAATCTCTCCCAGTCATTACAGTTTGAAGTGTCAGAAGGGGTTTATAGGGACAGTAATACATTGGATAACGTGGAAAATTTTAAGCATCTCCTGCTCAGATCTTTCTCTTTGCTGTTATTAACATGTTACTAGGAATACATCATGGAAGAACAGATGCTGTGGAACCAGACAAACTGGGTTCAAATCCCACTTTGCACTTTAACCCAATGATACTGCACACATCACTTATGGACTCTAAGCTGCAGTTTATTTTTCTGTGAGACAGAGATACTATCCACTTAATATATGATATGGAAAAGTCATGAAATACAGCAGGCATCTAATTAATGTGAGCAGTTAAAATTAATGGGAACCCAGCAGGAGTCAATATAAAACTTGTAGGTTTGGAAAATGTCATCAAGATCACTCAAATTTTTTTCTGAAAAAATAGTAATTTATCTAACTTCATTGGTGAGCTCTTGCTCCTAAGTAACTTGCAGACTCAGCTCTGATTTCTGGGAGGGGCTTCTGAGTAGTCATTGCCGCAGATAAGAGATCATGTCTCATTTTATTATCCATTCCCAGAGTTCTATCAACTAAACAAATGAACACCTCCATGAGCTGGGAAACAAGAGGGAGTTGACACTCTTTCTGCCTGTAAAGTACTTTTTGATTGTCTCTAATTGGTCTTTATCCTAAGCCAAATTGGTATACAGAGCGTCTTTCATGCAGGCTGCAATTCACCCATACCACACCAGGGCAAAATCCAGGAAGCAGAAAGGAGGCCAGGGACTTCTCAGGCAGAGAGAGGAATGCAGACTGGTTTCTAAGGGCAGGAAAGAGTACAAAAGGGCTAGAGGACAAACAAAGTTGCTGTTCAACTGGTTTATAAAATTGAAATTGTTCTGAACTTTCTTAAGAATTGGATATGGAAAGAGAAAAACAAAATAAAGCAAAACAGACATTTCTCCAGATCTACCCGTAAAAGGAAACTTGAATGACATTTCAGTTTATCTAGGTTGTGGCTGTCTTTGAAGTCCAATGTAAATGCCACTGCTTCTGGGAACCCACAGTATTCCTATGCTATAATTACTTATGCAACAAGGATATTCCCTGCTTGCAGCCACAGCTCAGAGTACACTAACACGCCCTAGGTCATCACAAAGAACAATTATGGTGGCCCTATGGGGTGGCCCTATAGGGTGGCACTATAGTGTTCTTAGGGGCTTGAAAATTGTGGGCAGAGGGTTTGCAGGTGAGTGTTTGAAACACAGACAGTACAAGCATCCCAACAGGGCTGATAAAGGGCTGAGGTCCTATGGTTCATAGCTCCTGGACATTCATAGGACACTCACACATTACTCCTCACCATGCTTCTTTGTGGGATCCACTGTCCCTGGCACTTTTTGGGCCATGGTCCAACTGGGCTGACTCTAAGGGGTAAATACTCCAGACTCAGGGCTCCCTTTCTCTATCTCCTCTTTAGTTTTCTACCCATTCTATTTTTTTTTTTTTGCCTTGCTCTCTAAACTCTCAATCTTCTCCTTAGCTTTTTTTAAAACCATAAAAGGGCTTACCGATTCCCCTAAAGAGCTTAATGTTTGGTAATAGACTGGAAAGTTTGTATACCCTTTATCGATACCCTAAAAATTTGTTTGCCATCATGTGAATGAGAAAGATCCAACTCCTAGAAGCACAAACTGGTTTCTTGCCAGAGTAAAGCATGTTTCCAACACTTTCTGATGAGTCATCATCTACCATGGCTGGATAAAAAGACTTTTTGCTAGAACAACAAAACATGAACTAAATAGAAACAAACAAAAGAACCCCCATAAAAAGATTCTTAATGGGCCACCTTGCAAGCAAGATCTTTGGTGGGTAACCTTGTATACTTTTATATAAATGTTTCTTATTCTATATGAGGTAAGGAGAAAGAAATGTGTCCTCACTTTTTCTGTGTCCTTAGCATTGTGCCTTACACCTGATATATTCGATATATCAGGTATACTCTCATATCTTTATTGTTACTTCTTCCGTTCTTCCTTATACAGCATAGTTTCAAGTCCCTTCGCCATTTCATTGTCATCGCTGACATATTCTTCCATATCTACTGCCTCTTCAAGTGAAGTTCTTGAAAGAAAATTAAACATTTCAGCTGTGGTCTGACCTGCCCTGCGCATAGACTGTAACAAGTCCATAACATTTAAAACTTCTCTGTAGAGATTAATACCAACCCATTAATCTGTACTTTTATGTTCACTCAAGCAGTTATAAACCGACCTAACTATTGGCTTTAAGCCATATTTCTGTATTTTGAGCTCATAGAAATCAGACAAAACTTCAATAAATGTCCCCAAACATTGTCAATTATAGTTCCCTGGTCTATTAGGATAATGTATTAAGTAGGATATAATTCTGTCCGCCTAGCTTAAACAAGATACAAGTTTATCTTTCTTTCATGGAAGGGTCCAAGCTGGTAAGCGGGCTTTGCTCCCAGGAATTATCAGGGACATAAGCTCTTGTTGCTGAACCACTCCCACATAATGCCCTAATCTGCATGGTCCAAAAGGCTGGGAAATTTAGTTTTATTTTACATAGCTAAGGTAGGCTGAATAATGCCCCTTCCCTTGAAGGATGCCTGTACCCTAGGATGCCTGTACCCTAATCCTTGGAACCTGTAAATGTGTTATATTATGTAGGAAAAACTTTGCAGGTGTGATTAAGTTAAGAATTTGGAGATGAGATAATTTAGGTGAGTCAAATGTAATAGCAAGGGTTCTTATAAAAGTAAGGCAAGAAAATCAGAAGGAAAAGGATGGAACCAGAGGGCATTGAGAAAGAATGAGGCGGGGCAGGGAGAGAGAGAGAGAAAGAAATTTGAAGATGCCATGCTGGTGGCTTTGAAGACAAAGGAAAGGTCCACAAGCCAAAGAATTTAGGCAGCCTCTAGAAGCCAGAAAAGGCATGGAAACGGATCATTTCCCAGAACCTCCAGAAGAAATGCAACCCTGATGACCTATTTAAGACTCTGACCTCTATATCTGTAAAATAATAAATTTGTGTAGCGTTAGGCCATTAAATTCATGGCAATTTGTTAGAGCAGTAATAGGGAACTAATATAGTATACATTGTCTCTGCTAAAATTTCTGTTACTATAGAAAAATGAAAGAAGAGATATGGGGCGGGGGGGCTGTAATTAACAGTTTCTACCATGACTTTTTGTGTAGTGATCTGAGGCCTGTTCCTAAAATTCACCTCTTTTGCTTCAAGTTTTCCATATTCTTTTGAAAATCTCATTGTTTATTTTGCTTGGACTCATTGTCAAACTCACAGGTCTATATTCTAGGAATCTTTTCTATTTCTGAAAATAATTTAGTTTTCCAGTCTTTCTCTTATTGTCCCTGATGCATTGGAGTCTTGGTGTAACTTGCAGGGGCTAGAGATTTGAAGTTGTTTAAAGAATTAGGGTGTTCCCACAATTCCTTCATGTATTCTGGAGCATCTATTCCCACCTATGAGTGTCCATTTACCCATTCAATTGGGAGATCATTCTCCCTGAGTCAGAATTAAGAAACGACATAGATGATAAAGAGTTTTGCATCCATCAGCAGTATACCATCATCATTCAGTAACAAACTCTGAAGTTCTGGCTTAAATTAGCTTTAGTGATATTAGATCACCTACTTTGGGTTTATGGAGGCCTGAGCCATTACTGCTCTCTTGCTCAATCAGAAAAATATGTAAAGATTCAGATTTCTCTGTAGGCCCTTTAAGAAATTGCTTGATTACCTTCCAGAAGAGATCAAATGCCGGCATTTCTGAGTCTCTATCCCCCTGAGGACTCTACTTCCTATACCAGCAATAGTTCCAGGGTGGCTAAAATTGATGCATTTGGTTACCTTAGTTCACCCAAGATCTGCCTCTTCTAAGAACCAATTACTCTCAGAGAAGTAGCCTATGGGATGACAACCAAAATAATTGGGAAATCAAATAGTTGTAAGGCTTAAAGTTTCCAAAAGATGAATGCATTTCTCTATTTTGTTCTCACCTGCTCTGTGTTCTCTCTGCCAAGACTCCTTCTGCCCCAGATTCATTGGCAGTCAAGGCAGGAGCCAACTGCCCACTGAGGAATCTTCGTTAAAATGCACTGCTCTTACTAATTAGGAGCCAAGGTTCTCCTATGGTGGGCTTGGCCTGGGTATTCCCATAATCTTCATAAATAGACTCTTTACTTTGCAAATGGTACTACCATAGCCAGGCATTTTGAATCTGGCAAATGCTCTGTGCATTTTTAACTGGCAGAGGGAATGTGTTAGCCCGAGAAGACAGAGGCATTCATCCTGAAGCAGGGACTCTGTCCTGACTTCACCCCACG
The DNA here is from genome assembly GCF_902729225.1 of Pteropus medius. NCBI lineage: Eukaryota > Metazoa > Chordata > Mammalia > Chiroptera > Pteropodidae > Pteropus > Pteropus medius. The sequence goes on along the minus strand of NW_024345861.1, from coordinate 4,295,381 downwards.
ATGTCTGGGCAGCAGGCAGCCAACACAATGGCATTCGCAACTACAATGCGAAGCAACCATATGGCCCAAATTTTCTGGGAGATCTTATTTCCCATCATTTTAATCTTTACAGTAAAGGGAACTTGTTAAATGCATAAAATGCATATGTAGTTTTTAAAAAGAGATCTAATTATTTTATCTTTTAAAAGACTATTTCTATCAATAAACTTACAAATCAGAAGAAAATTAGGTGAGTTCTTGGTCTCCCAAATATGCCTCTCCTCTCTGAGAATGTGTTTACTTTTTAAAATTCTTTCACCTATAAAACTCTATTATTCCTGTATGTTTAATGCTTATCATCATTTCTAGTACTAGTTCTTTTGCAAGGCCTGTTTTGATTTCCTCGATTAAATGTAACCTCTCTCTTTTCTGCAATGTCAATATAATTGTTTATCTCTCTTTTATGCCACCTATGTGTGGAGTGCCGAATCTGTGCCAGGTCCCACACTGAGCACTTTATATACATCTTTAGAGTAAACTTGCAACTTAGGTGTTATCCTCATTTTGTAAATGAGAGAACTGAGGCTCACTGACATCAAGAAACAAGTCCAGGAATATCCCTTGGCAAGGAGCAGAACAAAGCTTGAGATTCTGAATTGCAGTTCATAGTGAACTTTGTCCTCTCACAAGATTGCAGACCTATCTCTGTCACCTTAGCATTTCCTTTCTGCCCAAAGTACTCAAGTAAACATAGTCCTTGATTACAATCTAATTAGGGAAATAAAACATGTCTTCAGGAAAAATAGCTATATTAGAAGGCAGTCTAAAAGTGTAGTTGGTACAAGCAATATACCTGCTGCTGGTAAACTTACATTCTACAAAACTTACTATTAAAAGGTTCATGTGTCTGATTAAGTTATAGGCCAAGTTGTTAGCCCTCCCCCTAATGCTAATCTTATAATTAGCACTTCTCAAACTTTAATGTGAACCACCACGGATCTTGCTAAAATGAATATTCTGATGCATGTCTGGCTACATTTCTAACAAGCTCCCAGGTGATGCTACATTTTGAGTAGCAAAGTTCTAAGAGACGACTATAAACTATAATTAGGAGAACCTGGAATCAAAAAGAAGCAGGAGTTGGGGGGGTGGTGTGAGCTACAGAGATTAGAAGCCAGAAGAAAGTCATTTCTAAGTGGGAGAAAAGTGCAGGGTGCACTTCTTTGCTTACTAGTATCTCATATATAGGCCTCCATCTTTTCCCTATGTTGTTCCAACCTTTGCTTGGAAATCCCTTGTACATTCTCTCACCAACAAACTTTTATGCATCCTTAAGCCAGTTCAGAGGCCATTACCAGTAAACTTTGATGAACTTCCAGGCTGAGCTAGTGCTCCTTTCCTATGATGGTCAGTGTACATTCAGTCCTGTCTGCTTCCCCACATATTGAAGTCAGAGAATGCGTATTAAAGATCTGAAACAGATGCTCTTTAGTAAGCTGAGCTTACAGTGGAGACTAAAGGATAGGTAGAGAAGGCAACAATAAAACTAGAGATGGAAAAAAAAAATTAGGCAGCAAAGGAGTCTGTACCAGTCATCTGCTGCCAAATAAGGCTGTATAAAAAACAACCACAAAACCCAGTGGTTGAAACAATAAGCATTTATTTAAATCATGAGCATATGGGTCAGCTGGACAGTTCTGATCCTAGGTAGACTCTCATGTATCTGTACTTAGTTGGCAGACTGATGTTGCTGATCTTGACGGGGCTGTCTCACATATCTGAGACCTCAACTCAGGTCCTTGTGGTCCCTCATCTTTGCAGCTAGCCCAGGTTTGGGCTCATGTCCAAGACAGGGTTTCAAGAGAGAAAGTGAAACATGCAAAGCCTCTTAATGCCAAGGCTTGGATATGGCACACTGTTACTTTTGCTTCATTTTATTGGCCAGTAGGAGCTCAAAGGTTCAGTCCAGAGTCAAGAAGTGAGAAAACAGAGACTACTGCTTCATTAATGCTACAAGTTAACGAGTAAAGGGATGGCTATATGGAGGGGAATAATTGGAGCCATTTTTACAATCCACTGCCATAATTTTAGGTTGACTCAGACTCTGTGAGTCTTGACTTTAATGCTCTCACCTTCAGGAGACAACTGGGCTGCAAACCATAACCACTCTTCATTATTTGCACATCAGTCACCCAAGGAGAATGTTTTTTTCCAGACTTGCTTCTTAGCTGCTTCTTCCTACTGTCCAGCTGCCGAGTGTTCATATAATTCAGACTTGCTCTAAAATTAAAGCAAAATATGATTAGAGAGGTGAATCTGGTAGAATAAAAAGTATAACCAAATTAAAATGAAATATAAATATTTTTACATTAAGCTCCATTCAGATTACCTGTGTTCCCACAATCAATGTAGATACTTAAGGATTGTTAGTGTACATATATTTTTAATTTATTTTTTTGAATAAGTAATACATTAATTAAAGTATTAAAGAGTATATGAGAATCCTCCTTCATGCATTCTCCCCTACACATACATACCATTACTTAGTTCACCTCAAGATAAACAATGTTAATTTTTAAATATAATCTCCTAGAAATGCACATATAATTAAATATAAATACCTACATATGTCATCTCCTTGATTCTGCTTTTTGCTTTGTTTTTCAATTAACATTATATCTATATAAAGATTTTTACAAATCAGGGCATAAAACCTTTCTTATTTTTTGTTAGGGCTGCATAATTTTCCATTGTGCGGATGTATCATAACTCATTTAATCAATCTCTCATTGATAGCTATTTAATTTGTTTCCATTTTTTTTTTTACTATTGTATAATTAACACTTGCGAAAACTTGTGATAGCACAATGATGAATTCTAAAATTTGGCATTATGAATGGATTGATGACAATGACCGCTCTATTATCCTCTGAATGGAGTATTTGTTTTAGTTTATAACCTTGCAACATTAAAAACAAACAGATAATTCCATGAAGATGTTGGTTTGGGCTTGTGCCCAGCATTTTTAGGACTTTATATTCTCAGTGTCTTCTAGAGAAAGCCATATGGGATAGTGGGGAGATGAGGAGTGAGCAGGATTATATGATTAAAAATACAGGTGGCTATGATGCATTTTTAAAGGGCCGTTGAGACCTTTCTGGGGAAATGCCAATTTGTTCAAGCATCTCTTCATGCTTAGGAGCTTTTTTGCATTAGCTAGCTCTGCTTTGCTCCTGTCAACACTTCGTGTTCTGATAGGTGAATGGGTTGTGTGCAGAACTGTTGTCCTGAAAAAACTATAATAAAGCCATGACAACTGTACTCTCAGGGGTCCCAGAACAACTCAGAATAGTCTAACTACCAAATTCACCATTTAAGAATAAAAACAGCTTGTCTCTTAATTTGTTTAGAGCCATGAGGTACACCAATTCTTTCCAAATGCCAGTTCTTAGACTTGCTTCCTTAGAATCACCCCAGATGTGCTATTAAAAATTAGCTCTGTGGGCCCCATATCATCAGACCCATGGAACCAGCTTCTCTGGAATCTATAACAAGCTCCCTAGGTAACTTGGAAGCATTGTCAAGACAAGAAAATTTATCAAGGAAACAATGCAGATAAACATTGCTGCATTTAGAAACCAAGAAGTTCAAGCCTTATAGACTTAATATGTAGGACATATTAAATGTTCTGCACTCTATCATCAGCCTGATGCTCAGGTATGGAAAAGATTTATTCTCTCTTGCTTCAAAGAGTTCAAATGTGAAGCTCTATCCCGTCCTGGCTCCTCACTAATCCAGTGTCTGACAGGAACCCTGAATGCAACTCTGAAATGGTGATGTATGAGAAACGTGTGGTGGGTGATGTTGACCAGAGGACCAACCCAACTCTCCCCGTTCTGCCTGTGTTAATAGTCACAAGCCCTTTGGAGTAAGCAATGACCCCTTTGGTGGGAGGTGGGAGGTTAGATTAGGCACTGGGATTGGTCAGGCTAGCAAGGAAGCTAGTCTGAAGAGGGGTACTAGATATAAGGCTGGGCCACTGTGACACGGCAGGCAGGGATCGCTGCCCTAAGGTGATCCTGCACACAGAAGAGCAGTTGTTTTCTCAGTGAAGTTGTATAGACTCAGGCCATCAGGTTGTGGTGTGGGAAGGAGCAGGCAGGAGGATCCTTGGGTCCCCCCTTACTCCAGGGAGAATTGTCTGGTCTCAAAGTCCAGAGTTTATTTTAGGAGCTCTGCTTTTCCTAGGGGAAACTAGGTCTCCTCACCCATATGCATGGCCGTATTAGGGAATTCAGATGGGGCATGCATCCTGACTAGAAAGGAGCTGCTGACTCTGTGGGTAAATCGTCAGGGGTGGTCACTCTCTCCCAGACCTAATTTGCCCCATTATGTAGGGGAGACAGATTTTCCTATTTCTATGTAAATGCACTAAGAGTTTAATTTCCAAGATCCAACCAGGATGTTAAAGAATTTGCTATTTCAAGTTGTAGCTGTGCAAATAAATCTTCTTTTAAAACTCAAAAGCAGTTAAAACTCAAAAGCAGAGTCTTAATAGTGCTTAGTACATAGTTGGTTTTTAATAAGCATGTGGCAAATTAATGACAATAGATTAAGTATCATCCTGAAAGAAAGTGATACTTATATATAAAAAGATACCTTCTTCTATTATGTAAGGACATGGGAATATTCCTGTAGTTTTCTATGTCCTGAATCTACACTATGATTTTTACCCATAATGACTTGCAATAATCCTTTGTTCTTTGAAGGCATGCCACTTCTGTGAAAGAATAAATGAATAAAGTATTCACATGCAAATGTCTTCATGGATTTTTAGGTAAATCCTTTAGAGAGAACATAACACTATTCTAAATCCTCTTTCTCAAGTATCAATTCATGGTTAAACCCAAGGCAACCAAAAGCAGCTTTACTCTGTAGCTCCTTTTAGTTTCTACTTAGGTCTAGATGAAGTGAGCCAGAGGGGCCTAAGTAGTAACTGGTGGTAAAGATTTTGATTAAAGACAAGGTTTTGTCTCACTGAGTCAGGTATGAAAGGGATTTTGAAATGAAAGAGGGAGAAAAGAGAGAAAAGACAAAGGAAACCCAGAGGGAAGAGACTAAGACAGAGGGGAGAGAAAAGGCAAGAGGAATGTAATAACTATAAGGGAATGGAGATTTGAAGGGTTGGGGGTGGAGGTGGGGAGGGGTATATAGAGATAGAAATATAGATAGAGATAGAGATAGAGATAGAGATAGAGATAGAGAATAGAGAGAGATAGAGATAGAGATAGAGATTGATATCAGTTTAATTGATCTTTTCAAAGAACCAACTTTGTTTTTTTTATTGATTTTCTGTTTTCAATTTTATTGATTTTTGTTCTTAACTTTGTTATTTCCTATTGTTTCCCCTATCTCTCTCTAGCTGCTCCAGAATTTTTTCTTTAGTATTTAACAATTTCATTACAATGTATCTGCTATGGATTTTGTTAGACTTATGCTTTTAGAGATTTCCTGAGCTGCTTGAATCTATACATTAATATATTCCATAAATTTGGGAAGTTTCAGCCATTATTTCCTCTAATAGCTTTTCTGTATTCCATTCTTTCTATTCTCTTTCTAGGATGTCAATGACATGAGTGTTAGAACTTCGGCAATATCCCATATGTTCCTAAGTCTCTGCTCAATTTTTTTTCCAGGTTTTTCTTTTCTGTTGTTCAGATTGGATAGTTTCTATTGATCTATTTTCAAGCCCATTGGTTCTTTTCTCTGACCTCTCTATTCTGCTATTGACCTCATCCAGTGCATTTAAAAAAATTTTAGTTATTGTATTATCTATTTCTAATCTTTCCATTTGTTTCTTTTTATATCTTTTATTTCTTTACTAAGACTTTGTATCTTTCTATTTGGTTCAACCTTATTTCTTGGAGAATTTTATAATAGCTACTTCAAAGTCATTGTCTGATCATTCTAACATCTGTATCATCTTATCTTTAGCATCTGTTGATTACCTTTTCCAGTGAGAGCTGAGATTTTTCTGTTTCACTGAATGCCAAGTAATTTCATATTATATTCTGGACATTTTCAATATTATATTATGAGACTCAGGGTCTTACTTAAACTATATGGAGAGTGTTGACATTTTTGTATTAGTAGGCAATCAACCTGGTTGGTTTCAGTACATACGTTCTGACTATACTTCTATGTGTGTGGTTCCAATGTCAGTTCAATTTTCAAAGTTTTGCAATGCTACTCAGATCTGCCTCCACACCTACATGACCCAGTGACCAGTCTTAGATTGGGGCAGTGATCTCTCCCATAGCTCAGTTTTCAGTCTATAGTCTGTCGTTTAGGGTCAGATCCATTTAAGTGAAACTTGTCGATAAGCTCAGGAATTTGTTAACAACATCCCAGTTCCTCCCTCTTCACAATATCCCCAGTACTTTCTGGTTCCATGGGGCTCTACTTTTCATTCTTCTAATTAGAAAACTGGGGCTTTAGTCCTGTTACTCTGCTGCATACCTCCATGAGTATACCTAGTTCTGGGGCCAAGTGGCAGAAGGACAGAGAGATAGAAAAAGCAATAGGGAGCACTGACTCACTTGAGACCACAGCTCCTCCAATCAGCAGGGACATTTTCCCTTTCTCAGAGTTCTAGGTGTCCATGGGCCCCATTGCTGCCATGCCACCATCACATCAACATTGTCTAGGGAATGGAGCATAACAGAGCAGAGAAAAAGAAAGAGAAAACAGACCATGTTCTCCACTCCTCCTAAGCTTTAGGAGTCTCCTTTCTGCTTGTTGAGCTGGAAGAAGACAGCTTCTATAACTCTCTCTACCCATGTCCGATTCTCACTTCTAGTTTTCAGGTTTCCTTGAGTCCAGGCCAGTGGACACCAAAGGAAAAAAGTGGGGAGTAGGGGACTGATTTCTGGTTCTGCGGTACTTCAAATTCCAGTCTTTTTTCCCAATCCACTGGCTATCATTTATTTCCCAGTCTTCAAATAGCTGTTCCAATTATTCTTTACAGTTTTTATAGCTGCATTCGGTAGGAAAGACAAGGTAGAGTATGCTTATTATATCTCTTATGCTTCTATTTTGATTCACAGGGATTCCGTCTAGCTGTACTTAACAGGTTATAAACTGAGGAACTAGATTTTTAACTTTCACTTTATTTCATTCTGAGAAAAATGCACAATAGCAAAAATCACTAAGGGAAAAGTTTATCTATCAAGGTAAGTAATATGTGCATCATTTCTTAACTTCTTAGATTACTTTGCTTCTTCTTTAAGATCATGGGAAAGAGAAATCAAAGATAGAGCTTAGTTATTATGTACTATACATAGCCCCTGAGAAAAATGTCTGTGATGTCTTAAGATACTTAGGACACAAAGTAAGCAGGGGACCTTAATCTTAGAGTTGTGGTTTAGGAAAATAGATTACTGTCCATACAGAAAGGTCTTCCATGTATGCCTCAGGATTTAACTGTGATTCAAAGAAAAACCCTAACAATCTTGCTTTCTCAAAACTTTTGAAAACATACAGTAAATTGCCAAGACCAGGATGTTCTTTATCAAGGACTTTCAAGGAAATAAGATTTAATCTGTTTTTTCTGTTGGCCTGTTGGGGCAGGTGAATTCCAGAGAGTGATGTTTGTTTTCTATAAACTCATCAAACCATTGTTGAACAGAATCTCAATATATATTGTCAGTGGAAACATAATTTGGGTCAATGAATCATAAATTCTATTTGGATAATTTGCCAAAGACAACATTGAGAACATAGCTATCTCAATGGGGGAAAACTATAAAGAGACACTCATAGCTAAATAGCATGGAAGTAGGATGGGGGGTGGGAAAGAAGTGAAATATTCTGCCCAACAGATTGAAGATTTCTCTTTAACAAATTAAATAGTCATTAAGCAGGTAGATTTTTTTTTTTTAACTCCAAGTGCTAGAAGTGACTAAGAATCAGTTAACAAAGGCTAAACTGCTACAAACAAACAGGAACATGACACTTAAAGTAAGTCCCTTAAGATGTTCAGATGACTAATTCTGTTCAATATATCAACCCATAAACTTGTTTTTCGGAACAAATCTATAGACATTAAATGCAACAACCTCATGGGGCTCTTGTCCTAGTTTCTGTAGGTTACTGAAAAACAGTTCATATGTTGGCTTTATCTTTCCTTCCTCTTGCTTCACAAAATTTAGGTGGTGCTGTTGATGATGGTGGGAGTGGAGTGGGGGAAGAGCAGAGGAAATGAATGCAAATAAGGATAATATGTTCATTAAATGTGGCCTTTTCTCAACACAATTTTATCTGCTTTATAAGTGAAGAAATGGGATCAACAACAATAACAAAGAAGCCCAAGTCATCTTTATTCATTCCAGGAATAATGCCAGGATTTTCAACTCTAATGCCCTTCTGTTTAGTTCATGAGGGTCCTAGAGAAAGAGAATTTTACCTGAGGGTCTATGTAAAACCAAGGTCAGACAATTCTTTATTTACTCTTTACTACCAACATCTCCACCAGTCCTCAAGAGCATTGTGCAATAGAGAATAGCTGTCCTTTGTTTTAGACAAAGATGAACAAGAAAAAACTATAGTTTAATTGCAATAGAAAGCAGTTAGATTAGACGTGAGAAAGAATTGTTGGACTCCAAGAATTGTGAGTCAAATGAGTTACAGACAAGAGTGGCAGAATCCTCTTTCTAAAGATTTTACAGACAACTTTCTTTTTGGGGTGGTCAAAAACAGTCTTCCTAGGAGACCAATTACCAAAATTCAGCACCTGGAATCTACCATTTTTATACTCAATCTTCTGGTTAATAAAAGGGTTCCAATTCTGACCCTCAATGCAGGTCTCTACACCATGACTGCTGAGGCAGATATCTTTTGTCTATAGCTGCAGTGTTTCTGTCTCATGAGACCCCAGTCCACAGGGATCTTCTGTTTCATGTGGGGATTGGAAAGAGAAAAAAATCTTCCTTTATTCATTCCAGGAATAATGCCAGGATTAATGCTCATTGGAAAAAAATCTTCCAACGAGCAATTGAGTCCCTTTATTGGGGAAATGGTACGTAAGTTTCTCAATTGGAACAGAAAACCACAGCAAAAGTTTAAAAGACGTTCTTAGTACCAATCCAGCAGCAACATCCTAAAGCTGGAATTCTCAAACCTGGTTGCCCATTAGAATTGTTGTAGACTTTGGGCCTCATCCAGTCTAATTAAATCAGAAAATCGGATGGTAGGGCCCAGGCATTGATATATATATTTTTAAGTTTTTCAGGTGATCGGAAAGTGCATCCTGGGTAGAGAAGCACCATGTGAGTTTAGTTGATAATCAGTGCCCTCTTTGAGATCGTTTTAGTAATTCAAACATACTGGCTGGACCAACGGAGGGGAGTACAAAATGTCTACTTACTTGCATTGGTGCCATTTACTGGCATTCAACTGCTATTTTGGAGGATTAGAGCCCTGAGCATTATACTATGAACAGGTGGCCTGCTCCTTGGCTGGGAGCCTGAAGGGAGCCACTTCAATAGCCTTGTTTCAAGAGCCCAGGAAGATAGAAATTGCAACTCTCCGGGCCGTGTCTTGAAGGCTCCCTCCAGAGAATGGGAGCTGTGATTTTGTTTGCAAGGCTGAGGGTCTCCAAGCTGTTGATCCATCTTTAGCACTCACAAGGCAGAATGTATACAATTTCCAGAACACAACAAAACAGTTGTCCGTAGTACAAAGGAGATACAGTATTTGTGAAGGCCTTGTGGCTGAGAATGTAAAGGCAACAAAGCACCGGGGTTAGGAATTACAGTTCTGGATTTGGACCACCTTAGGGTCAAGTCCCACCATGTAGTAGCTTTGTGCCCATAGGCATATTACTTAATTTCTTTTAGTTTTTCTCTTCTTTACCTATAAAATGAAGATAATAATAGTAACTATCTCATATGGTTGTGAAGATTCATGGAAATAATGAATGTAATACTTAGTATAATGCATCCAATCAAAACTGCCTATATTTATTTTGTTGGGGTGGGTGTTGCAATGGAGGCTGTGATGTTGGAAGGGGTTGAGGAGTTTTCCTCAACAAGGCTGTGGCATAGGAAACTGAGAAGGAGGTGGGAGGGAGAGGCATTGGACAGGACACCAGGCTGGTACTGACAGGTCCCCTCAAAGTCAAGGTGCACACTTGCTGGGCCTTTGCAGCCCCTGCACTTGATAGGAAAGGAGAGTGTCCCTCAGCATGGGGCTATGTATAGTCCCATATCTGCTCAACCTTAAAAGCAGTAAAGTTATCACCTGGCTCTTTGTCCTCTTCAGCATCCCTGGAGATTCTGAATAAGAAATTATTCAGGGGACCAAAATATCTGCATCTTTTTAGGAGTTCTCTGGGTGATCTTGCTGTACAAGCAGGTTCGAGAACCATAGTACAGTCTGCTCAGTCTAATGAAAAGGAGTCCTGAAAGCACCTCTGCCTGAGTTTGCTTGCTCACTCTGTGTTTTACTGACAGATCAGCAGTTTATAATCCCATGAAACAGTTTGAAGATCAAAACCAATTTGATCTTCACAACAGTTCTGCAATGAAGGCATTGCTATTCCTATCTGGAGAAGTTGAGAAAGTTGAGATTCAATTACCTCATCCAATAAGATGGACAGATGGCATTATAACCCTCAGTCTTACAGTATAGAGATGAGATTGGGCAAGAGAAGCAAGAGCGAGCATCTTTGGAGACAAGCTCCAGCTGATGACTGAGCCTCTTGTAATCTTCTGTCCTTTTTTTCCCCAAACCCACCTCTCTACAAGCATGGAGGGAGGGAAATAACCCAAACGAATACCTATCACATGCTAAGAACTGTGTTTAGGTATTTTCAGAGCAGGGAGCTGACTAGACACTGTCCTCTGAACTACCAACCAACAGAGACAGCAAATACATTTGAAGAATACCTTTATTTGGCTTCTGATTCTCATGAAGACATTACTATTAAAACCCATAACTCTGCCTCACACAGCCTCATCTGTCTCAAAACCCTTATCAGCATATCGTTCCTAGCAATCAGTTGAATTTGGCATTAAAACTTTTGACTATTTCTGCCTAGTCTGTATCATTGAACTAGTTTCCCATGATTCTGAAGCCTTGCCTCTAACCTTCACAGACATGGCTGGGCCCTGATGCCACATCTTGCCCCCACCAGCACTCATTCCTGTGAGTTGCGCTCCTGTGTTGCTGCTGCTCCCGTAGAATAATAATTTGAAGCCTTAATGGCACTGCTCTTTAGTCTTTAAATTTAGTGTTTCCTGAAACTTTCCACTGCTATCTCTTATCCAGTGATTTGATTAGTCTGGCTCCAGTCAAACTCAAGTTTGCCAAGCTTCAGTAAACAGTATAGGCAAGGGAGTTAACTTTTGGGAGACAATTATATATTCTGTTCAGTTCCTCATTATTCATTCATTCACACATATTTACTGAGCTCTTTCTATGTCTACAGTGCTGATCCAGTAGTAAGCTAGGAGTTAGGAATACACTGGTGAATAAAATAGTCTCACATATGTGGAATTTAGAACTTAAGCTTCTAGTGTAGGTGTCTCTGAGGGTACCTACTCTCATGGCTCAGGGGTCTCTGAGGAGGTATATTTCAGTTGGGACCTAAAGGATGGTGTAGCCAGACAAAGGTGGGGAAAAAAAGGATTCCAAGCATAGGAAAGAATATGTGTGATGATTAGAAGTGAGACAGGGTTGACCTACTACAGAAATTGGAAGAAGTTCAGTAGGACTACAGTGTTAAGCATGTGTGATATATTATTCTTTTTAATGCGTGTGTCACATTATGGTCTGAGTATCTGACTACCTTTCTCTTCACACTAGCCTACAAGCTCTATGAAAGCCACATCTGTTGTTTTATCTTTATATTCTCAGAAGCCAGCCCAGGAGCATTTATATAATAAGTGCTCAATAAATGCTTGCTGAACCAAACTGAATGGAGCCAATGCCCTGGCTTTGGCCTTGTCTCGTGACTTCCTCTTTTATAGCACTCTCATTCTCAGCTCACGTCCTTGAATTTGCCTGAGTTACAGCAATACTCTTGCTACATGAGTAGAATGTGGCAATGAATGAGAGGAAGTGGAAACATCTTTGAGTATTTTGATGCACCAATAATTCAGAATTTTGTAGCTAGAATATTTGTCTATGCTAAACTCTTAAAATAAGGTAGGAGTATCTCGGCATGAAAACCTTGCCATAAAGAACAGTTTTTTGGTGTCCTAATTCCCACAGGTGTTTAATTCACTATCTAATTTGTTTTCTTCCAAAAAGCCTGGGTATTTTCAAACAAGTTATACTTTATTAAGTTATTAAGAAAAACACATGCTTAATAACTAACTTCTAAAAATGTTTTCTTATAAGGCTCTCCTTGACTTTCAGTGAGTCTAAGAAAATCTGGAGAAAGGCTGTGTTGGGCCTATCAAGTTGCCCCCTGCTACTCTATAAATGAAGGTGAAGGTCCAGTTTAGCTCTTTTTAGCTTTCCTGGATTCCCTATGCTGGGTGATCCCCCTACTGTTAGAGAGCCCTTGGTTTCAGTAGCAATTGGGACACACTCAGCATACCATTCTGCCCCCATGCCCTATTAGCCCTTTAGGAGAGATAGTCCTGGTCAAAGCAGCTCACAGTCTTTCACAATCTTTCACAATCTTAGCACCCAACACTATCTTTCCTTTCATTACTTTTCCCACCAGGTGTCCTAATATTTAAGTAAAATAAACAATTTATTTTACACACTTGCAGATGGAATCCAAAATCCTTTTAAATCTCATTTTCAATGTCCTAATTGATACACAAAGGAAAACCAGCCAACTATTGCTAATGCTGCTGCTGCTATTACTACTACATCAGCTGACATTTATTTAGCATTTAACCAATATTAAGTCATTTAATTTTCATAACAATCTTCTGAGCTGGTACATTTTTCTTAAAGTTGAGGAAGCTGAGGCAGTCTGGTTCCAAACTTTGTGTTCTTAACCATCGCAATATGTTTCTTCTGTAGAGAACAATCACTGTAGTAGAGTGAAAAGAAAGTGGCCTTTGAGGTTGGAAATATCCTTGGCTTTGATACTTAATTAGTTGAACAATCGTGAGCAGGTTACTTAACTTCACTGAACCTCAGTTTTATTATCTTCAAAATAAGTATAATTCCTACCTCAGAGTAATGAGAAAATGAAAAGAACATCAAAGGATCTCACACATCAGCTAGGAGGAAGATGGCAGACTAGGTAAAAGCACGATTCATCTCCTCCCAGGTCCACATTGAAATTACAACCAAATTATAAAATAATCAATGTGGAGAATCACCTGAAGTCCAGCTGATCATAGCACCTATGTCTGATAATATAAAGGAGCCACATCAAAGCCGGTAGGAGGGGCAAAGTCCCAAATTGGGCTGGACCCACACCCATGGGTGGCAGAGGAACACCAGGAGGGAGAACAAGGCTGCAGAAGCTCCTTTGAAGGAGAGGGGAGTCTTGGCCTCATTTGGGTTCTCCCCAGCCCAGGGTCACAGCCCAGGGAAGAGGAGAATCCAATAACTCTGACTGTAAAAACCAGAGGGAATTCTGGCCATCTGAGTGAAATAGAAGAAAACTGAAACCCTAGATATCCCTTTGAAGGACCCATGCTCAGGCTTTCTGACCTGTGGACACTCACCCAGGACACTGGCAGTAGGTCAGAGGCTCCAGTGTGATTCATACCAAGAAAGTCTGCATTACCTGGCACCAGAACGAAGGCTGGAAGGGCGGCCACCATCGTGCCTTAGTCTGGCCCCCCTACTGGGAAATCTATAGGTCCCTCCCACAGGGCCATTAGGAAGCACTGGATTGAGGATATCAGCCTGCCCCATCCAATCTGCAGATTGCCTTGGGCTTTTGTTGCTGGATGGTTGCCAAGCCCTGCACAGTTTCAGGGCCAAGTATTTGCAGCTGGCAGCCAACATTGTGAGCCGCAATTCTGAGATAAGGTCAGGCAGATCGCTGCTGCCAACACAAACTTGGGTGGATCTCGGGAATGTGTGAGCCAGTCCCAGAGAGCAGGTGGTCTTTCTGTGATCTGGGACTTCTGTAGGAACACACAAACGGTTACCAAAGTTGCAGCAAGACTGAGGTTGTATTGATCTGACTGCCATTGTCGCTCTGAGATCCCACCCCACCCTACCCACAAATCTCCCAGGCGGCCCATTGACAGAGAACTGCCACAGCCCTGCCTCTCCCCTTCTGTGAACTCCTAATCCACACAGGCAACAAACTTTGGCTAGCACTGGGCGGGCACTGTATTGAAATCTGTGGCAGGCAGACCTCTGCTGCCTGCAAGAGTTGCAATATTGTGTCTGGGGAGCTCAAGGTTCTGTGGAACAACCCTAGAAGGCAACTGGTCTCACTGTGATCTGTGACTACAGTGTGAATACCCAGGCATAGAAGTTGCAGCAAAACTGAGGCTGTATTGGCCTGATGGCCCTTGTCTCCCTGAGATCCTCCTTCACCCAAGCCACAAAGCACCTGCGGCCCATTGACAGTCAACTTCCTGTGCCCTGTTCAGCTCTGGGGTTGTGCAGTCTGCACAGGCAACATACTTTGACTAGCACAGTGAACACATTTCGGAGAAAACAGTTGTGGGCATACCACTGCTGCCTGAGAGGATTCCAGCAGTCTGAATTGGCTTGACAGTCCTTAATTCCCTGAGCTCCTACCCCATTTAATACACAAAGTGCCTGCTGTATGTTGATAGTCAGCTGCCCCTGCCCTGGGGTAGCACATTCAGGCCATAGGTGGGCAGCAGCTGACATTGCGATGAGTGGAAACTTGTACAAGGAGCCACAGAGACAGCATTAGTGTGTAAACTGACACTACAGTAGCAGGGGGAAATTTACTCAATAGACCTGGAGACTCCCGGGGTCCCTACACCACCCATCACGCATATCACCCAGAGGCTCATCCAGTTTCAGAGATTCACAGGCAACTGACAAGCAGTGTTAGGCCTTGAGAAGCGCTGGTACCTCTGCTAAACTGTCAAAGGTCAGGGACGGGATAACTGACCACTGCCTACAGAGTTGTCTCTTCTGCTTACCTATAGATCCAGCATAGGCAACAACCATCTGTGGTTCACTTTGTAACTCCTACCGGGTACCCCTGAGCAATCAAAAGCAGCAGCTGACCTTGGCCTATGAGGAAGCCCCTTCCAAAGGACCATGAAACCAATGTATCTGGAGGCTGGCACCAGAAGACAAAGGAGCAACTCCTGACTAGTCCCATTAGTGGTATACACAAAGGGTGGTTGCAACAAGTACACAAGCCTGCTACAGCAAATCCCACTCAGTGGGGTTAGTCCCCACACAGCAACTCTTACACTGTGGGTGCAGCCAATTTCCACAATTAGTCAGCCTGAGCATTAATCCAATCCACTGATCTACGAATAACAATAAAGGCTTGGCAACAACAGAAGATCACTCACAAGCCATGCAAAGATCACATCCAGAGCCCCTGGCATAGGGAATCAGGGAGAGTGCACTATTGGGCCACACAGGACACCTTTCGCATTGGGCCATCTGGCTAAGACTGAGAGATGAAACAAATATTCTTGACACATAGAAATGAACACAGAGAGGCTAATAAAATGAGAAAACAAAGAAATATGCCACAAATGAAACAACAGGAGAAAATTCCAGAAAATAAACTAAATAAAATGGAGGCAAGCAATCTACCAGAGACAGAATTCAAAATATTGGTTATAAGGATGCACAACAAACTTATGGGGAGAATGGATGAAAATAATGAGAACATTAACAGAGAGATAGTAAGCATAAAAAAAGGACATAGATATCATAAAAAAGAACCAGACAGAAATGAAGAATACGATAACTGAAATGAAGAATACTAGAAGGATTCAACAGTAGATTGGACAAAGCAGAAGATTGAATCAGTGAACTGGAAGACAAAGAAGCAGACTATATGCAATCAGAACAAAAAAAAGGAAAAAGTAATTTTACAAAATGAGGATAGTTTAAGAGACCTCTGGGACAAATATCCAGATCATAGGAGTACCTGAAGGGAAGAGAGAAATAGATTGAGAATCTATTTGAAGAAATAATGAGGATCTCTGGAAACATAGCAGAGTGAGAGACATCCCCAGATCTTTCCCATTGACACAACAATAAGCTGAACATCTAAAACTCAACAAAAAACACCCAAACTGCACACTAGCACATCTGAGGGTGGGATCTGCACATAAGAGCTACCACAGGTCAGAACCCTGTATCAGGCGATAGACCAGGAGTAATAAAGAAGCTGCCTCTGGTAGCTGATGGAGCTCCTTGCAGGAGGCGGGGAGGGGTGAAAGAGTGGAGAGTCCTGTGATAAGTTCCCCAAACAGCCCTGCCTAGGAAAGCTGTAGGGCCTGGAATAGCCCTGCCTGGGAAACCTGCAGGACCCAGTCATTAGGGCAGAAAGCAGAGAAGAAGGACGGGAATGTAGAGGAACAGCAGTTGATTTTTACTGGCCATGGTTGCAAAACTGAGGCTGAGCCGCAGCCCCCAACCCCCAACCCAGAGAGCCCCTCCCCCATAACCACCAAGACCAATCACTGCGGAGCACCAAAGGAATCTGAGCAAATGCCGAGACTGTCGCTGACACTGACAACTACTAAAACGGAGGGTAGCGAGCATGATTAAAATTCTACAAAAATTTAAAAAGCATTAACACTTTATATAAAACAGGGATCCAAGAGGCTTAGACACCACCTACTGGAAACCAAAAAAAAAGTGCCTTCTTTGCAACAGGCTAAAGAGACACCTTTATATAATAAATCTTCTTTCTGGAAAAACAGTAGAATACATTTCTATTAATGCTCAGACGGAGAAATAGTCCATTAAACACCATGAACAACCAAGGTGACAAGGGATCGCAGAAAGAAAGAGAAAAATCTCCAGAAAAGCTTACAGACATAGAAATATGAAACTTAAATGACTGAGAATTCAGGATGGTACTTCTGAAAAACTCAGTGAGAGTTTTTAATTAGGAGTAGTGACTATCATGCAACTCAAATCAACAATTTCAGAAACTAAAAAAAACAACTAAATGAGCAGAGCAAAGAGATTGAAACCCTCAAAAAGAACCAGATAGAACTGGAGAAGAACACACTGCAGGAGTTGAAAAAAGAAATAACAAGCGTGGGAAATAGAGTTGACCAAATGGAGAAAAGGATCAGTGATATCGAAGATAGAAATCTAGAAATAAATCAGAGGGAAGAAGAGAGAAACCAAAGAATGAAAAATAATGAAAGAGAAATTCAAGAACTAGCTGATACCATCAGGAGAGGAAACATAAGAATAATGGGCATTATTGAAGGCGAAGAAAAGGAACAGGGATTAGAAAGCATTTTCAGACAAATACAAATAGTTGATGAGAATTTCCCAAAGCTAAGGAATGAGCTGGAGCTTGGAATTCAGGAAGTCAATTATCTCAACTCAAAAAGGCCTTCACCAAAACACATCATATTAAAATTATCAAAAATCAACAATAAAGACAGAACTTTAAAGGCAGCTAGGAAGAAAAAAAAGGTAACATATAAAAGTAAACCAATCAGATTATCCTGACTTCTCAGTGCAAACCTTACAAGCCAGAAAGAAATGGAATCAAATATATAAACAATTAAGTGAAAGGAACAACCAGCCTAGAATAATGTATCCAGCTAAGCTCTCCTCTAGATATGAAGGAGATATTAAGACTTTTCCAGACATACAAAAATTGAGGGAATTCTCCACTATGAGGCCTGCACTACAGGAAGTACTGAAAGGAGTCAGTTCACCTAAAACAAAATGACAAAACAAACAAACAGACAAACAAACAAAAAAAACATAATTAGGAGTAAAGTGACTATCATGCAAATAGAAGCAGAGGAATGCAACACAAACTAAGAACAGGGCATATAAGCTTAAATAATAGTAAGAGAATTGTTATAACTACATAGTAATGAAAGTTCAGCATACATAGAAACAAATTGTGATAACAATGACTGAAAAGTGGGGGATTTGCAAAGGGGAATGGAGATAAGGCATGCACAGAAGAAAATGGATGACTGTATATATAACTATCTTTTACATATTCATGATGATAACCACATGCCAAAGATTCAGAACAATTGTATATAACATAAAACAAGAAGGACCAGAGGGAAAACACACAAAAGCCAACCAAAATAAAGAAAGCAGAAGCACAAGGACAAGGAAGCAATAGAAACACTGAGCTACTGGAAAGCAAAACATAAAATGGCTATAAGAAGACCTCATATTTCAATAATCACTCTAAATGTAAATGAATGAAACTCACCAATAAAAAGGCACAGAGTTGCAGAATGGATCAAAAATCAAAACCTAACCATATGCTGCCTCCAGGAGACACATCTCAGCTCCAAAGACAAATATAGATTTCAAGTGAAAGGGTGGAAAATGATATTTCAAGCAAATGGCATTCAGAGAAAAGCTGGAGTAGCAGTACTAGTATCAGACGAAATAGACCTCAAAATCAAAAAGGTAAAGAAAGATACTGAGAAACACTTCATAATGATTATTAATATTAATATCTATGCTCCCAATCAGGGAGCCCAGAAATATATAAAGCAATTACAAACAGAACTAAAGGAAGAAACAGATCAAAACACTATCATAATAGGGGAACTAAATACTCCATTATGGGATATGGACATATCATCCAAATAAAAAATCAATAAGGAAATAACGTCCTTAAATGACACATTAGACCAATTGGACATAATTGACATTTACAGAGCCTTCCATCCCCAAACAGCTGCTTATACATTCATCTCTAGTGCACATGAGATATTCTCAGGAATTGACCACATACTGGGGCACAGAGATAGCCTCAACAAATATAAGGGCTGAAATTATACCAACAATATTCTCTGATCATAATGCTTTGAAACCAGAGATCAACGGCAAAAAAAAAAAATCAGGAAGAAACACACATACTTGGAAGTTAAACAACAATAACTGGCTCAGAGGAAAAATAAAAAGCGAGATCAAGAGGTACATAGAAATGAATGATAATGATAGTACAACATATCAAAATTTTGGGGACATGGCAAAAGCAGTCACAAGAGGAAAGTTCGTATCATTACAGCCCTATCTCCAAAAACAAGAATGAGCCCAAATAAACAACCGAATGCTTCATCTAATCTTGAAAAACTATAAAAGGAAGCCTAAAGTCCGCAGAAGGAAAAAAAATAATCAAAATTAGAGCAGAAATAAATTAAATTGGGAACAAAAAGACAATAGAAAAATAAATGCAACAAAGAGCTGGTTCTTTGAGAAGGTTAATAAAATTGACAAAGTCCTGGCTAGACTCACTAAAGAAAAAAGAGAAAGGACACAAATAAACAAAATCAGGCATGAAAGGGGAAATTAGGACTGATATTGCAGAAATGCAAAGGATCATACAAGAATACTATGAAAAAGTATATAACACCAAATTTAATAACCTAAAAGAAATGGACCAGTACTTAGAAAAATACAATCTTCCTAGACTGAATCAAGAAGAACTGGAAAATCTAAATAGACTCATCAGTAGTATGGAAATTGAAACAATCATCAAAAACCTACCAAAAAGTATAAGTCCAGGACCAGATGGCTTCATCAATGAATTCTACCAAATATTCAAAGAAGATTTAATACCTGTTTTCCTCAAACTCTTCCAAAAAAATCGAAGAGGAGGCAATACTTCCCAACTCATTTTATGAGGCTAATATTACTCTGATACCAAAACCCGGTAAAGATAACACACAAAAAAGAAAACTACAGGCCAATATCTCTCATGAACACAGATGCAAAAATCCTGAATAAGATACTAGCGAACTGAATACAGCAACATATTAAAAAGATTATACGCCATGATCAAGTGGGCTTCATCCCAGGGGTACAGGGATGGTCCAACATACACAAATCATTTAATGTGATACACCACATAAACAAATTAAAAGTAAGAATCATACGATCATATCAATAGACGCAGAAAAAGCCTTCAACAAGATACGGCACCCATTTATGATCAAAACACTTAACAAAATTGGTATAGAAGGAAAGTACCTTGACATAACAAAGACCATATATGACAAGCCCTCAGCCAACGTCATACTTAACAGTGAAAAACTAAAAACCTTTCCTCTAAGATCAGGAACAAGGCAAGGCTGTCCACTATCGCCACTCTTATTCAATATAACATTGGAGGTCCTAGCAAGTGCAATCAGGCAAGAGAAAGATATAAAAGGCATCCAAATAGGAAACGAAGAAATCAAACTATCACTATTTGCAGATGACATGATTCTCTATATAGAAAACCCTAAAGCCTCCACAAGAACACTACTAGAAATGATGAGCAAATACAGTAAACTCACTGGATACAAAATTAACATTAAAAAATCCATAGCATTCCTATACGCTAATAACAAAGTGCCAGAAAAAAAAAGTGAGAAAAATAATTTCCTTTGCAACTGCAACAAAAAAGAATAAAATACCTAGGAATAAATCTAACGAAACATGTGAAGGACCTACATAATAAAAACTATAAGACCGTATTAAAAGAAATCGAAGAAGATACAAAGAAATGGAAAGATATACTGTGTTCTTGGATTGGAAGAATCAACTTAGTTAAAATAACCTTATTACCTAAAGCTTTATACAGATTTAATGCCATCCCCATCAAAATCTTATCGGCATGTTTTAAAGAAATAGAACAAAAAATCATCAGATTTGTGTGGAAGCACAAAAGACCCTGAATTGCCAAAGTCAATCAAAAAAAAAAAGAACGAGGCTGGAGGCATCACTCTGCCCAATTTCAAATTATACTACAAAGGAAAAGCAATCAAAACAGCATGGTATTGGCAGAAAAATAGACACATGGACAAGTGGAATAGAATCAAGAGTCCAGAAATAAACCTATATTTCTATGGGCAAATAATTTTTGACAAGCCAAAAACACATAGTAGAGGAAGGAAAGCTTCTTCAATAAGAGGTGCTGGGAAAACTGAAAAGCCCCCTGCAAAACAATAAAACTATACTGTTGTTTATCACAATACACTAAAATTAACTCGAAATGGATTAAGAGTTTGAATATAAGACCTGAAACAATAAAATGCATAGAAGAAAACATAGGAATGAAACTCAAGGAACTTGGACTTAAAGAGGATTTTATGAATTTGACTTCAAAAGCAAGAGAAGTAGAAGCTAAAATAAGTAAATGCAACTATATCAAACTAAAAAACTTCTGCTCAGCAAAAGAAATCATCAAGAAGATAAAGAAACAACCATCCGAATGGGAAAATATATTTGCAAGCACACCTCTGATAAGTGCCTAATATCCAAAATATACAAAGAACTCATACAACTCCATAACAACAACAAAAACCTCACAAATGATCAAATCAAAAAATGGGCAGAGGACCTGAACAGACACTTCTCCCTAGAAGATGTACAAATGGCCAACAAATCTTTGAAAAGATGCTTAACATCACTAGCTATTAGGGAAACGCAAATGAAAACCACAATGAGATACCATCTCACACCTGTTAGAATAGCTACAATCAACAGGACAAGTAATAACAAATGTTGAAGAGAATGCATAGAAAAAGGAACACTTATACACTGCTGGTGGGAGTGCAAATTGGTACAGCCACTATGGAAAACAGTATGAAGTTTCCTCAAAAACTTAAGAATTGATCTACCATATGATCCAGCAATCCCTCTACTGGGTATTTACCCCAAACTTGAAAATCCATAACCAAAACGATATTTGCACATCGATGTTCATAGCAGCATTATTCACGGTGGCCAGGACATGGAAGCGACTGAAGGGTCCTATGATAGATGATTGGCTTAAGAAGCTGTGGTACATATATACAATGGAATATTACTCAGCCATAAGAAGAGATGAAATACTGCCATTTCGACAACCTGGATGGTCCTGGAGATAATCATGTTAAGTGAAATAAACCAGACAGGAAAAGTTGAAAATCACATGATATCACTTATATCTGAGATATAAACCTAAAAGCAACAAATGAGTAGGATAAACAAATAGAGACTCATGGACATGGACTATAGGCTAGTGGTTACCCAAGGACTATAGACTAGTGGTTACTAGTGGGGTAGGGGGGAAAGGGGGAGGTTGACAGGGTAAAGGGTGTCACATATAGGGTTTAGGTGGAGACTGAAGTGGGTAAAGGGGATTAAATATACGGTAGCTGAAGAAAACTGGACTTTGGGTGGTAAACATACAATAGAATATGCAGATGTCAAATGATAATGTACACCTGAAAATTAAGCAATGTTACCCCAATAAACTTGAAAGAAAGAAAGAAAGAAAGAAAGAAAGAAAGAAAGAAAGAAAGAAAGAAAGAAAGACAGACAATAAACTTCCTTAACCTGGCAAAGGAATTAGACATACAAGTTCAGGAAGCACAAAGAGACCCAAACAAGAGGAACTCAAACAGACCTACATCAAGACATGTCATAATTAAAATGCCAAAGGTCAAAGACAAAGAAAGAATCTTAAAAGCAACAAGAGAAATGCAGCTAGTTACTTAAAAAGGTATCCCCATCAGAATGTCTGGTGATTTTTCAATGGAGACTGCAGACCAGAAAGAGCTGGCAAGAAATATTCATAGTGATGAAAAACAAGAACCTACAACCACGAATACTCTACCTAGCAAGGCTTTTGATTAAAATGGAAGGTGAAATAAAAAGCTTCCCAGACAGGAAAAAGCTTAAGGAATTCATCATCAATAAGCCAGTATTACAAGGAATGCTATAGGGACTTCTGTAAAAAGAGAAGGGGTAAAAAAGAAAATAGAAATAACAATTACAAATAATAAAATGGCAGTAAGTATGTACCTATCAGTAATCACTTTAAATGTAAACGGATTAAACACTTCAATCAAAAGACATAGAGTAACTGAATGGATAAGAAAACAAGACCCATGCATGTGCTGTCTACAGAGACCCACTTCAGATCAAATAACACTCACAGACTGAAAGTAAAAGGATGAAAAAAGATATTTCATGCCAACGGAAATGAAAAAAAGCTGGCGTAGTGATACTTATCTCAGATAAAATAGACTTTAAAACAAAGACAATAATAAGAGACAAAAAAGGGCATTACATAATGATGAAGGGATCGATAAATCAAGAGGACATAACTCTAGTAAATATATACATAGTCAACATAGGAGTACCTACATACATAAAGCAATTGTTCACTGACATAAAAGGAGAGCTGATTAGTAGTACACTCATAGTAGGAGACTTTAACACTCCATTGACACCAATGAACAGATCTTCCAGGTAAAAAATCAAAAAGGAAACAATGGGCCTAAAAGACACAAGACCAAATGGATTTAATAGATATTTTCAGAGCATTTTACCCCAAAGCAGCAAAATATACATTCTTCTCAAGTGCATATGGAACATTTTCTAGGATAGACCACATGTTAGGACACAAAACAAATAAATTTAAGAAGAATGAAATCGTATCAAACATCTTCTCTTATTGCAATAGTATGAAACTAGAAATCAACTGCAAGAAAAAAAAACTGGGAAATACACAAATATATGGAGGCTAAATAACATGCTACTAGACAATGACCGGGTTATTAATGAGATCAAAGAAGAAATCAAAAGATACCTAGAGACAAATGAAAATGGAAACACGACTCAAAATCTATGGGACACAGCGAAAGCAGTCCTAAGAGGGAAATTCATAGCAATACAGGGCTACCTCATGAAACAAGAAAAAGCTCAATTAAACAATCTAACCTTACAATTAAAAGAACTAGAAAAAGAACAGCAAACAAAGCCCCAAATTAATAGAAGAAAGGAAATAATAAAGATCAGAGTGGAATAAATGAAATAGAGTCTAGAAAAACAGTGCAAAAGATTAAAGAAATCAAGAGCTGGTTCTTTGAAAAGATAAACAAAATTGACAGACCCTTAGCCAGACTCATCAAAGGAAAACGAGAGGACTCAAATAAATAAAATCAGAAATGAAAGTGGAGAAATAACCACAGACTCCACAGAAATACAAAGGATCATAAGAAAATACTACGAGCAATTATATGCTAACAAATAGGACAATCTGAAAGAAATGGACACATTCTTAAAAACATGCAATCTCCCAAGACTGAGTCAAGAAAAAGAAAATCTGAACCGACCAATTACCACCAATAAAATAGAATCAGTAATCAAAAAACTCTCAAAATATACAAAAGTCCTGAATTAGTTGGCTTCATAGAATTTTACCAAACATTCAAAGAAGAATTATGATCTATTCTTCTCAAACTATTACAAAAAATTCAAGAAGAGGGAAGACTTCCTAACTCTTTTGATGAGGCTACCATTACTTTGACTCCAAAAACAGACAAAGACATATATATATATACACACACACATATATATATATATGTTTGTATGTATGTCGAGCTTATGAACACTGGTGCAAAGATCATCAACAAAATATTCGCAAACCGAATTCAGCAATACATTAAAAATGTCATATACCATGACCAAGTTGGATTTATTCACGAGATGCAAGATTGGCACGATATCTGCAAATCAATTAATGTTATATACCGCATTAACAAATCGAAAGATAAAAACCATATGATCATGTTAATAGATGCAGAAAAGCATTCAACAAAATCCAGCATCCATTTATGATAAAAACTCTCAGCAAAGTGAGAATAGAGGGAACATACCTCAACATAATAAAGGCCATATATGAAAAACCTACGGCTAACATCATACTCAATGGGGAAAGGCTAAAAGCATTTTTCTTAAGATCAGGAACAAGACAAGGATGCCCACTTTTACCACTCCTCTTCAACATTGTATTGGAAGTCTTAGCCACAGCAATAAGACAAGAAAGAGAAATAAAAAGTATCCGAATTGGAAAGGAAGAAGTAAAACTCTTGTTATTTGCTGATGACATGATACTATATATAGAGAACTCTAAAGATTCCACCAAAAAACTGTTAGAACTGATCAATGAATTCAGTAAAGTAGCAGGTTACAAAATAAATATTCAGAAGTCGGTGGCATTTTATGCACCAACGATGAAGTTTCAGAAAGAGAAATTTAAAAAACAATCTCATTTATAACTGCATCAAAAACAATAAAACACCTGGGAATCAAATTAACCAAAGAGGTAAAAGACCTGTTCTAAGAAAATTATGTCTTTGAAAAAATAAATTGAAGAAAATACAAATAAATGGTAGCATATACCATGTTCATGGGTAGGAAGAATGAACATCATTAAAATGGCCATACTACCCAAAGTAATCTATAGATTCAATGCAATCCCTATCAAAATACCAATGACAGTTTTCAGAGAGCTAGAACAAATAATCCTAAAATTTATATGGAACCATAAAAGACTCCAAATAGCTAAAGCAGTTTTGAGAAAGAACAAAGTTGGAGATATCACACTACCTGATATCAAATGACTACAAGGCTACAGTAATCAAAACAGCATGGTACCAGCATAAAAACATATATTAATCAATGGAATAGAATAGAGAGCCCAGAAATAAATCAATGCCTATACGCTCACTTAATATATGACAAAGGTAAAAATATACAATGGGGGTAAAGACAGTCTCTTCAATAAGTGGTGTTGGAAAAATTAAACAGATACATGCAAAAAAAAAAAAAAAAACAGCTGAACCACCTTCTTACACCATATACAAGAATAGACTCATAATGGATTAAAGACTTAAATGTAAGACCCAAAACCAAAACTTCTAGAAGAAAACATAGGCAGTAAACCCTCCGATATTACTAACTAGTAATTTCTTTTTGGATATATCTCCAGGCAAGGGAAACAAAGAAAAAATAAACAAATGTGACTACATCAAACTAAAAATTTTTATATAGCAAAGGAAACCATCAACAAAACAAAAAGACAATCAACTGATAGGGAGAAGATATTTGCTAATGATACATATGATAAGGGGTTAATATTCAAAATATATAAAGAACTCATACAACTCAACAACAAAAAATATCCAATTAAAAAATGGGCAGAAGACCTGAACGGATACTTCTCCAAAGAGGAAATACAGAAGGATAATAGACATATGGAAAGATACTTAAGGTCACTAGTCATCAGAAAAATGCAAATTAAAACCACAGTGAGATATCACCTCATACCTGTCAGAATGGTTATCATCAATAAATCAAAAAACAACAAGTGTTGATGAGGATGCAGAGTAAAGAGAACCCTCATATATTGTTGGTGGGATTGCAAATTAGTATATCCGCTATGGAAAACAGTATGGAGGTTTCTCAAAAAATTAAAAATGGATATACTTTTTGACCCAGCAATTGCACTTCCGGATATTTATACAAAGTAAACCAAAACAATAATTTGTAAAGATCTATGCATCCCAATATTCATGGCAACTTAATAGCTGAGATATGGAAACAGTATAAATGCCCATCAATAGATGATTGGATAAAGAAATTACAGTTCATATACACAATGGAATATTACTCAGCCATTAAAAAAATGAAATCCTGCTATTTGCAATGACATGGATGGACATAGAGGTTATTATGTTGAGTGCAGACAGAGAAAGATAAATACTATATTATTTCACTTATACGCGGAATCTAAGGAACAAAAAGAACAAACTAATCAAAAACAGACTCACAAATATAGTGGACAATTTGGTTATGAACAGAGAGGAGGAAGGTTTAGGGGGCCAGGAGAATGGGGTGAAAGGTTAAAGAAGTACAAATTAGTAGTTGATAGATGGTCATGGGCATGGGGAGCATGGCATAGGGAAAGCAGTTAGCATTAATATATTGGCTAGGTGGAAAACCAGAGGAGAAAAGGAGCAATTAGGAGGATTATTTTATAAACTATATAAATGTCTGACCAATGTACTATATACTTGAAACTAATTAAAATAAATAAATTTACTTAAAAAAGAAAAAAAAATGATCTCACATCTCTGTCTCTAGAGTCAGCCAGCGAGATTTATTCCTAAATATCTAGTCTAGTCTCTGCGTCTTCCTTCTGGACTCTCTTGGCACCATTAACCTGAACGCCTCTGGAAACCCAAAATCAAATCTCAAAGTCTAAAGATCTGAAAGCCCCTGAAAGCCTCTGGAGGACAATTAAAGCCTCAGAACTGCAGCTACTCCAAAGCACCTGCGTTGGTCCAGGTCCTCCAAGAATCAGGGTACAAGACAGGATTAAACATTCAAGGACTTCATTAATGGAAATGCCACTATGAGAAAAAATGGAGAAGGTGGGAAGAAGGACTGGAGAGCCATCGGGTCACAATGCAAATCTGACCAGAGGTGGGAATTTTGAGGGAGACATCTTAGATGTCCATGAGTCTAAGGATGGTTTGCAAGGCTATCAGGGAGTCCCTGAGCCAGCATTGGCAGTCAAGGGCTGTCACTGTCTCCCAGGAAGGGTCTGCCTTATTATCCTCACCCTACTCAGTTGTTTGCTGGGAGTAGCGCCTGAGAAGCTATGTCCTCTTTGCCCCACTGGATTTCAGAATGCAGTAGCTGGGGTCCTGGTCAGTTATGCTCGATGTCCCCTTAAATCTGAGGATATGATAGAAAGAAAAAGGGACACATTTCTTTCTCTTTTTCAGGGTAAAGTTTTATTCTATGACTTTTCTCGCAGCTAGGAAGTTTCTTTAAAATAAGATTGTAGATTATTTGGTTTTATCTTTGAGCAGTCCCATCTTTAACATTATAATACTCTGTAGTCATGTCTCAGAGAATTCTAAAATCTCAGAGTTGGCATCAGATATTAGAATTCTTTCTGCAGGGAGTCTACAGTAAGTAATTGCTGTGCCAAGAGTCAGTTGTTTAGTTTCACTCTTTCTGGAGATCAGGAGATAAAGTCATTGAAGCCCCCAGTAAGTTGCCTTGGTTTTGCCCTTGCCTGTTGGCCTCTGCTTCCTTCCTGATCACATGCTGTCTGCATAGTCTACCAGCATTACCCAAACTAGCTATGCATTAGAATTACCCAAGAAACTGTTTAATAATACACAACCATGGACCCATTTAATCAGCATCTCAGGGAGGGGGAGAACATGGAAATATGTATTTTCAAAAATATCTCCAGATGATTCTCATAGTCAGCCAGGTATGGAAAACATGATGTGGTTCATGAAAAACTCAATTAAGGGAGATTGTGTAGCTGGAAGCTTTGCTTGGGAACTGCCCATCATATTAGCAGCCACTCACATTATGCTCTTTCATGGCTCAGGCTCTTTTATGTGTGATATTCCAGGCACACAGTTACAGAGATGGATAGTTCCCTTTGCACACCCTCAGAGGAAGACACTCTAGGTGGCTCTCTTACATGTTTTGAGAGGAACGTTCACTATAGGTCTGTGTGTCCAGAAAGCTTGTTAGCATCTCTTAGTAGAGAAGAGCCATCTTGGTCATGAAGTCAGTAAATTGTAAAACTTAAATGGATACTCAGTAGAATCTGACACAAAGGTGCATATTGAAGATGCACAGTCAGTTCTCCTTCCAATGTGTCCTTCTATGGTTATACTTCCATGTTACATGTGCACTGCAAACTGAGCTCAGCTCCCTAAGAACTGACGAGTTACTGCCAGTTATACAGTTTTTCTCTGGATCAGATGCCTAACCACATTCCCTGCATGAGATCTTCATGGGAAGGTGTGTTTGGGTGTGACCAACTGTTTTGCCAGCCTGTATGTTCAAGTTCCTAGCGATAGTGCCTAGAAAGTGCCCAAAAAGTTCTATTGAACAAAGAATTGTTCCTTGATTTTTGACTATAGCCTCTGCTAATGTATTGAGCTGGCTCAATGACAGTACCGACTTGGTATTGCAAATAAAGAAAATAGTAACATTGAAAATTTCCTGTTTACCAAGCATAGTACTCAGTGCTTTCCATGAATCATCTCATTTAATCCCCACCTCAAATGATTTTGTGAAGAAGGCAATGTTATTGCCATTTAATTGATAAGGAAACCCAAGTTTAGAGTAGTAATTGACTTACTCAATGTGAAAGTGAGTGAGTGGAAGAGTCCATATTAAATCATCAATGTCAGAGAGTTGCAAAGGCTTTCCTTATCTCTATCCCTCCTTAAAGGACTGTTTTAATCTGGGTTGCCTACTCTCTGTCTCTCCAGGGCTCTCTATTGGGAGACCTCATTTTCCAAGCCCTTCAAAATCCTTATAGGTTTAGCTTTGCCCCCTCACCAGCATAACCTCCCTGGACTCAGCTCTGTGCCTCCTTCTCCTACCTTCCTCTACATTCTAGGTCCTCTCCTTTCTTCTCAAGTTTCCTGGTGGTCTTGAGAAGGTGTTGGTAGAGTGAGTTTGATGGCAACTTAAACATGGCCCATTTCATTGCTTTGTTTCTCTTCTGCACCCTTGTTTTTCTCCTATGCCACAAGCACCATCAGCTGGTGACAGAGAAGAGAAAAGGCTATCTTTTTATCTGGTTTAACTTTTTAAATTAATCTTCAATTTAGTGACCTTGTAAAGTCTTATAATGCCTCCCTGTCCCAAATATTTTATTTACTCGATTTTTCTGTAATATAGAACACTTTTTTTCTCTTCTCACCACCAACTTTGTCCTCAGGGCAAAGTGAATAATATAAATATATTGTTCATCTCAAAATTGACTCTTCACTGAACCTGGTTAGAGTCCCTGACTGGGCTCGTGCACTCTGATGCTCTCCTGTCAGGATGAGTCTCTTTTGGTCTGTCTCATTTCCCTTCTTTGAGAGAATGTCAGCCTGACCTGAATGCCAGCCCTCCCTAAATCAATTCTTATGTGTTGTCACCCAGAAAGGAAAAGAGAGCCAGCTGTCATGAATAATAATGCAGCCTGACCCACTGAATTATGACTGGGCCGATAAGGTTGAAATCAGAGGTTGAAGATTCAGCTCTAGTTGTGTTTGAGAAACGCTAATGCTATGCCAGGAGGAGTCAGTACTTGTCAATAAGCTTTAGAAAACAGAATCACATGTTTGGTCAGGGGAAGATGAGATACTGAGTGTAGTCAAATGTTGACATTCTGTCACTGCTCTGCCTTTGACATGTGACCTGTCAGTTAATCAGCCATGTAGTAAATACTTAGTAAGTGTCTATTCTAAGTGTCTTGGGACATCACCATAAAGGAGGCAGGAAGGGCCCTGGGATTCATGGAACTGAGAGTCAATAGAAACTAACTGTCTTAGCGCCACTTCATATAGTGGCTTTTTATAAAATGTTTTGAGTACCTGGGAGATAAACTCTCATTTTGCTTCATCACTTATCCCCTCTAATGCTCTTCAGGTTGGAACAGCACAATGACAAGATGGAAATAGAGGTGGAAAGGAGAAGATAAGCAGGCAAATAATAGGGCTGACTTGTCCCAGATGTGTTTAAATGTGATTGCTGACATAACCTCCTTGAGCCATGCCATTCATTTGTTCAATCATTTATCAAATATTTACGGTATACCTACTTTCTACCAGGCACAAAGCTAAGTGCTGGGAATGTAAAGTCAGATAAGACATAAGCTTTGACACCAATATGCTTTAGTCCAGTAATTGAGACTGCCATGTTAAATCAGCAATTGCATGTACAGATAGACAGGTACTATAATAAAGCTGTGGATAGGATATAGTAGGGCACAAAAGAGAGATGGCCAGTTCTATCTGAAGAAGTCAGCATCTCTTGAGCTGAGTTTTGAAGAATGAGTATCAGGCTACCAGGTAGTCAAAAAAGCAATGACAAGGTAAAAACATGTGCAAACAACAAATCATGGGAAAGAAATGACAAGTATGTTTGTAAAGCTGGAGTGTAGAGTACGAAGTGATGACAGTGTTTAGGAGCATAAAGAAGGCAAGAGACTTAATGATTAGAAGTGAGAATGGTTAGAAGTGGAAAAGTCAACAATTAGACAGTAGGAGACTAACATGTCATGATAAGGAGTTTGGAATCAATTCAATACATCATATTGAGTCACTGATATTTCTTAAATAAGGAAATAATATTATTATATTTGTATTTTATAAATTATAATCTATTTTATAAGGTTCACTCTAGTAGCGCCAAGGAGAACAGATTAAAGGAAGTAAGGGGTGAGTCTGGGAGCAGAGACACCATTTAGAGGTACATTTGTTAGTTCTACAGTTAAAATTCACAAAAACCCAATTCAAACTAGCTTAAGGTATATGCATGTGTATATGTGTATGTGTATGTGTGTGTGTGTATGTATATGTATATGTGCATGTGCATGTACATGTACATGTTTATGTATATATTCGGATGTAAAAACTTTAAGATGGATCCAGGAGCTGGATCCAGAAATGCAAAGGTCATCAAATCTCTCTCCATTGCTTGACTCTTCTAGTTTTCTCTTTTATGTGTTGTATTTTCTCATACTACAGATTGATTATGTCCACATGGCAATAATGATGATTCCTGGAAATCTCAAGACTATATTCTTATAGCTCTTGATTTAGAAATGAAAGACACCCTCTTTCTCCCAGAATTCTTATGTCAAATTTCATGGAATCACTATGATTGGCTCTGCATGGAACATAGATCCTTCTTGTGGACAGGCACATTGGGCACTCTGATTGTCCAGACCATAGTAATGTGCCACCCTTGTGGCCTTTTTATATTGTTTCATCTATCTTTTCTTTTTTTAAATATTATTTTTTAAATTTATTTTATTAGTTTCAAGTATATAGTTTATAAAACTATCCCCCTAATTGCTCTTGAAAGGACACTTCCTTTTAAGATAAGCTGGTGCAGTTATCAAAAGAAGAAGGAACAGAGAGTGGATAAGACAGGTAAAAATACATCTGCCATAATTAATTTCATTTAAGTAACAACTAATGAAGAACTGGGCTTGAGGTGGAAAGGATAGGCACAATAACTTTTTAAAAAACAACTTTTAAAGAGTTGGAATGAACTGAAGTTGGTAACAGGTAAGAAATGAGAAAGAGAAAAGGGAAACGGAGGGCTTTTGTAAAATACTAGGTTTCTCATTTGGGTGAGTTTGGAGTGTTATATTTAATTGAAATAAAGTAAACTCAGGAAGATAAGTAAGACTCAGCCAGTGGGACAATATGCAAATGGTGAGTTCAGTTTTGGAGTGCTTAAATGGGCTGCAATTAGAGTGTTCAGTAAGAGCATATAACTTGCATTGAGGTTGTCAGGGATTAGGTGAAAGGGTTGGGAAGAGGGAGATACTGGCTAAATGAGAGTGGGACCTGGGGAAAAACTGACTAGGTATGACTTCTACAGGAGCTATGGCTGTCTCAGTCACTACCCCAGGGACCTTGTACATACTAGGGTAGGTGCATGAAAAGGGAATTCTGTCCAGAGCTTTTGACTCAAGAGGTGGGTTAAAATCAATGAAAGGGATTCTGGAGTCAGAGTCCCTGAGGAGGGGAGGTAGCTGGTGGGAAACTACATGAAAGGATCAGAATGGGAACCAATTAGGCTTATACTAGGTGATATGGAGTAGAACTAGGACCAGGACTCAAGTAGGAACCAACAGGAGGAGTTTGGCCACACACTCTGAGAAGTGAATAGGGAGACTTCATGCATATTTAGATTCCTAGGACTAAATTCAATATAATCACAAAGGCTTTCTAGCTCCTCAAGTGAATAAAGCTTATAATGAGTTTCTAGTGGACTCAGGCTTCTACTGGCTCAAGATAGCAGTTGTTTTATATGAGAATTCTGTGGTAGGTGGGGATAGAGCTGTGAAGAATGGCTGAGCTGACTCAAACCTGGCTCAAAGGCCCTGGTTACAACTACCCTAGTGATCAACTTTAACAGATATGTTATAGAATCCTGAGATTTGCTTTTCTGGGGACAAACCCTAAATAGTAGGTCAACAATAAATACTTGATGGATGAATGAATGAATTTCCTCATGTTTATATCATATACTCTGTGCGGAGTAAGTGTACTGTGTGATCATGTGCATTGTAGTTTCTGTGCCTAGGTTACCACTGGTAGCTAGAGCTCTAGGGGGCTTACTGGCACACTAAGGGCTATGAAGTCCCCTTGCAGTTCTGGTTACCCATCAGGTGAGAAGTTGTTTTAAAGTAAGTTGTTCAGAGGCGCTAATTTCTGAAGCACAGCCTCTTTGTAAGGTTCGTTGGCAGAACAGGAGGATGGTGGCAGTCTCCACACATTTGGAAAAAGGCGGATTGGCAGGGCTGCTGGAGGCTCCCAGCAGCTAAAGCTCTCTCAATTGGCTTCATGGACTAAGAGAGAAAGAAGCAGTGGAGGCTGCCAAGAATATGGCATTTCTCATGCTACTTAGGAAAAGAGGCAGCAGCTACAGCTCCACCGAGTTATGTTTTTATGTTGAACATTAGGTTTTATCTGAGGATAAGTGAGAGCAAGGACCTCTGCTTTGGAATTGCTTTCATAGTTTATGACCTCAGCCTTTCTTCACACTGCCTCTAATGGGTTCACCATCCTCCCCTTCCTAGCCCAATCTTATACCTAGAGTTGATCAAAGCTAAGACTGGGAACACCCACAGGATCTGTGGGAGGGGAGGGGAGATTGTCCTTCTGCTCTTATTCTTGAAATTCGTGAGCATCTTTTGGGTAGGAAGCTCCTATTTGCAAGTGATCCGAATGCTCCGTGTGTACCTGTGTGCACATATAATGCAGAAGGGTTTGGATAGCCTTGGAAAAATGTCCACAATGTCCAGATGTCCACATTGTTAAGTGAAAAAGTTTCAAAACAGTAAATATAGTATGAACCTGGTATCACAAAATATATAATGAAGATATACATTGTGTGTGTGTGTGTGTGTGTGTGTGTGTGTGTGTGTGTGTGTATTTACAGGCAGAGAAAGTCTGGAAGAATATACACTAAAATGTTAATAGTGTTTTCTCTGTATTATAAGATCCAAGGTGATTTGTGTGTTTGTATGTTTTGAATTTTGGTTAATTTAATTTATTCTTGTTTTCAAATTTTTCTTTAATGAATATATATTTCTTATATAATAACAAGAGTACTGATAATAACGAACATAAGGCAACAAGAGAAATAAATGACCTATTATCCCAATATATTTTTCAGCACAAGACCTTAAAAACAGAATGAACCTAAGCAAATTCAAAGTTGTTGCAACAGACTGTTTGTGCTCCCCTGTGTCCCCCTGCCCCAACCAAAAAAAAAAAAATGCTTTGAAATCCTAACTCTCAATGTGGTGGTATTAGGAGGTATGGACTTTGGTAGGTAATCAGAACATGAGGGCGAGTCATGAATAAGATTAGTACCCCTGTAAAAGAGACCCCAGAGAGCTCCGTTGCCTCTTATGCCATATGAGGACACAGAGAGAAGGCAGCTATCTATGACCAGGAAGTGGGTGCTGACCAGACACCATATCTTTTTTGATCTTGAACTTCCAGCATCCAAAACTGTGAGAAATAAATTTCTGTTACTTATAAGCCACTCTGTCTATGGTATTTTGTTATAGTAGCCCAAACAGACTGAGCCAGCTTTGAATCTAAAAGAATTCTGAAGACTACCTCTCAGTCCTCCTTGGGCTCTTGTGTGCATCTGTGTCTGACGTGCAAGGGATTCCAAGTATGTTGGCCCATCGTAAAGGCATTCTCTGAATCGATCTATGCAAGAAGCAAGAGAAATAAGGGTGACTAAACTAATGCAGGATTTGAGGTGAGGATAGAGGGCAAAATGAAGAGGTAAATACACACATGAACTTTTGCTGTGTTGATTAAATGAATTTTTTGCTGCAAAATTACCTGTGAATAATATTCCTCAGATTGGGCTGATACTCCAGTGAAGCAAGTGGAGCTCATTCCATTATTATTATTATTATTATTATTATTATTATTATTATTATTATTTTATTTAGAAAAACTCTTCCTATATTACCCATCCACCACCCTAACCTCTATTCTAGGATTATAAACCCCACTGCAAAATTTGAGTCACTAAGTTTTTTTGGAGTCTGAGACAGTTGAAAGTGTGAAATGCGGGCCAGAAAGCAAGTGGCTTTGAAACATTTGTTTCCACGAAGCATTAGCTATAATTTTTAAATCACATATTGGAAGTTCTGAACAAAAACAGAGCTTGGGGCTCTGGTCAGCCATCCAGGAACTCTTGGCTGAGCTATTTTTTCCCATAAGAAAAATCAGGTAATAAACCTAAAGGGAAAAATAAATGGCTCCCTTTCTGCTTCATAGGCTCTTTTGTGTTGTTGATAGGAGCCTTATTTGAGTGAAGAGTGTGCTGGTGCTAAGAGTAATAACACAGGATACTCTCAGAGGCCTCTTGAGCTTTAAAATCATTGTATAGCTGAGTGATTAAGAGGAGTAAGAAAGTCTATCTTAACCGGTAGTGTGTTTACATTTTGAGCTCCCTGGTCAAGTGTTTGCAAGGGTCATCACTTTTCATTAATTACACAATAAATAACTTTTCATTGAAAAAGGGCCACTGGATACAGGAGGCTGGAGAGGGAAGGTACTGCATGTGTCCTTTGGGCAACAGTCACATACTGGACCCAGGGAGACAAGGACTTACTTTTGCACCTATTTGCGAAGAAACTCAGCTCTGAGTAGACAAGCCCCTAACCCAGGGTGGGAGATAGGTTCCCTTGTTCATTTTCAGTGGAATCATTATTATGTGCTGCTATTTCCCTACCTCCTGTTATCAGAAAAAAAAAAATGGAGTAGCAAAGACCAAAAGAACAGACTTTTTCTTTTTTTTTTTAATTTCCAACTGAAGCAGTGACTATTGGTTCACTTACATGAGAGATGTTCTTGAGACTTTTCCAGATTATTTTGAGAGGACTGGCACTTTCTGAAAATGAGCATTCTGTTTTTGGGTTAATATTTGAAAGCCATCTGTGATTGATTTATTAGAGTGCTAATAATATTTTGCTTTTCTCTCCAAAGCATCCTAAATTTCTTCCTTAATCCTGTTTACCCAGCTCAACTGTAGAGAAGCCAAAATCACAAACTAGAGCTCCATGGTATTTACAGTTTTATGGGAAGGCTAATTTATAGGCTGTTCAGTTTTCTCCTAACTCTAATGTTGGATGGGAGAATCTTCTGTTTAAAAAAGAACTGCACCTGAGATATGAATATTTGTGTTTGTGTTAGGGGTATTTTCTTTACCACAGAAAATAAAATCAAAGAATAAAAGAGTGCTAGGCTAGGGATGCAGAGAAGCCAATAAGAAGTACTATGTCAAATATAGCAATGACATAATAGCTGCCAATGAGTATTGAGTCAGACACTATGACACTTGCCAACACTTGTCATGGATGATCTCATTTAATCCTTAATAGCTCTGTGAGGAAGGTACTGTCATGACCACATCACAGAAGTTTAGAAAGGTTAAGTAATTTGCCCAAATATTTTTTTTTTATTTCAATTATTAAAACTGAGGTATACTTGACAAATAAAATTGTGTGTATTTAAGGCATACAACATGATGATTTGATACACACATACATTGTGAAATGGTTACCACAATCAAGTTAATTAACACATCTGTCATCTCATATAGTTGTTTTTTTTTTTTTTTTTTTTTTTTTTTAGTTTGGTGGTGTGAGATATTATGAAGATCTGCTCTCTTACAAAATTTCCCCCATTTCTCTCACACTCTCTCCCCAGCCACTGGTAATTACCATTCTACTCGCAGTTTCTATGAATTCATTTAAAAAAAAAAAAAAAGATTCCACATGTAAATGAAAAAGATTCCACATGTAAATGATTCCATGCAATATTTGTCTTTCTCTATTTTTGCCCAAGTCTTAATGGTAATGTAAAAACAAGACTTGAATCAAAGTAATTCTACATAATGGCTTGTATCCCTATACCCAACACTGTATTCTCTAGAAGGAAGCAGGGAGCAGGCACTTGGCAACTAACCCATCCTTTAAGAAATTATCCTTTGAGCTAGAAGAGCCATTTCCTACCTTTAACCAAACTCCTTCCTCAACTCCAGATACAGAACCCATATTCAGTGGTCTAGATTATCTTCTACTCTCTTTCCACTGTGGCTTATTGGTGTTAACAAAGCTTATTTACTGAAAGAACTAAGGTGTCTCCTGCCAGAGAATTTATCCTGAGAGGAAGAACCGCCCCTGAGTGACAACTCTAAGTAGGGTATGATTCAGTCACTAGTATTTGTCCACTAATCCCATCTCTGAGTCTAATGAAGAACAAAGAATGAGTTGATTATCTGTTCTATTTCTGGTCTTCTCTTGACATTACTATTGTTTCCATGTGGCTTCTTTAGAAGCTTCTTAGAGCATTATAGTAGAAGACATCTTTAGGGTTGTTTGCTCAGCTAGCCCATTTTTCTTGACACTGACATTTACAGCCATGGAGGTGACTCTTGGCAGCCATGTTCCAGCTTTGTGGTGCTGCCCTCTCCTTGCCTCACCCCACTCTTACCACCCCTGATTGGTGCAGAGGTGGGCTCTTGACTAGGTTGGATCAGAGTCCCTTCCCAGGAATTAGGAATTGGTACTAAGAGAAGGTTAATGGCTGGACTTGTAGCAGGAACTTGGAAGCCATTTCCACCAAGTAGATTGATGTACCAAGAGTGCTGGTCTTCAGCTAGAAAACAAAAACAAAAACAAAACTGATAAAGGTGGAGAGCAAACATAGATGGCTTTCCTGTCTCTGCTTCCAGTCCTCTTCTTCTGGCCCTTCGCTCTGGGCATACCCAGTTTTTGTGTTGTTGCTTTTAAAAAATAAATTCTTTTTTCCCCTTACACCACCAGCTTGAGATGGTTTCTAAACTTGCAACAGAGAATTCTAACTTTCTGAATTTTATGAGTTAGTACATCATATAATCTGTTTATTGAAACCATGGTGACAGGTTTATTTTTCTCTGTAGGTAAATTAATTTTCTTGGTCCCAAAACAGCGATTTATCTCCTTATCTGTTTTCACAAGAAGAGGAAGGAGGTATGAGTCAGCACCACTGGTAGAGAAATGTACTATTCTAACAAATGTACTTTGACAGTGAGCATGTATTATCCTGAAATAAGATGGACTGCACATTATCTGTTTTGTCTTCATGTAGCCTACACCCCTGAAGATGCTAGGAGAACAAATCTTGTACACAAAGGCACTTACTTTTCTTTATGTCCCTAAGATATGAGCTGGGAAGCTGAAAGTCTTTGCTCTTGAAACAAATCAAATAGATAAGCTAGGAAGCCTGTGAGGGTGTCAGTAACTGGCCATTGGAAAGAGAATGATCAGATGAGGTCCAGGTGGCTCTGGGAATAAATAACCCAACTGTAGGGTCAACAGGACTAAAGTCTGATGCAAAGTTTCATGGCATATCAGGACTGTAGTCTCCTTGCTTCCTTCAAATCCCCTGGAGGGATGGCCATGTGGTTAATATGATATCTATACTAGTTTCTTAGAGCAGCATGGTAACTATAGTTAATGGATTAGGAGCCCACCCTATTCCAATATGAGTTTCTTAATTACATTTGCAACAACTCCATTTTCAAATAATGTCACATTCTGAAGTACTTCAACATATCTTTTTGAAATGGGGAGAACAATTCAAACTATAGCAGAATTCATGGAGTTTTAGCAAATTTGAGCTTAACTTGAGGCAACGTAATGTCCCAATAGGTGATGAGGGTCATCTTATTGGGCAACTTATGAGAAGACAACTTTCATGACAAGCTAAGAAAGAGAGAAGAAATCACCAGGTAAGGGACTCTGGGAAAAAGTCTTGCTCGAAAAGAAAGAGGGGCAATTCTGAGGACAGCATTCATTCTGTTTCTCAACTGGCCTCCAGGTCCAGCAATTATTGGAGTACACAGCATCTGAGAGTAAAACTGAAAAGGTTGAAAACTTAAAAACATATGTTGGAACCCATACCTATAACAGTCATACCAAAAATGAGTTATTACAGTTACTATGATTTCATCACGCCCTCAGATTGGTGAGACCTAGGAAACTTTACTTACATCAAAATCAGACAGGTGACAGCACGAGGCAGAGATGAAGAGAAAGAGATAGCAAGAGGCCATTTCAGTTGGATCCTGGTAGATGGTTTGGCCCTGGGACAATAAAGTGAAATCTATTAGTAAGATTTCAGTCAAGTGAGATAGGACTTGAGGCAAGTCTACGATTTTATCATAGGAACTGGAGTGTGATTGGAAAATGGAGGTAGAAATATATTTAATGGCTTGAGCATGTGTGGTTTTGATTAAAGAAAGACAGTAAAAAGAGAGCTCATAATTAGACATTGAATTTATGGAAGCTTGATTGCTAAAATCTTCTATTTGCCTCTTCACCTGAAGAAGTAGGAATTACATTCTTCACATCTTAATTTCTATCACACAATATACGGCATGTTTCAAACCAAATAAATATTTGTTGAATGAAGAAATACACACATATAGAACCTGATTAGGATTGGCTCAGAAATAAGGGCAAGACTAAACCTGCATAATTAAATCTTACAGTTGAGAGAGGCAAAAGGACAGAGGCTGACATAGTCTTATACTTTATGCTCTCTATCTCTGGCATGGGGTAAGGAAGAAGAAAAGAAGATATAGAGAAGGGGAGAGGAAGCAGGAAAGCATGATAACTCCTACTGAGTTGGTGTTTGCTAATTAAGTTTCATTATCAGGTTTGTAATATACCAATAGGTGTTCCGTATTCAAATTAAAAATTTATTATCTTCGAATTGAAATATGAATTTGAATTATTCTTGTTTCTTTCCATTCTTTTATTGGTTGTATTGATTTCTTTTGTCTGGGAAATATATGAGAACCAATGTATAACTTCATTGGAGGTAACATTCGAGAGTTTTCCTAATTCAACGTAACTCCCAACAAATAAATTTCTACTAACTTTGCTGAAACATGATTATCTATCCTCTACTTGAACATTTTCAGTGATGGAGAGCTCACATGTTTGCCAGGCAGTTTTATCACTGAATAAAAGCCTGAGATTCTGACTTAGTAAGTCAGATATGAGACCCAAGAATCTGTATTGTTACATCAATGATATTGTGATAGAAAAGTATATCAATGTTTGACTATGTTTTGGAATCACTGTTTCAGATCAGTGATTTTCAAAATTATTGTAGCCAAATAGTGTATAGGTAACAACCAAAACTTACATAGAAGCAGGACCTTCAAGTGAGATTAGAGAGCAAGAGGGCTATTAGGCTATAGCTCTGAAAAGGGGGAGATCTGTTCATAAATGTTCATTTTAACTATAGCCTATCAACCTCTAGAAGTCAACTCTAAAGATTGGAAAATAGACCTATGAGACAGGGGTCTTAAAATCTGAAAATTGTCCAGGTATCATTGAGCTATTAGAAGACATGCATGAAAGTACAATAAAGAAAACCAATAAAGAGGGGCTGGGGTGGAGCTCCAAGGCCTGTCTGCTCACCCCCGACCCCACCCCAAAGTGAACACAGTAAACATATAATTTTACAAAAAATTCATTAGTGCTCATGGTTTGCAAAACATTGAGAATTTCTGGTCTAGATGTCTCCTTGGTTGTCAATATCTCTTAATCTGTAGCAGTCAAAATAATTTATATGCACAGAAACCTCTAGAAGTGTACCAGTATAATCCATGAGAAAAAGAAGAAGAAAGAAAAAAAAATACTACCAATTTGCTACAACCATGCAGAATTCTAAAGTATTGCTTTCTCCTGAAGATGTCAGCCCTGAGGGCCTCATGGAGTTCTTTCTCCCCAAGGTGTCTCTACCTCTCACTCTATGCCCAACATGCCCTGAGTCTTCTCCTGTAAGAATGGCTGAAATTCCTTACTTTCTGTGGTAAGAGTACATTTAAATGTTCCACATTCTTTAAATCTCAATACCACCTTTGGACTATCTCTCGGGATATTTTCAAAGAGTTACTATGATAAAAAATATTGGCTTTTTCACTATGTCCTATAAAAGACTCTTTTCCTACCATAGTGAAGTGAAGGAACGAATGAAGAGGATGAAAGAAACAAAAATTTCAGCCTCCACATACATAGTTCAGATGAGGTCAGACTAGAGAGACAGGGGAAGATTATCACCTTCCTTTTTTCTGGACTTTTATACTATATTTCACTGATTCTAAGACATACATTTTCCCATTTCTGAAATTTAATGAGAGCTTAGAATCAATGGTGTATCTTAGTTTACTTGGTAGTTTTTTTTTAGTTGTATGTAATATAATAGAGCATTATGATAGATGGTGATTTAGATTCAGTGAAATCCAATAAGTTGAATTTGCTTTCCTTCTTTCTTTATGAAAGTAATTTCTTCTAGTAACCTCAAATCAACATCCTTGGGACATGACTCTTCAATTAACCTTGAATTTGCTATGAACTAATGACAGTTTTTGTCAAATGCCTTGATAAAAGAAAATATATAGCATTTTAAAATTCTATAGTGTGGTGACCCTTTTCTTTAAAAAAACAACCCCCCCCCAAAAAAGGCAGTTCATTAGCACAACCAGCAACTTCTAACTGAGCACTTACTATATACCAGCTATGATTCTAAATGAGGATATATATTTATAGTAAACAACACCAGTAAGGTCTTTGTTCTTAAACTGTTTTTCTAGCTGTCCTACTACACTATATTAGAAGCTACATTTGTAATTTTATTTTTTGAGTAACCATATTTAAAAAAGTGAAAGAAAATGGTGAAATTGATTTAATAATATGTTGTATTAACTCGATGTATACAGAATATTTTATTAATGAGAAATTTTACATCTTTTCTTTCATGTCAAGTCTTCAAAATCCAATGTGTGTTTTAACCTACAATACATCTCAATTATGACTAGCCACATTTCAAATGCTCAATAGCCACATGTGGCTAATGGCTACTGTGTTGGACAGCATAGGTCTAGGGAACAGAGATAAATAACAAAGAAGGAAATGAACAAATTGATCATTTTAGGGATATGACTATGAGAGAATAAAATAAGATCATGGGATCAAGAGTAACTGGATGGAGTTTATTTTAATAAAGTCTTTTTCTAGAAGGTAACATTGAAGTGAGATCTAATAGATTAGCAGGAGCCTGCTATGCTAAAATGAGAAGAAAGAGGACTCCAGGTCACAGAATAAGGAGAGCGAAGTCACTGCAGTAGGAATAAATTTAGAAAATCCCAGGAACAGAATGAATGTAAGTGTGGCTAGAGCAGAATGAGTCTGCATATGTGTGAACAGTGGGTGGGGGGTGGCAGTAGATGGAGGACAGTGTGGGAGGGGTAGAAAAGTAAGAGATTAGCAAAGAGAGATAAGCAGGTACCAGATCATTAAATGTCTTGTGGGAATTGTAAAGACTTTGGAAATAATGTTGGTTTTATCTGTCTTGTTTCTATGTGAGATCACACTTGTTTCTGGTGAATACTACATTCATTTGTTAAGTATTCACATCAATTCATTTAATAATCAATTCTGGAATTTTGCTGAGAATTAATGCCTAGATTTTCCACGTGACGTTTTCAGATGCCATCCCTTTCCATTATTGAAAGTACGAACACTGTTTTTTTGTTTGTTTGTTTGTTTGTTTGTTTGTTTTGTTTTTAGTGTGTGTGTGTGTGTGTGTGTGTGTGTGT
This sequence comes from Pteropus medius, assembly GCF_902729225.1. Lineage (NCBI taxonomy): Eukaryota > Metazoa > Chordata > Mammalia > Chiroptera > Pteropodidae > Pteropus > Pteropus medius. Next base: position 4,252,733 of record NW_024345861.1, on the reverse strand, counting down.
GTGTGTGTGTGTGTGTGTGTGTATCTTTTACTTTCCATGATATTACTTGGAGCAATACTGAGTCCACCCCTGCAAGTTCCTCCAATACTCAAGGATGTAATCAAATAGTCTCATACACATAAACACATTTTCATTGAGCAAACTCTTTTTTCACTAGACCATAACATACTTTCACTTTCATTTCTCTTTTTTATATTATCCATACTATTGTTTTCAGTTTGAAGATATCACTTGCTGGAAAAGGCAGAAGTAAAATATCAACTGAACTAATTTTGTTTCCTACTAGTTGTTAAAATTATAGCATTTTCCCTGACTTTTTTTTGCTCTGAACGCCGATCTTGGGTTGGACTTTTTTTTTACACAAGTTTTAGCTCATATAGTATACTACCCTCTAAATATTGCTGTTTATATTACCTCTTTGTGTTTACAACAATTGATAGTGGTAATCACCTTCCTCCCAGATCCCCAAACATAGGGCATTATTGACTCTTATGTATATTAAGCTAGTTATTATGTTAGTCGGGACTCTCAGTTGAAAGTTACGGAAATCCAGCTCAATTACTTTAAGCCAAAAAACCCCCGAACTGGTTCATATGATTGGGAAGTTCAGTGATTTCAAGCACAGTAGGATCAAAAGTCTCAAAGATGTTAACAAGACTGTCTCTGTCTTTTCGCATTGTTTTCCCATTGTTTCAACCTCAGAAGGCTCTCTAGCTTGGCCAGCAAAAAAAAAAAAATGTTTTTTCTGATAGTGCCAGCAAAAATCAGTCCTTAGTGGGGTATGCTGTTCTCATTGGCCAAGTTTAGGGTATGTGCCCACTCAAGCTGTTTGGCCTATAAATGGTAAATAAAGGTGGTTCCTCAAGGGAAGATCAATCAGACTTCTCTTATGAGAAGAAAGAATGGATAACAGGTAGGTGCAAAATAACAAACGATGATCAGTCTGTCTTACCTCTTCTCTTTTTACAGTGTCTCTTGTATTTGTTCTCTCCTCCCCATTTGCTCTGTCTCTACTTTAGCCAAGTAACATCAGATTTTTGCCTGGATTGTTGAACAAAGCTCTTAATTAGTTTTCCAGCTTCTACTTTCTTCACCATAGTCATATCACACAGTTCCATGGGGTACAATTTATATGAAAGTCTACATAAATACTTTGTGCAACATTGTTGACTTGACTTTCTCCCATGTGATACTCCTAGAATAATCTTGTAAAGTGTAGTTCTGAATGTGCCAGAATCTTCAAAGGCCACTGGACCTGAAGAAAGTCAGAGAGATCACCATTTAGAACAGCAGAAAGATAGCATATTTAAAAGGTGAGGACTAGAATTTGACAGAAAAATAAGAATAGCTACATTGTATTGGACTAGCTGATGTGAGGAACACAAAGCAATACAAGAAATATTCATTAACTACTAAGAACTTACAATATAGTAAAGAGAGAGAACCCGATAAATATCTACACTACATACTAGTATATAGGAGACAGCAATATGAGGGGTTCTGTCCATATTTCTTAGATAAGTTATGGCTGAAATGAGGAAGGACATCATCATGATAGAGGTGGCATTTGATCTGGCCCTTGAATGATAGGTAGGATTTAATTGGCTAAAGGAGATGAAAAGAGGGGCATGTCTGGCAAGGTGAATGGCTCGAGCAAAGAAATGGTAAGTTTAATAGGAGGTTGGGGAATGGTAAATTAGCCAGATTGGCTTTGTCTGGGGTAGCTGAGGACAAACTTTGAGACTAAGTTTAGGCTAGATTGTGGAGAATGTTAAATGGCATCGGATTTTAGGAATGATGGAGATGTGTCATGTGCTAAATAAGAAGTACAACCCCAAGGATGAGCACAAGTCTATAGGGCTACTTTCCCTATATATGCTTTCAAGAGAATGAGGAGGAGAGTTACCTCTGCTCCTGGGATCCATCATGGGGAACCCGTTTTCTGACTGCTGTACCACTGGTATTCTCCTGTCCTCTGCATGAGGGAGTGGGTCTATACTTTAGCAACTAGGACTCATGTCCTCAGAAAAAAATTTAGCACATGGGCCCCAGAGCCAACTGAATCCTTGTCCTTTTTTTTTTTTTTTTTTTTTTGCCCCCAGCTAGGCCATGCTCATTTGGGATTTTCTGGTTTAATTGAGGGATCTTCAGAGGTCTATGCAAGATCTTGCAACAGGCAGTGGAGAAAGTGGCAGAGGTATACAGAGTGGGCCCTATTTGCTTTCTCTGTGTTTGGTATAATTTCCAAGTTGGCCTGAAAGGTCAGCAGGGGAATCTTGTGAAAATAAAAAGGAGCATAAGTTGCTGACTATTTCTTTCTTAATTCTCTCTTTTTCCCGTCTACCCTGGGGCTGGGACTTGGGTTATGCTTCTTGCCAAGAGTATTCCTTCTTTGTAAACTGGCTGCGTCTATTTCTTCCCTTCTCAAAAGGAGGGATGGGTTTCTTGGCTTTGTGTCTGATAGCATCTGAAAGCTCTTCAGTATACTGTTGGCAGAGGCTAGCGTCAGTGCGACTTGTGTAACATGACACGATCTGTGTCTCAGGACTTTGCCCTAAGGTGTTCTGGGAAACATATTTCAGCAAGACAATCTCTGCTGTCCCCTCGGGAGTCCCTGGAATGGGGAAACAAGGGCAGTAGAGTTAAAATGCATCTGCATGAGGTTAGATTGTGTAGCCAATTTTCCCATTCCGCATGTTACCAGCCCATTAGGATGAGGTCACAGAAGCCTCTTCTCTGATCCAGACTAGTTCAGAAACTGCTGGACAATGAACAGATGCCCAGATGTCCTGTGGGAAGGATTCATTTCTGTAAGACCTTGTTCAACTCTTAGGCTGTATTTCAACAAGTGCCTACTCCTGCTTTTATTCTTTATGGTCTAATGATAGTGGTAGGATTGGGAATAGATCTTACTAAACCAAAATGCAGATGCCTCTGCCCCAGCCCATCAGAAGAACATATCAATCTGTTGGTTGGAAATATTTCTGGACTTTGATTGCAATATACTAGAGAAATCCCTGTGTGCTGAGGGGAGGAGGCCCATCACTGACCCTGTATAAGAGGAAGTAAGAACTGCAGGTTAAGAAAGCATCTGTTAGAGTCAGGCATACCCAGGCAAAAATTCTGCCTCACCCACTGGCTTGCGAGACTGGCAAGTCACATTCAGATTATCAGTTTCTACATCTGTTAGATAGAATAGTAGCCATGCGTACCTCACATGATGTGGGAAGGACTAAACAAGATAATGCATGTAAAGGGTTTAGCACAGTGCTTGGTCTATAGTGAACACGCAATAAGTGGTAGCTACAGTTATAAAATTAAAGCAGTAATTTTGCCTTTATTGTTTGAGGCAGGGCTCTGTATATACCCAACTGCTGTTGCTCCCACAAACAGTCCAGGCAACTGTTACAAAATTTATATCAGGGCTACTTTAACAAGATATTAATTTTAAGATGCAGCTGTGTCATCCCCCGGCTCCAGTGCCTTCCCACTCACATCTGGCACACTGCTTTGGAGAGACACACATCTCTGTGACTTAGAGATTGACCTCAGAAAGTGATGAAAAGGTTGGTAATTTTTCTTGCATACCACATTAACACACATTTTAAATGGTCTCATTAGGTTTTCTTGCTGATATCCAGCTATGAAATTACTGCTTGACTGAAGAGCCCCTGTGGACATAAACTGTCATTATTCTTATGTCATTATTCTTATGTCATTATTCTTACCTGCATATAGCCATAAATCTAGGATAGCTCCCATTTCAGTACTGTGATTCAACTGCAGTTCATCTATTAGATAGAAGTAGTAAGTCAGCAACTGTGACTTTGATGTTCAGGTGGGATAAAAGCACATAGAGAAACTCAGTTTCACAAAAGCAGGAGTAGAACTGGGTTCGTAGATTTAAAAAAAAAAAAAATCGAGTACTATATAAGACCACAGTTTCAGAGCAGTCAGCAATGCAATAAACTTCAAGTGACTGACACTTATAATGGTAAGTGTGTGGGTGTCCATCCTTTATGCTCAGCCTGTTTAACCCCCATCCCAAAAAGAACAGTATAAGGTATATATTACAAAATAGAAACGGTACATTTTAAAAATTTCAAAGGAGATTTTATTTAAGGTCAGGCCTGGGATATACCTTTACAACAACGTTTTTAGCAATGAGTGCCAGAACGTTACATTTTTTTTTTTAATTGAGTATACTAGGTATACAATGTTATATTAGTTTCAGGGAGATAATATACTGATTCGACATTTATATACCTTACTATGTGATTGCCACACTAAGTCAAGTAACCATCTGTCACCATTCAAAATTATCACAATATTATCAACTATATTCCCCTTCACCTTTTTCATCCAACCCTTCACCTCCCTTCCCTCTGGCAACCATCAGTTTGATCTCTGTTTCTCTGAGTCTGTTTTTGTTTTGTTTTGTTCATTTATTTGGTTTTGTTGTTGTTGTTGATGATGGTGATGTTATTGTTTTAGATTCCACATACAAGTGAAATTATATGACATTTGTCATTCTCGGTCTGACTTATTTCACTTAGCATACCATCTAGGCCTATCTATGTTGCTGCAAATGGCCAGATTTCATTCTTTTTATTGCTGAGTAAAATTCCATTGAGTGTGTATGTGTGTGAGCATGCATGCACGTGTGTGTGTGTGTATCACATCTTGTTTATCCATTCATCTGTTGACATTTAGGTTGCTTCTATATCTTGGCTATTGTAAATAATGCTGCAATGAACATATGGGTGCATATATCTCTTCCTATTAGTGTTTTCATTTTCTTCAGATAAATATGAAGAGGCGGAATTGCTGAATCATATGATAGTTCTATTTTTAGTTTTATGAGTAATCTCCATACTGTGTTCCATAGTAGCTGCACCAAGGCACACTCCTACCAACAGTGCACAAGAGTTCTCTTTCTCCACATCTTTGCCAACATTTTTCATTTGCTGACTTTTTGATTATAGCCATGTTGACAGGTGTGAGGCAGTATTGCATTGCAGCTTTGATTTGACTTTCCCTAGTGATTAGTGATGTCAAACATCTTTTCATATGTCTCTTGGCCGTATGGATATCTTCTTTGGAAAAATGTCTAGTCATATCCTCTGCCCATATTTTGATCAGATTGTTTATTTTTTGTTATTAAGTTGTATGAGTTCCTCATGTATTTTGGATATTAACCCCTTATTGAATACATCATTTGCAAATATACTCTCCCATTCAGTAGACTGCCATTCTGTTTTGGTGATGGTTTCCTTCACTGTGCAAAACTTTTTAGTTCAATGTAGTCCCATTTGTATATTTTTTCTTTTGATTTTCTTGCTCAAGGGGGCATATCCAAAAAGATATTGCTAAGACTGATATCAAAGAGTTTACTACCTATATTTTCTTCTAAGAGTTTTATGGTTTTAGGTCTCACATTAAAGTTTTAATTCAGTTTATTTTTGCATATGGTGTAAGAGAGTGGTCCAGTTTTGTTGTTTTGTATGTATCTGTTCAGTTTGTCCAACACTACTTATTGAAGAGCCTGTCATTTCCCCATTGTATATTCTTGCCTCCTTTGTCATAGACTAATTGACCTTATAAGTGGGAGTTTATTTCTGGGCTTTCTATTCTCATCCGCTGATCTGTGTGTTTGTTTTTGTGCCAGTACCATACTGCTTTTATTATTATTGCTTTATAGTAGAGTTTGAAATCAGGGAGTATGATACCTCCTACTTTCTTCTTCTTTCTCAAGATTGCTTTTGTGGTTCTATATAAATTTTAGAGAAGACTGTCATTGGTATGTCAATGGTATTTTGTAGTTCTGCGGAGAATGTCATTGGTATTTTGATAGGTATTTTATTGCTTTGGGTAGCATGGACATTTTAACAATATTAATCCTTTCAATCCATGAGTACAATAGATATATCCTTCCGTTTATTTGTGTCTTTTTTCAATTTCTTTCTTCAATGTCTTATACTTTTCAGAGTATAGGTCTTTAACCTCCTTGATTAAATTTATTCCTAGGTAAAAATTAATATTTAGAAATTGATTACATCTTTATAAAACAATAAAGAACTATCAAAAAGAAAAATTAAGAAAACAATTCCATTTACAATTGCATCAAAAATAAAAAATACCTAAGAATAAATTTAACCAAGGACGTATTTGAAATATTGTAAGACACTGAAGAAGGAGATTGAAGAAGATATAAATAAGCAGAAGCACCTACTGTGCTCATGGATAGGAAGAATTAACATTGTTAATGCAATCCCTATCAAAATACAAATGGCAACATGATGTAAGAAGGATGGCAGAGTGAGGAATCTCTCCAGATATCTCCCCTTGAAATAATAATAAGTTGAACATCTAAAACTTAACAACCACATGCACACATGCACATCGGAGAGATCTGCACATTAGGGCTTCAAAACTGCACAAGTCTGGGGGTTAGATTTGGAGGAACAAAGTAGCTGCCATACTCAGCTGCAGCCCCCTGCAGAAGGAGGGGGAGGGGAGAAGTTGTGGCTGGATCCCCAAACAGCTCCGCCTAAGGGATCAGAGTGTTCCATGAAGTGGAGCCCAGGGATCAAATCAGAGGGTGGAACAGGAACTAAGTGTGGAGGGGCAACAGCTGTGTCTTAGCAGCTGCTGTTGCCAAGTGGGAGACTGAGATACTGAGCCTGGCAGCGCCTCCCCCACCAACCCAGAGTATGCCCTCCCCCTACCCCAAATGCTCCAAGACATAGCACTGTAGAGCCACAGGGGAATTTGTGCAACTGGTACTGAAATATAAAATACAGCTGATACCACAGACAGTTGCTGGGACCAAGGGGATCTGATCGTGGATTGAACATACAGTATACTAGAAAGAGAGAAAAAAAAAAAAGCATTTTAACCTCAAAGCAGAGATCCAAGGGGCTTGGACACCATCTATTGGAAATCAGAAGAAAAAACCCTTTTTATCAACTGGCTGAAGAGAGATCACTATTTATAATAAATCTTTTTTGTGGGGAAAAAAAGGCAGAGTACATTCCTATTAATGTTCAGACAGAGAAATAGTCCATAAAACACCATGAAAAGCCAAGGTGACAAGGCAATTCAGAAAGAAAGAGAAAAATCTCCAGAAAACAAGCTTAAAGATGTGATTTAAATGAAAGAGAATTCAGGATTGCATTTCTGAAAAAACTCAATGAGATGCAAGATCAATCTGATCGACAATTCCAAGAACTTAGAATCAAAATAGACCAATGAAATGAGTTGTTTTTAGCAAAGAGATTGAAACCCTATAAAAGAACCAAATAGAACTTTTGGAGATGGAGAACACATTAAAAGCAATGAAGAATGAAATAGCAAACTTAGGAAATAGAGCTGACCAGATGGAAGAAAGAATCAGTGATATCAAAGACAGAAATCTGGAAATGACTCAGAAGAAGTGAGAGACCTCAACACACACACACACTCACACACACACACACACACACACACACACACACACACACACATGAACTATACAAGAACTATCTGACACCATCAGGAAAAGCAACATAAGAAATAAGCATATACCAGAAGGAGAAGAGGAGGAGAAGAGAAAAAAGAGGACATATTCAAACAAAGGACGAGATTTCCCAAAATATCTTCAAATTCAAGAAGCAAATAAAACATCTATTATCTTAACCCAAAAAGCCTTTTCCAAGACACATTATATTGCAATTGTCAAAAGTAATGACAAAGAAAGAATTATCAAGGCATCCAGGGAAAAGAAGATAGTAGCCTATAAAGGAAAGCCCATTAGACTATCTTCAGAATTCTCAGCACAAACATTACAAGCAAGAAACAAGCAAGAAAGGAGTGGAATCAAATATTTAAACAATTAAATGAAAGAAACTACCAGCCAAGAATAATATATCCAGCAAAGCTCTCATTTGCATATGCAGGAGAAATAAAGTCCTTTACAGACAAACAAAAATTAATGTTACAAGGCTTGCAATACACAAAATACTGAAGGGGATCATCCCACCTGAGACAAAGGACAAAAAATAAATAACAGGCAGACAGAAGCAGAATAGTGCAAATCTTATTTAGAATAGGGTTTTATAAGTTTAAACATTAAGAAGATAATTGCTACTGCAAGTTACAAATGAATGTTCAGCATGCGTAGGGATAATTTGAGACATCAATAACAGAAAAGGGGAGGGAGTAAAGATACAAATACACAAAGGGGAATGAAGGCAAGGTGAATGCAGAAAACGGATATATATATATATACACACACACACACACACACACACACACACACACACACACATACATATATATACACACACACACATATATATTTATATATATATATATGTATATATATATATATAAAACTATTTTTTACATAATCTTAATGGTAACCACACACCAAAAATCCAGAATTGAGGTAGATAACATAAAACAAGAGAGACCAGAAGAGATATCCACAAAATCCCACCAAATTAAAATAATAGACAGAAACACGGGACAAAGAAAAAATGAAAACAGTGAGCTACTAGAACACAAAAGATAAAATGGCTATAAGAAGACCTCATATTTTAATAATCACCCTAAATTAAATGCACTGAACTCAAAAGGCACACTTGCAGATTGTATCAAAAAACAGAGGGTCGGAAACCCGCCCCTCCATTTGGGGTGTACTATCTTATTTCTTTATCTCCTAAATTCCACAGGGCTGTAATCTTCCTTAGCACAGCCCATCTCCTTCTAAAATATACTTGCAATAAATCTTACTTTTTCTAAAAAAATAAAACAAAACAAAAAACCCCGACTATATTCAATCTTCAAGAGACATCTCAGCTGCAAGGACGAATATAAACTCAAAGTGAAAAGGTGGAAAATGATATTCCTAGGAAATGGCATCCAGAGAAAAGTGGGTGTAGCTGTAATTATATCTAACAAATAGACTTCAAAATAAAAATGGTAAAGAGAGATACTGATGGGTACTTCATAATGATAAAGGGAACCATACATAAAAAAGACATAACACTTATTAATATCTATGTTCCCAATCAGGGAGCCCCAAAATGTATCAAGCAATTATTATAGAACTAAAGGGAGAAACTGACCAAACACAATCATTGTGGGTGACATAAATATCTTACTGTCAGATATGGATAGCTCATCCAAACAGAAAATCATTAAGAAAATAACATCCTTAAATGATACATTAGACCAACTGTACATAATTGACATTTACAGAGCCTTTCATCTCAAAACAACTACTTATACATTCTTTTCTAGTGAACATGAAACATTCTCAAGGATAGACCACATGCTAGGACACAAAACTAGCCTCAACAAATGTAGGAGAATCATACCACGCATATTCTTTGATCATAATGCTTTCAAACTGAAGATCAACTGTAATAAGAAAGCAGAAGAACCATAAATATGTGGAGATTAAATAACATGCTATTAAAGAATGAATGGGTCATTGGGTGGCTCCATAGTGTAATGGTTAGCATGTCTGCTTTACACGCAGAAGGTCCTGCGTTCGTGCCCCAGGTGGAGCCACGGACCCTACCCTGGGTGCCCCAGGCTCTGGGTGCACCAGGCCCCCGAGTGTGCCTGGGGGGCCAGGCCCCGGTGGAGGCCAGGCCCAAGTCCCTGGTGCGCCAGGTCCTGAGTGCGTGCTGCAAGAGCATGGGAGGAGATGCCCCGCCTTCAGAGATCCAGTTCTTAAGGGGAGACAGCAACATCCGTAGGTCAGGGGTGGAAGTGTGGGGTGAGAATTAAAGAGGGGGGAAAAAAAGAATGAGTCATAGAAGAAATAAAAAGAGAGATTAAGAGATACATAGAAATAAGTGAGAATAAAAGTACAACATATCAAAATTTGGGGGACATAACAAAAGCTGTAATAAGAGGAAGGTAAATATCACACAGGCCTATCTCAAAAAGTAAGAATGAGCCCAAATAAACAACCTAACACAACATCTTTAAAAAACTAGAAAAAAATAACAATTGAAGCCCTAAGTCAGCAGAAGGATGGAAATAATCAAAATTAGAGTAGAACTAAATGAAATTGGGAACAAAAAGACAATAGAAAAAATTAATGCAACAAAGAGCTGGTTCTTTGAGAAGATTAATAAAATTGACAAACTCCTGGTTAGACTCACTAAAGAAAAAAAGACACAAACAAAATCAGAAATAAAAGAGGACTTATGACAGATACCACTGAATACAAAGAATTATACAAGAATACTATGAAAAATTATATGACAACCAAATTTAATAACCTAGAAGAAATGAACGAGTTCTTAGAAATATACAGCCTTCCTACACTAAATCATGAAGAACTGGAAATTCTAAGGAGACTGATCAGCAGTATGGAAATTGAAACGATCATTAAAAACATCCCAACAAACAGAAGTCCAGGGCCAGATGGATTTACATATGAATTCGAACAAACATTTAAAGATTTAATACACATTCTTCTCAAGCTTTTTAAAAATATTGAAGAAGAGGGAATGCTTCTTAACTTATTTTATGAGGCCAATATTACCCTGATACTACAATCTGGTAAAGATGATACCAAAAAACAAACAAACAAACAAAAAACCTATAGGCCAATATCTCTCATGAATACAGATACAAAATCCTAAATAAGATACTACAAATTGAATACAACAACACATTAAAAAATTACACACAATAATTCAGTAGGTTTCATCCCAGGGGCACAAGGATTGTTTAACATACATAAATTGATTAATGTGATACATCACATAAACAAAATAAGCAATAAGAATCATATGATTTTATTAATAGATCCAGAAAATGCCTTTGGCAAGATACAACAACCTTTTTATGATTAAAGTACTTAATAAGATAGGTAAAGAAGGAAAGTACTGCAGCATAATAAAGGCCGTATACAACAAACTCTCAGCTAACATACTTAACAGTGAAAAACTAAAAACCTTTCCTTTAAGACTGGGAACAAGTCAAGGCTGTTCGTTATCACCAGTATTACTCAATACCATTTTGGAAGTCCTAGCAAGCACAATCAGGCAAGAGAAAGAAATAAAATGTATCTAAATAGAAAATGAAGAAGTCAAACTGTCACTATTTGTGGATGGCATTATTCTCTATATAGAAAACCCTACAGACTCCACTAAAAACACTACTAGAAATGACAAACAAATACAGTAGTTTCAAAATACAAAATCAATGTTCAAAAATTTATAGCATTCCCATACTCTAAAAATGTATTTTCAGAAAAAAAAACAAAAAACAAAAAAAACCCTCATTTTGTAATTGCAACAAAAAGAATAAAATACCTAGAAATAAATCTAACAAAACATGTAAAAAACCTATACTATGAAAACTATAAGACATTATTAATAGAAACTGAAAAAGACAAAGAAATGGAAATATATTCTGTGTCCTTGGGTTGGAAGAATCAACAGTTAAAATGAGTTTATTACCTAAAGCACTATACAGATTCAATGCAATTCCCATCAAATCCCACTGGCATTTTTTAAAGAAATAGAACAAAAAAAAATCATCAGATTTGTATGGAAGCACAAAATACCCCAAATAGCTAAAACAATCCTAGGCAAAATAAAAAACAAGGCTAGACTTCAAATTATACTACAAAAGGACAGTAATCAAAACGTCATGGTATTGGCAGAAAGACAGAAATACAGACCAGTGGAACAGAATTGAGTCCAGAAGTAAACTCGTATTTATATGGGTAAATAATATTTGACAAAAGAGCCCAAAACATACAATGGAGAAAGGAAAGCCTCTTCAATAAATGGTTCTGGGAAAACTGGAAAGCCACATGCAAAAGAATGAAAATAGACTATTGTCTATAACCAAACACCAAAATTAACTCTAAATGGATCAAGGACCAGAATATAAGACCTGAAACAATAAACTGCATAGAAGAAAACATAGGTACTAAACTTATGAACTTTGGACTTAGGATTTTGTGAATTCAACCTTAAAGGCAAGGAAAGTAAAAGCAAAAATAAATGAATGAGACTACATCAAACTAAAAGCTTCTGCACAGAAAAAGAAACCATCAATAAGGCACAGAGGTAATCATCCAAATGGCAAAATATATTTGCAAACAACACCTAATATCCAAAATATACAAAGAACTCATACATCTCAATAACAACAACAACAACAACAAAACCCAAACAATCTAATTAAAAATTGAGCAGAGGACCTGAACAGACACTTCTCTCAAGAAGATGTACAAATAGCCAACAGACATATAAAAAGATGCTCAACTTCACTAGCTATTAGGGAAAAGGAAAGCAATACCATCTCACACCTGTTAGAATGGCTATTATCAACAGTAGAAGTAATAACGAGTATTGGAGAGGATTTGAAGAAAAGGTAACCCTCATACACTCCTGGTGGGACTTCGAATTGGTACAGCCACTATAAAAAACAGTATGGAGTTTCCTCAAAAAACTAAGAATTGAATTACCACATAATCCAGCAATCTCTCTTCTGAGTATTTACCACAACCCTCCCACTCCCCGCAAAAAAAAAGCAGAGAACATTTATCCATGAAGATATATGCACCATGATGTTCATAGCAGCATTATTCATGGTGGCCAGGACATGGAAACAACCAAAGTGTCCTAGTGTAGATGATTAGATGAAGAAGATGTGGTACATATATACAATGGAATATTACTGAGCTATAAGAAAAGATGAAATACTGCCTTTTGCAACAACATGGATGGATCTTGAAATAATTATGTTAAGTGAAATAAGCCAGAAAAAGTTGAAAATCACTCGTCTGTGAAATATAAACCTAAAAGCAGCAAACAACCATGACGTGGACATGGACAGTGGTTACCAGATTAGTGGTTACCAGAAGGATGAGGAAGAGGGAGGAGGTAGATAGGGGTAAAAGGAGTTAAATATTTGGTGACTGAAGGAAATCTAACTCTGGGTGATAAATACACAATGCAATAAAGATACGGCATACTGTTACATTGTACACATGAAACTTACTGGATTTTGTTGATCATTGTCATCCCGATAATTTTTAATTAAAAAAAAATCAATGGCATTTTTCACAGAACTAATACAAATAATCCTAAGATTTACACGGAACCACAAAAGATCCCCAATAGCCAAAGCAATCTTGAGAAAGAACAAAGTTGGAGGTATCACACTACTTGATATCAAACTGTACTACAAGGCTATAGTAATCAAAAAGCATGGTACTGGCATAAAAACAGACACATAGATCGATGGAACAGAATGGAGAGCCTAGAAATAAACCCATGCCTATATGGTGAATTTATCCACAACAAAGAAAGCAGGAATATATAATGGGATAAATACAGTCTCTTTAACAAATGACGTTGGGAAAATTGGACAGATACTTGCAAAAAATGTAATTAGACCCCTTTCTCACACCATATACAAGAATAAACTCAAAATGGATTACAGACTATAATGTTACACTCAAAACCATAAAACTCCTAGACGAAAACATAAGAAGGAAACTTTCTGACATTACTCAGTAATATTTTTTTGTATATGTCTCCTCAGGCAAGAGAAACAACAACAGCAAAATAAACAAATGGGACAACATCAAACTAAAAAGTTTTTGCACAGCAAAGGAAACCATCAACAAAATGAGAAGACAAACTACTGAATGAGAGAAGATATTCCCCAGTGATACATCTGATAAAGAGTTAATATCCAAAATATAAAAGAAACAACTCATACAACTTAACACCAAAAAGATACAATCCAATTAAAAATGGGGAGAGGACCTGAATAGACATTTCTCCAAAGAGGACATACAGATGGCCACAGACACAAAAAGGTGCTCAACATTACTAATCGTTAGAGAAATACAAATTAAAATCAAAATGAGGTATCACTTCACACCTGTCAGAATGGCTATTATCAAAAATTCAACAAACAGTAAGTGTTGTTGAGGATGTGGAGAAAAAGGAACCCTCATGCACCGTTTGTGGCATTATAAATTGGTGCAGCTGCTATGGAAGACACTATGGAAGTTACTTAAAAAATTAAAAATAGAGTCTACAGCCCTGCCACCCGGAACGTGCCCAATCTCATCTGATCTCAGAAGCTAAGCAGGGTCAGGCCTGGTTAGTACTTGGATAGGACCACCTAGGAATACCAGGTGCTATAGGCATTAAAAAAAATTAAAAACAGAACTACCATATGATCCAACAATCTCACTTCTGGATATTTATTCAAAAAAACTTCAAAACACTAATAGGAAAAAGATATATGCATCATTGTAGCATTATTTATAATAGCCAAGATATGGAAGTAACCAAAGTGTCCATCGACAGATGATAGGATAAAGAGGTGGTACATATATACAATGAAATATTGCTCAGCCATGAAAAAGAATATCTTACAATTTATGACATGGATAGACCTAGAGGGTATTATGATAAGTGAAATAAATCAGATAAAGACAAATACCATATGCTTAATTTAAAGGTGGAATAAAAAAACTAAATAAACAAAACAGAAACAAACTCATAGACACAGATAATAAACTGACAGGTTAGATGGGAGGGTGTTGGTTGCCTGGGTGAAAAAGTTAAAGATTAAGAAGTACAAATTGGCATTTACAAAATATATTTGGGGATATTAGATACAGCAGAGGTAATATAGTCAACAATATTGTAATAACTATGTATCGTGCCAGATGGATGCTAGACTTATCTGAGATAGCACTTCATAAGTTATGTAAGTATCTAACTACTATGCTATACACCTGAAACTACTTTAATATTGAATGTCAACTGTAATTGAAATATTAAAAAAATAAAAATTTAATTTCTAGGTATTTTATTCTTTTTGACGCAATTGTAGATGGGATTGTTTTCTTAATTTCTCTTTTTGATCACTTATTGCTAGTATGTGGAAACATAACAAATTTCTGTATGTTAATTTTGTATTCTTCTACTTTACTGAATTCATTGATAAATTTTAATAATTTTTGGTAGAGTCTTTGAGTCCTCTAGTGTCATGTCATCTGGAAATAGTGACAGTTCTACTTTTTTTTCCAACGTGGATGCATTTTATTTTTCTTGTCTGATGCTGAGGATAGGACCTCCAATACTGTATTAAATAATATTGGTGAGAGTGAGCTTCCTTGTCTTGCTCCAGATCTTAATGGAAAAGCTTTCAGATTTTTCATCATTGAGTAGGGAGATTCAAGTAGGAACTGACCAGTGGAGAAGTAGATCTGGTCTCTACCCTGCAAACCTGATTTTAATTAGGAAATAGGACCATGGCAGTTTTATTAATAACCATCTTATAAACACAGTTCTCTGATATTTTTAAAAAAGATTAAAACGTTTGGTCAAAGGGAGTCATAAATAACATTCAAATATGTGATTTCTTAATGATAATATGTCAAGATATATCAATGTGTTTGATATATCTTTATGAAAAATTTAGAAATATAAAAAAGAGAAGAAATTACCATTTACTTATAATTGTACCATCATTAGCATTCTAGTCTTTTTTCATTGTATGTTCATATAAACACGTGAAAATACAAATTAGACTATAAATAAAATTCTATTGACTCCCATATCCTTCTCAACCATATATAATAAACATTTCTCACATAATTATTTTTTGAAAAATATTTCAAAAGCTTGAACATGTTCTGGTACAGAATGCTTAATAAATGGTAGCTATTATTATTTATTACACCATTTTTCACTGAATGACAAAAAACATAAGGTATTTATCTTTCTGATTTTGATAAACATTCAAGTTATTAATTTTTTCCCACTATTATAATCAATTGTGCCAAGAACTTTTTGTACATTGTGTAAATTTCTCATTAATTTGGTAGGGTAGATTCTTAATAAGGAATTCCTGGATCAAAGTTTAGGTAATTTTAAACATTTTAATATTAAATACATATTGCCAAATTGCCTTCCTTAAAGGAGCATACCTGTTTAAGTTCTAACAGTGATTTAGGAGAGGTCCATCTCCACTCACACTGAACTTGGGTGATAGTTTGACTTTAGTAAATAGGGTTCTATTTAAAAACCAGCTTGAATGGACCAATGTGCTTCTCACTGTGGAGGAAATCAGCCAGAAGGCAAGTTGGCTCTGAGACAATGTCAATGAGATCTGGGGATTTCATCTTCGAGTTGTTTTGACCTACCACTATTCTTCTTTGTGTATCTCCAAGAACCCTTGTGCTTATCTTTAATGTTTGTCCCGCTGGTAATTCCTCATCCACCCTCCCTGTTGGACTCTAAGCTTCATGAGACCAGGTCTCTTTCGTCACATTTAGGCCCAGTATAGAGCCTGATGTTCATTGGGCACTCAATGCATATATGTGCATGAAAGAATTGCAACTAACATGCCCTAAATTAAGAACTTTGAGCTGAATCATTCTCTTGTGGCTATATTTAAAAATGGAAAAAGTATTTCTTACATATGATGAAACAAAAGAGCAAGTTATAGAATATCATGTACTTTATGATCCCAGTTTTGAGGGGAGAGGGAGCAAGACAGAGAAAGAGGTAGGGAAAGACAGTAAGAGAACAAGAAACCATCAGAGAGGTAGGGTGAGGAAAAGAAAGATTAAACCTTAAAATACCCATAGTGGTCATCACAGGAGTGGTGATAATTTTTTCTTTTTTGTGTTTGTATTTTTCAAAAAATTTTATTATGTACATGAATCGGAAATTTTTTTTTATTAAAATTATTATCAGATCTCAAATACTTTGAAACCTGTGTGGTATTATGATGACTTGGCAAATTTCACCTTATTTACAGAATCCTTTTCATTAGTTGGAGCCACTTTATTTATGTGTCCTCTTTTCTTCCCACGGCTGTAATTTTTATTTTAATTTGAGAAATTAGGTTAAAGAGGAGGAAAAAAAAAAAAAAGCTTGCCAAGCTCCTAGTAATTTAGAGGCTAATTTTTTTCCAAGCCAGCAAATATCTTTGAGGAGGTGGGAAAAGATCGCAATGAATAAAAAGGTGTACTAAGAGGAGCATTCAGTAGATGTGTTGCTTTTTGCAGAGTCCTCTGAAAAGACCAAGTGACTTCTTCTACGGAGAAGTTACCTATTCATGATTAACAGAATTTCCTCAGAGCTTTGTAGTCTTCAATTCTTATTCCTCCCAGTGCTGGCTTCATTGTCTTCTCTCCTCAACAGCATTTAGAAATAACAGTTCCCAAGGAGGAATGGAAGAGTTGCAGTTTACATGGTGAGACTGGGTACCAAGGGGAAGTATGGGAGGGAGGTGGGTATGGGGGAGATAAGAGAGGCCAGGAAGGGCTATCCAAAAAAGGAGAAAGCACAACTTCTGTCCCAAGGGGCTTATAATCTGATACTTCTTTTACTGCTTGAACTCCAAACCCCTGAAGTGATTGTAGAATCCTATGGCTACAGAATATTCTCATATATACCCTGTCCCCATACATTCATAAACTTCCCCACCATCAACATCCTCTACCACCACGGTACATTTGTTACAATCCATGAAGTATGAACACATCATTATTATCTAAAGTCCATAGTTTACATTACAGTTTATTCTTGGTGTTGCACATTCTGTGGGTTTGAATAAATGTATAATAACATATATTTACCATTGTAGTATTGCACATAACAGTTGCACTGACCTGACAATTCTCTGCTGTGTCTATTCATCCTTTATGCCGACACCTGGCAACTACTGATCATTTCACTGTCTCTATACTTTTGCCTTTTCCAGAATGTCAAATTCCTGGCCTCTACAGTATGTTGTCTTTGCATACTTTTCATTATGTTTTAGACAGGCTGATTATTTTTTTTTTACATTTAGTAATATACATTTAGATATACTGCATGTTTTTTCCATGGCTTGATAGGTCTTTTTTTTTTTTTTTTTTTTTTTTAGCAGTGAGTAATATTCCATTGTCTAGATGTATCACAATTTATCTGCTCAGCTACTTTGAAGGACATATTGGTTGCTTCAAGTTTCGGTAATTATAAATAAAACTACTATAAACATCCATATACAAGTTTTGTGTGGACATAGTTTTTTCTATATTGTTTATCTTTTCAAAAAGCCAACTCCTAATTTCATTGGTCTCTTAGATTGTCTTTTTAGTTTCTCTTTCATTTATTTCCAGTGTGATCTTTGATAGTTCATTCTTTCTACTAACTTAGAGCTATTTCGTTCTTTTTTCCAGATACTTTAGGTGTAAAAATTAGTTTATTTGAGATTTTTCTCTTTTTTTAATTTAGGCATTTATCTTTATGAACATTCCTCTTAGAACTGTTTTTGCTGCATTCCATAAGTTTAAAAGTTGTATTCCCATTTTCATTTGTCTCAAGTTTTTAAAAAAATTTTCTCATTTCTTCTTTGACCCATTAGTTTTTCTGTAGCATATTGTTTAATCTCCACATATTTTTGAATTTTCTAGTTTTCTTCTTGTCATCAATTTCTAGTTTCATACCATTGTGGTCCAAAATGATGTTTGATATGATTTTAATCTTCTTAAGTTTATTAAGACTTGTTTTATGGCCTAACATAATTTATCTTGGAGAATGTTCCATGTGTTCTTGAGAAGAATGTGTATTATGCTACTGTTGGATGGAAAGTTCTCTAATTTATCTTTAAGCCTATTGAGTCTAATATATAGTTTAAGTCCAATGCTTCCTTATTGATCTCTATTGATCTTTTTGAAAAATCACCTTTTGGTTTGGTTAATATTCTATATTAATTTCTTATCAATTTCATTGCTTTCTACTCCAATTTTTCTTATTTTTTTATTTTATATTAGTTTCAGATATACAGTACAATGGCTAGACATTTATATAATTTATAAAGTGATACTCCAACTTACTCTAGAACCCACCTGGCACTACAGACAGCCAATACAATAATATTGACTATATTCCCTATGTTATATTCTACATTCATGCTACTGTTTTGTAAATACTAATTTGTACTTCTTCATCCCTTTCCCTTTTTCATCCAGCCCCCCTCTCCCACCCTACTCCAAACTCATTCCCCTCCCCTCTGGCAATCACCAGTTTGTTCTCTGTATTTGTAAGTCTGTTTCCATTTAGTTTGTTCCTTAGATGAAACTATATGGTATTTATCTTTCTCTGTCTTACTTATTTCACTCAGCATAATACCTTCTAGGTTCATCCATGTCATTGCAAATGGTAAGATTTCATTTTTTATGGCTGAGTAATATTCTATTGTGTGTATGTGTGTGTGTGTGTGTGTATACATATGTGTGTGTGTGTGTGTGTGTGTGTGTGTGTGTGTGTATATATATATATATATATATATATATATATATATATATATAACTTCTTTATCCAATCATCCATGGATAGGCACTTAGGTTGCTTCCATATCTTGGCTACGGTAAATAGTGCTGCCGTGAACGTAGGGGTGCATAGATCTTTACAAACTAGTGTTTTGATTTTTTTTTTTTTTGATAAATGCTCAGAAGTGCAATTGCTGAGTCAAAAGGCAGGTCTATTTTTTAATTTTCTGAGGAATCTCCAAACTGTTTTCCTTAGTGGCTGTACCAATTTGCAATCCCACCAGCAGCGTATGAGGGTTCCTGTCTCTCCACATCCTCATCAATACTTGTTTTTTGATTCATTGAAGATAGCCAATCTGACAGGTATGAAGTGATATTTCATTGTGGTTTTAATTTGCATTTCTCGAATGATTAATGATTTTGAGTATCTTTTCATATGTCTATTGCCCATCTGTATTCCCTCTTTGGAGAAATATCTATTCAAGTCTTTTGCCCATTTTTAATTGGTTTTTTTTTTTAGCAGTATTAAAAAGTTTACTGCCTATGTTTTCTTCTAGGAGTTTTATGATTTTGGGTCTTACATTGAAGTCTTTAATCCACTTTGAGTTTATTCTTGTATATGGTATAAGAAGGAGGTCTAGTTTCTTTTTCTTTTTTTTTTTTTTTTGCATGTATCTGTTTGGTTCACCCCATACCATTTGTTGAAGAGTCTGTCTTTACCCCATTGTATATTCTCCTTTGTCATAGATTAAATGACCATATGGGTGCAAATTTATTTCTGGGATCTCTATTCTGTTACATTGATCTATATGTCTGTTTTTATGTTAGTATCATGCTGTTTTGATTACTATATCCTCATAGAATAGTTTGATATCAGTCAGTGTGATACCTCCAATTTTGTTATTCTTTCTCCAGATTGCTATGGCTATTTGTTATCTTTTATGGTTCTATATAAATTTTTGAATTATTTGTTCTACTTCTCTGAAAAATGCCATTGGTATTTTGATAGGAATTGCACTGAGTCTATAGATGCCTTTGGGTAGTATGGCGATTTTAATTATGCTGATTCTTTCTACCCATGAGCATGATATATGCTTCCATTTATTTGCATCTTAAATTTCTTTTTTCAATGACTTGTAATTTTCCAAGAACAGGTCTTTTACCTCCTCGGTTAATTCGATTCCTAGGCATTTTATTGTTTTTGATGCAACTGTAAATGGTATTGTTTTTCTTAATTTGTCATTCTGATACTTCATCATTGGTGCGTAAAAATGCAATCAACTTCTGAATATTAATTTTTTATCTGCTACTTTACTGAATTCATTGATCAGTTCTAACAGTTTTTTGGAGGAATCTTTATGGTTCTCTAATATAGTATCATCATCTGCAAATGATGACAATTTTACTTCTTCCTTTTCAATTTGGAATGTTTTTCATTTCTATTTCTTGTCTGATTGCTGTAGTTATGACTTTTAAGGCTTTGTTGGATAAAAGTAGTGAAAGTTGGCATTCTTGTCTTGTTCCTGATCTTAAGGAAAATGCTTTTAGTCATTCCCTATTCAATATAATATGAGTTGTAGGTATGTCATATATGGCCTTTATTGTGTTAAGGTATGGTCCCTCTATTCCCACTTTGCTGAGAGTTTTTATCATTAATGAGTGTTGAATTTTGTTGAATGAATTTTCTGTATCTATTGATAGGATTACATGATATTTATCTTTTAATTTGTTAATGTGGTGTATCACATTAATTGATTTGAAACTATTAAATCAACCTTGCATCCTGGGAATAAATCCAACTTGATCATGGTGTATGATATTTTTAATATATTGCTGAATTCAATTTGCTCATATTTTGTTGAGAATTATTGCATCAATGTTCATCAGGGATATCTGCCTATAGCTTTCCTTTTTTGTACTATCTTTGTCTAGTTCGAAATCAGGATATTGGAGGACTCATAAAGAGTTAGGGAGCCTTCCCTCATCTTGAAGTTTTTGGAATAGTTTGAGAAGAATAGGTGTTAATTCTTCTTCAAATGTTTGGTAAAATTTACCAATGAAGCCATCCAGTCCAAGGATTTTGTTTTTTGGAAGATTTTGATGACTGACTGGATTTCTTTGGTGGTAATAGGTCAGTTCAGATTTTCTGTTTCTTCTTGACTCAGTCTTGGGATATTATTTGTTTCTAGGAATGTATCCATTTCTTCCAGATTATCCAATTTGTTGGCATATAATTGCTCATAATATTTTCCTATGATCCTTTATATTTCTGTCAAGTCCATTGTTACTTCTCCTTTTTCATTTCTGATTTTATTTATTTTATTTTTTCTTGATAAGTCTGCTTAAAGGTTTATCAATTTTGTTTATCCTTTTAAAGAACTAGCTTTGGTTTCACTGATCTTTGTATTGTTTTTCCAGACTCAATCAGATTAATTTATAAAATATTTTTGGTTTTCTACTATATGCTAGACACTGTTCTAGGAGCTGAGGATACAGCAGTGAACAAAACAGACAAACATCATTTTCCTCAGAAAGTTTATGTTCTGTTGGGAGTGCAGGGATAAACATAGGAACGAATAAAGAAATAATAAACAAAAACAAATAAATAAATTTACAATTTGTCAGGTAGTGATATATATGATAAAAAAACAAATGCAGGGCAGGGGGATAAGAAGTGTGGACAGCAGAGGTTGCCATTTAAAATAAGATGGATGGGAATGGCTCACTTGAAAGGTGACATTTGAACACAGGCCTGATTGAAGTGAATGAATGATCTATGGCTATATTTAAGGTGAAGAATGTTCCTGGCATAGGGAGCAGCTGAGTCCAGAGGCCGTAGGTTGGGGAGGCTGCTGACATGTGAGAAGAAACAAAAGGACAGTGGAACAGAATGGGTGAGAGGAGCTGACTTTGAGGAAGTGAATCTATGGACTACACTGTTTGGATAATGATCAAACTCTTATCAATTTGTTTAGAAGTAGTTGTTGAGGCCCCATTTTGATTCATTTAAATAATTTATTGTGCTTTTATTATCTGCACTATTCTATTCATAATAATAGTAATGGGTAAGATAAAAACTTGCTATAAATCAATGAATAGAGGAATGGCCTTGCCCACAGAGAGCCTAGAGTCTATCGAGTGATAAAGATTGTCTTTTAAAAATATAAAGTTTTATCCAATGTGATGGTTATTTTCATGTGTCAACTTAAGTAGGCCATAGATGCCCAGAATTTATACCATTGGTACTCCTGGTTCTCAGGCCTTTAAACTTGGACCAGTTTTACATCACCATCTTTCCTGAGTCTCCAGTTTGCAGACGGTAGATCATGAGACTTCTCAGCCTCCATATTTGCATGAGCCAGTTCCTCATAAAATATCTATATATCAATGCCTATCTCTCTCTATATATATATCTTATTCACTTTGTTTCTCTGAAGAACCTTGACTAGTACATCCAGAAATACAAAATCTTCTGTATAATTCTGGAAATACAGAATCTTCATCAAGGCATATTAAGCTCCTTCTCTACTCTATAAATTATTTGAGAACTTTTATTCATTGCTGAATTCATGCAACAAAACATTTTTTAAAAATAAAATATAGGTGACACGGCATCTCAGAAAGACAGAGAAAAATCTCCAGAAAATAAGCTTAAAGACAGAAATATGAGACTTAAATGACAGAGAATTCAGTATGGTGCTTCTGAAAAAACTCAATGAAATCCAAAATAATTCATATCGACAACTCCAGGAATTGAAAAAACAACTACATGAGCAGAATCAATTTTTTAGCTAGGAGATCGATACCCTTAAAAAGAACAAAAAGAACTTATGGAGGTGAAGAACACACTAAAAAAGATGAAGAAAGAAATAGCAAGCTTGAGAAATAGAATCGACTAAATGAAGGAAAGAAATTATATCGAAGACAGAAATCTAAAAATAAATCATCAGGAGGAAGAGAGAAACCGAAGAATGAAAAATAAAGAGAAATGCAAGAACTAGTTGATACTATCAGGAGAGGAAACATAAAAATAATGGGCATTCTAAAAGGGGAGGAAATGGAGCAGAAATTAGAAAGCATTTTCAGACAAATAGTTGATGAGAATTTCCCAAATTTAAGAAGTGATCTGGAGCTTAGAATTCAAGAAGTCAACAGAACAACCAATTATCTCAACCCAAAAAGGCCTTCACCAAGACACATTGTATTAAAATTATCAAAAATCAATGACAAAGGCAGAATTCTCAGGGAAACCAGGAAGAAGAAAACAGTAACTTATAAGGGTAAACCCATTAGATAATCCTCAGACTTCTCAGCACAAACCTTACAAGCCAGAAAGGAATGGAATCAAATATTTAAACTATTAAGTGAAAGGAACTACCAGCCTAGAATAATGTATCCAGCTAAACTCTCCTTCAGATAGGAAGGAGAAATTAAGACTTTTCCAGGTATACAAAAATTGAGGCGAATCTCCAATACAAGGCCTGCATTACAGGAAATACTGAAAGAGGTCAGCTCGCCTAAAATAAAATGACAAAAAAAAATACATAACTAAGAGAAAGGGGACTAGCAGGCAGATAGAAGCAGAGGAGTGCAACTCTTCCTAAGATCAGGGCATTATAAACTTAAACAATAAGAAAAGAATTGCTATAGCAAGATAGTAGATAGTAATGAATGTTTGGCATACATAGAGACAAATTGAGACAACAATGATTAAAAAGGGGAGGATTCAAAGATCCAGATTAGCAAAGGAGAATGGATATAAGGCACACGCAGAAGAAAATAGACAACTATACACACACACACATATATCCTCTACATATTCAAAATGGTAACCACACACTAAAGATTCAGAACTGAAATATATTACATAAAACAAGAAGAACCAGAGGGAAACCCCACAAAACAAAACAAAAAAACAAAACAAAACAAACAAACAAACAAACAGACACACAAAGACAAGGAAGCAATGGAAATACCGAAGTACAGGGAAGAAAAAGATAAATTTGCTATAGGAATGCCTCATATTTTAATAATCACCCTAAATGTAAATGGACTGAACTCACCAATAAAAAGGTACAGAGTTGCAGAATGGATCAAAAAACAAAACTCAACATATGTTGCCTCCAGGAGACACATCTCAGCTCCAAAGACAAATATAGACTCAAAATGAAAAGGTGGAAATTGATATTTCAAGCAAATGTCATTCAGAGAAAAGTGGGAGTAACTGTACTAATATCAGATAAAATAGACTTCAAAATCAAAAAGGTAAAGAAAGATACTGAGGGACACTTCATAATGATAAAGGGAATCATGCACCAAGAAGATTTAACACTTATTAATACCTATGCTCCCAATCACGGAGCCCCGAAATATGTAAAACAATTACTAACAGAACTAAAGGGAGAAACAGACCAAAACACTATTATAGTAAGGGACCTAAATACCCCACTATTGGATATGGAGAGATCATCCAAACAAAAAATCAATAAGGAAATAACATCTTTAAATAGCACATTAGACCAACTGGACATAATTGACATTTACAGAGCCTTTCATCCTCAAATAGCTGCTTGAGATAGCCTCAACAAATATAAGAGGTCTGAAATTATACCAACCATATTCTCTGATCATAATGCTTTGAAACTAGAGATCAACTGTAAAAAGAAAAAGAAGGAAGAAAAATACATGAGAATTAAACAACGTGCTATGAAGAATGACTGGGTCAGAGAAGAAATAAAAAGAGAGATCAAGAAATACATAGAAATGAATGATAATGATAGTACAATGAAAAGATAGTACAATTTCGGGACACAGCAAAGTAGTCATAAGAGGAAAGCTCATATCATTATAGGCCTATCTCAAAAAAGAACAAGCCCAAAAAACAACATAACGCTTCATATTAAAAAACTAGAAAAAAAAAATGAAGCCTAAAGTCAGCAGGAGGAAAGAAATAATCAAATTTAGAGCAAAATTAAATGAAATTGAAAAATAAAAACCAATAGAATAAATAAATGCAAGAAAGAGCTGGTTCTTTGAGAATGTTAATAAAATTGACAAACCCCTGGCTAGACTCACCGAAGAAAAAAGAGAAAGGCCACAAATAAACAAAATCAGGAATGAAAGAGGGGAAATTATGACTGACATCGTAGAAATACAAAGGATCATGTAAGAATACTATGAAAAAGTATATAACACCAAATTTAATAACCTAGAAGTGGACCAGTACTTAGAAAAAGACAACCTTCCTAAACTGAATGAAGAAGAACTGGAAAATATAAATAGACCAATTAGTAGTATGAAAATAGAAACAATCATCAAAAACCTACCAAAAAATAAAAGTCCAAGACCAGATGACTTCACCAGGGAATTCCACCAAACATTCAAAGAAGATTTAATACCTATTCTCCTCAAACTCTTCCAAAAAATTGAAGAAGAGCCAATAACACAAACAAAGAAACTAAAGACCAATATCTCTCTTGAACAAAGATGCAAAACTCCTAAATAAGATACCAGTGAACTGAATACAGCAATATGTTTAAAAGATTATACACCACAATCAAGCGGGCTTCATCCCAGGGACACAGGGATGGTTCAACATACGTAAATCAATTAATGTGATACACCATATGAACAAATTAAAGAATAAGAATCATATGATCATATCAATAAATGCAGAAAAAGCCTTTGACAAGATACAGCATCCATTTATGATCAAAACACTTAACAAAATCGGCATAGAGGGAAAGTACCTTAACATAATAAAGGCCATCTATAACAAACCCTCAGTCAACATTATAGTTAATGGTGAAAAACTAAAAACCTTCCCTCTAAGATCAGGTACAAGAAAAGGCTGTTCACTATCACCACTGTTATTCTATATAACATTGTAGCTCCCAGCCAGTGCAATCGGGAAAGAGGAAAATATAAAAAACCTGCAAATAGGAAATGAAGAATTCAAACTGTCACTATTTGCAGATGACATGATTCTCTATATAGAAAACCCTACAGACTCCACAAGAACACTACTAAAAACAATATGCACACACAGTAATGTTACTGGATACAAAATCAGTGTTCAAAAATTCATAGCTTTCCTGTACTCTAATAATGAATTGTCAGAAAAAGAAGCGGAAAAAATAATTCCTTTTGCAATTGCAACAAAAAGAATAAAATACTCATGAATAAATCTAATGAAACATGTGAAGGACCTATGTAATGAAAACTATAAGACCCTGTTAAAAGAAATCAAAGAAAATACAAAGAAATGGAAAGATATTCTGTGTTCTTTTATTGGAAGAAAAGTTAAATGACCTTATTACCTAAAGCATTATACAGATTTAATGCAATCCCCATCAACATCCCATTGGCATCTTTTAAAGAAATAGAACAAAAATTATCGGATTCGTATGAAAGTGCAAAAGACCCCAAATTGCCAAGGCCACCATAAGAAAAAAAGAACGAGGCTGGGGCCATCACTCTGCCTGACATCAACTTATACTATAAGGTGATGATAATCAAAATGGCATGGTATTAGCAGAATAGCAGACACACAGACCAGTGGAACAGAATCAAGAGTCCAGAAGTAAACCCATGTTTAAATGGGCTAATAATTTTTGACAAAAAGCCAAATACATACAGAGAAAGGAAAGCCTCTTCAATAAATGGTGCTGAGAAAACTGGAAAGCTATTTGCAAGAATGAAACTAGACTGCTGTCTATCACCACACACCAAAATTAACTCAAAATGGATTAAGGACCTGAATGTAAGACCTGAAACAATAAAATGCATAGAAAAAACATAGGAACCTTGGACTTAAAGAGGATTTATGAATTTGATCTCAAAGTCAAGAGGTGTAAAAGCAAAAATAAACGAATGAGACTACGACAAACTAAAGGCTTCTGCACAGTAAAAGAAATTGTCAACAAGGTAAAGAGACCACCATCTGAATAGAAGAAGATATTTGTAAGCAACGCCTCCAATAAGGGCCTAATATGCAAAGAACTCATATGACTCAGTAACAAAAAAAAAAAAAATGATTCAATAAAAAAATGGGCTGAGTACCTGAACAGACACTTCTCCCAAGAAGACACACAAATGGTCAAAAAACATACGAGAAGATGCTCATTATCCATAGTTTAACCACAATGAGATACCATCTCATACCTCTTAGAATAGCTATTATCAACAGGACAAGTAATAACAAATGTTGGAGAGGATGCAGAGAAAAAGGAACCCTCATACACTACTGTTGGGCCTGCAAATTGGTATAGCCACTATAGAAAACAGTATGGTGGTTCCTCAAAAAACTAACAGTTGATCTACCACCATATGATCCAGCAATTCCTGTAGTTGGTATTTACCCCAAAGGCTTGAAAACTCAAATCCAAAAAGATATTTGCACACTGATGTTCATAGCAGTATTATTCACAATGGCCAGGTCATGAAAGCAACCGAAGTGTCTTATGATAGATGATTGGCTAAAGAAGCTGTGGTACATATATACAATGGAATATTACTCAACCATAAGAAGAGTTTGTGACAACATGGATGGACCTCGAGATAATCATGCTAAGTGAAATAAGTCAGACAGAAAATGTTGAAAACTACATGATATCACTTATATGTGGGATATAAACCTAAAAGCAACAAAGAAACAGGACAAACAGAGACTCATAAACATGGACAGTAGCTTAGTGTTTACCGGAGTGTAGGGGAGTGGGGAGGGGATAGGGGATAGGTAGATAAGGGGTCAAATATGTGGTGACAGAAAAAAATCTAACTATAGGTGGTGAACACACAATACTATATATATATATATGCCTTGCTGTTGGATTATACACCTGAAACTTATTGGATTTCATTAACCAATGTCATCATAATAGAAAGAAAGAAAGAAAGAAAAGTTAAAAATAAAAATATTGTGACTTTACCATCAACTCAAACTTTAAGGTTTAATGTCAAATGGGACAGTGGAACTCAGTAGGATTTGTGAAAATCAAAGCACAAATATGAACTAAAGATGTGATTGGTTATAAAGAAAATATGAGAAATAAAAAATAAATAAAAATATAATTTACTAGTAAGAATTGTGATAACATATTAATAGCTACCATTTATTTAGTATTTATGTTATGCAAAGCATTAGTGAGCTAGGTAATTTGTTTACTTTATTTAATTATATTAAAAAACTGATAAGTAAGGTAGTCTTATCCTGTTTTACAGATTAGATAACTGAGAATTAAGGACAGGCAATTTGAGCAAGGTCATACAGTTGATAGTGGTAGATCTAGAATTAGAAATCCAAAGTGCTAGTCTCCAGGTCTTACTCGATTTTGATTTCTGCATTATTGTGATTTAGATGACTAAAATATATTGTGCAGATATATTTGGTCTTTATCCACACCTCTTGGCTCACAGCTCCAAAAATCTTTAGAATTCCCTAAGTGAAGAGAGTAAAAATGCTGTCTCTTGTTAATGAGGTGACTTTTGGACCTACCTAAGAGTGGTTTATAGTAGGAGCCAACCTTGTCGTTAGAGGATAGAATTTTCAGTCCTACTTTCTGATTTCTGGGAAGGAGAGAAGAGCTTGAGGTTGAATCAATTGCCAATAGCCAATGACTCAGTCAGTTATGACTACATAATGAAGCCGCCTTAAAATCTGAAAAGAATACCTCATCGCCCCTTTTTCAGAGAGCTACTGTGTTTGGATCTGGAATGCTTTCATGTGCCACTGTGCTGGGTCTCAAGCTCCATAAAGACAGAAGTTCCTTTGTTTGGGACCTCACTCTATGTATTTCTTCATCTGGGTACTGACTTACATCCTTTAATATCTTTCATAATTAATCAGTAATCTAATGAATAAACAAGTTTTCCTGAGTTCTGTGAGCCATTCTAGCAAATTAATCAAGCCTAAAGAGAAGTAACAATCTTAATTTGTGATTGGCACCCTGAGTTGGAGGGGGTCATTGCAACCTCCAATACGTAGCTGGTAACATCCTGGGTTATGACTAGCATCTAAAGTGGAGTGCAGTCTTGTGGGACTGATCCCTTTACCTGTGAAATCTGATTCTGTTTCTGGATAGATGGTGTCAGAATTGAGTTGAATTTCTTAATAGGGAGGAGAGAGAGAGGGAGGAGGGAGGAGGGAGGAGGGAGGGAGCCTCCAAACATACGTTGGAATTGAATTTGGGAACACTTTTCACTACCAATATCCTCACTATAAAAAATGGCGCTTTAAAAGATCATTTATCAAATGAAGAGAGCTGTCTGAATGATCTTAGTCTATCCACTGAGCATTTATTAAGTGACTACTATGTACCTACTAGTAACTGT
Organism: Pteropus medius; assembly: GCF_902729225.1. NCBI lineage: Eukaryota > Metazoa > Chordata > Mammalia > Chiroptera > Pteropodidae > Pteropus > Pteropus medius. The sequence continues at coordinate 4,223,086 of NW_024345861.1, read as the reverse complement.
ACTGGGCACTGGGAATACAAGGTTGAATGGCATGATGTTTCCCTTAAGGAAAACAGGTAAATTAAGAGACAGTAACTGCATTAAGGTGAATGCTCTGAGATGTGAGCACAGAAGAGGGGCACATCCTGAGAATTCATGGAGGGTTTCTGAAGGAAGTCAAACTGACCTAGAATGATGAGTAGAAGTTAGATAGATGGAAAAGTGGGGAATGATATTCTAGGTAGTCAAAACAACATGTGAAAGGGCACAGAGCTGTGAGGCAGTGTGAAGGAATGTACTTTCTCCATTTCTGTGGCTCATTTCCTTATGGAGGGAGTTGCCCACCAATTTCTGCCCTCTCTCTCCCTTTTATTCTCATGGTGGGTAGAATGAATTCTGATTAGTAAATATGAGATGAATAACTTGAGTGTGTCTTTTTCAGCTCTCTTTTCTTACTGAAAGGAGTGAGCTGTAGACAGGAAGCACATATTTGTTTCTGTAGTTCACAATTAAGAATCCTCCTTGTGTGAAGATAGAAAATCTTTTCTCTGATACTGACTTTATCAATAATAAAGGGGGTATGTTGGTTTTTCACGTGTGGTCTCTTTGTCCCATTACTTAATTGATTCAGAACTTCAATAGGGAAGAGAGTTGCTATTCAGTGGGAATTCTAGAACCCACATAGAAGGAATGTATGAGGTGGGGAGGGCAGGAGATGAGATTCAACAGATTTGGAAGAGCCAGATCATGGAATATCTTTATCTTAAATGCCATGTAGGGAATCCCTCTGAATTTGGTTTTAAATGGAGAGTAACCCACTCAGAGTTCATTCTATATTAGTCTCTGGCAACAGTGTAGAGCATGAATGTTGGGGAGGGTGAAAGAAATTATGAAAGGCAGGATGACCAATCTAGAAGTGACTGAAGTTATTAGGGAAGGTGAATCCTGAGCTAGTTCAGAAGAGAAAGCGTAGAGGAGAGCCTGATTCAGCAAATGGCTAGGAGACCACAAAAATAAGATTTAATGATTGGCCAGATGTGATGAAATAAATTAGAAAAATCTGAGACGAGTCCTATTTTTCTGACTTAAGTAACAGCGCGTTATAATGTCAGCTACTGAGTGAGGAAAAACAGGAAAAGGATTTGATTTGGGCAAAGTAAGGCAATGATGCATTTAGTTTGGGCCATGTTGATTTTCATGTGTGGGATTTCCAGTTGAGATGTTTGCCATATTACAGTTGTATACGAGTCTCAAGTCCAGCAGGGATGTCAGTGTTGCAGATTTAAATTTGAAGCCATCAGCATAGGAAGGGGAGCATAACTGCGTTGGATAGTATAGGAAAATAAAATAGTGGGCCAGAAGGAAACCCTTTGGGGAATGCAAACATTTAAGAAGTTCACAGAGGAGGAAGAACCTGTGAAATTGGACAAAAAGCAATGATCGGAGATGTAGGGGAGAAATCATGAGAGATGTCAGGGAAGTAGAGAATTTCAGGAAGAACTGAGTGAGAAATAGTATCGAACACAGCATAAAGTTTCAGTTAGAATAAAGGTGGGGGTCTCCAGTGGCTTTGGCTATTTGGAAGTTATCCTTTTGAAAGCAGTTTGAGTTGAGTGATATGGCCAGGTGACAGAAGTAAGGAAGTAGCAAAGTGAATACTCCTTCACTTATAGGGGCTATTTTCAAGATGCTTGGCTGAGAAGTCAAGGGGAGGTCAAGAGAGACATTCTTCTCAAGTGATGTATTTATAGACTGAGGGCAATGAGCTAATAGAAAGCAGGAAGGTGAATTTATGGAAGAAAGGCAATTATAGAGGGTGCAAGTTTTCAAGGTTAAAGGAGATAATTAATGAAAAACTGAGATGGGGTTGGGGAGTATGGTGGGTGTGTATGGGGGGGCAGTGAGGATGGACATTATCTTGAACAAGAGAAGAGAAGCCTACTTTCTGAGACCCTAAAAAAGAAGGAAGGGTATTTATAAATGAGACAGGCATTGTTTTGTTGTTGATATTTTTAATAAGGCCTGGAGAAGAGGGAGGAAGCAGAAGTTCATGCCAATGGCCTCTAGTTCCTTGATAAAATAGGAGGCAATGCCATTTGCTGAGAGTGTTGAGGCTTGAGAAAATAGTAAAGGTTTGGCATGAACATCAGGGATGTCAGGAGAGCAGATACTAACCAAGGAAATGGTGACTACACTGGAGATGGTCTAGCTAGAGAAAAGAGAAGACAGGAAGATCCTGCAGACTGACTGAAATGGAACAAGGAAGGAACTTGGTGGTCCATGAAATACTAGTGGTGGCAATGGGAGCATGAAAGCAATGGAAAGAGAAGAGGTCAGCAGCAGAGAGTGGATTTTTTGTTTTTTTGTTTGTTTGTTTGTTTGTTTTTCAGTTAGTTCTAAAACAACAGTTGATATTTGAACAACTCTATATTTTAGGAAAAGTTTTTGCAGACATTACATTTGGTTTCCATAGTAGTTCTATGAGACATGTTCTATGAGATAAAGTGAGACTCATGGAAATAGTGACTAAAGGTCAGACAAGTAGCAAAGGCAGAACTTCGAAGTAGCTATTTAGTCTCTAGCCTTCATACAAATATGATTTGATATTAAAAAACATTGATGATCCAAGTCAGAAATAAAAATATACAGCTCGGATTGATTTTTTTAGGAGTAAAGGAAATGTTTTCATCTCTATTTGTGACCATAATAAGCACAGTGTTGCCAAATGGCTTACTGGCATGTATTTATGTCAAGGTGGGTCTTTGCTTTTCCTGGCTAATCTGCTTACACAGCGCACATAGGTCCATGGATACCCCACGGTAGTTCACATCTCCTTGCATCTGTACCTGCTGTCTTTCTGCCTAGAATATTCTCCCTGTGGTTGTCTCTTGGCTAATTCTTCCATCTTTTAAAACACCTCAACCACCTTTCTTTGCTCAGAGTGAGCAAAATGCCCTATTTTGTGCTCCTACTAGTACCCAAAGCTCTTACTTTATTTCATCACATTAATATTGTTGCCAATACACCTGTCTCCCCATGAGACTGAGCTCTTTGGGAGCAGAAACTTTTAATCTCCATAGAAAGTGCCCAGCATAGCACTTGGTGCAAATATGGGTCAGTCACCTGCAAATAACAGAAATGTACCTTTAACATGACTCTCAGTAGAAAACAACTAAAAGCATGAGTTAGTTCGTCACACAATCAGTCTTAATACAGCCACACCATTATTTTGTTGAGATGATAAGACATAGCAGAAGCTTTGATGGGCAGACAATTTGCAAAGGCTTTCCTTTCTTTTTCTGATACTTTCTTTATCTTCACCTTTAAAGATCTAGAATTTTAATAGATCTGAAAATTGCATACTTTCCCTGCACCTCTACTACCACTGATCCAAGCCAACATCATCTCTTGCCTGGATTATGGGTCTTAATAACTGGTCTCCTTGCTCCAGCCTTCCCAGGGTACAGGCTATTCTCAACACAGCATCAGAGCCATTTTGGTACAGTGTAGGTGAGATGAAGTCTCCTCTGCTCAGTAGACTCCAATGGTTCTCATCTCATTCAATGTAAAAGCCAAAATCCTTTCAAACTCTTTCAGCGCTCTATGCACTCTGCCCCTGTTAATTTAGACTTCACATTCTACTTAGCTACATCAGCGTACTCACTCTTTCTTAAGATACCAGGCCCACTCCCATCTTAGGACCTTGCATTGACATTCCTTGTCTGAAATTCTCCTCCACAAGATTTCATTATTCCTCTCTTGTTCTTTCCTCAGCTCTTTTACTCAGGTATGTCCTTCTCAGTGAGGCACTCCTGGTTACCTTTTTAAACATTATAACTGCCTACTCCTGCATTTCCTATTATCCATCTCTCTGCTTTATTTTTCTACTTAACACTCAATACTGACTAGAATACTATTTGCTTTATTTACCTATCTCGTTTGTTTTCTGCTTCTCCAAGTAGAGCAGTGAGTTAGACTGTTCAGTTCATTTCTGTATCATCCCTTCATACCCAAAACAGTGTCCAGCAGAGTAGGCACTTAGTGAATATTTATTGAACAAGTAAGTTCTGATTCAAAGCAGTCCTCTTATCTCCTCTTTAGAAATAGATGGTTTTCCAATTGTTTCAAATATATTAACTTAGTTTGTTTAATTAGAATATATTCTTTCCAGAAGTAAAGACCTGATTTACACTTTGTGTTTGTTCATTAATGCAAAATGATGGTCCTTATAGCTCAATTGCATCTGTCTTTTTCTCATCTACCCATGTTATGGCTGGATCTGCTCATCTCTCTCAGACCACTCTGTTTCCCTTTACTCCTTCTACTCTTCTTTGTCTCAGAAAAACCTCATCACTCTTAGAGAAATTCTTCCTTTCCACTGCTTCTGGTGATTTAATCTTCGTTCTTTAATCAGAAATAAGGAGGTGGCGGTGGGAGTGGGGAATGTACTCAGATGATCATACATCATTTTATAGAAGGAAAAATCTGGCATTTTCATTGGCAAATAAATCCTGGAGTTCTGGAAGTGAAAAAGACCTAAGAGGTCAGGTCATCCATCGTCACACTTTGGGGCAGTTCTATATTGAAAACCTACTCCCTAAACACAACCATCTAGCTTTTTCACTGACTATTCCCTAAGGAACCTAGATCTCTGACCTCCTTTGAAAAGAGATTTTAGTGGCTTTGTGGAAAATATGAAATTATTATTAAAGCACTTGCAATGCTGTAAAGTTATGAAATTGGAGCACAAATGTACAACCCTGGAGTCCTAGGCTGGAGGCTGGGTTCCAAGGCCTGACCAAACTGGGTTTTAATTTTGAATTGAACATGAATTAACTGAGTGGAATTAACTGTTAACCTCTAAACAAAAGATAATACTGGATTTCTAGTCAAGATGGTGGAGTAGGTAAATGCTGTGCTGGCCTCCTCTAATGACCACATCAAAATTACAACTAAACTACAGAACAACTATCATTTAGAACCACCTGAACTCTAGCTGAATGAAGTCTTATAACTAAGGACATACATGAAGACTGTTAGGAGGAGCAGAGATGTGGAATTGGCCATCCCCAAACCTGAAAGTGAAAATTAAAAATTGAGAGGGATATCTCAGCTGCAGATGTCCTCCCTGGAGCAAAGGGTCCCAGCCCTGCACCAGGCTCCCAAGCCCAGGGTTCCAGTGCCAGGAAGAGAAGCCTACATAACTTCTGCTGTGAAAACCAGTGGAGACTGTGACTGAGTAAGACAAAAGATTGCTGGAGTCCCAGGTGTATCTCTTAAAGGGCTCATGCATGGGCTTATTCTCTGATGGACTTACTCTGAGCTTCAGTGCTGAGATAGCAGATTGAAAGGTACCAGACACATATGGGGACCACATAAGAGCACTCTACTAAGACTGAAAAACATAGTAGCCCTACCTAACACATAGAACAAACACAGGGAGGCAGGAAAAATGGGGAGACAAAGAAATATGTCCCAAATGAATGTACAGACCAAAGCTCCAGAAAAAGAACTAAACAAAATAGAGACAAGCAATCTACCAGATGCAGAGTTCAAGATGCTGGTTATAAGGATGCTCAATGAACTTAGGGGAAGAGTATATAAACTCAGTGAGAATTTTAACAAAAAAATGGGAAACATAAAAGTGGAGATAGAAACAATAAAAAAGAACCAGTCATAAGTGAAGAATACGATAATTGAAATAAAGAATACCTTAAGAGGAATTAACAATAGATTAGATGAAATGGAGATCAAGTCATCCATTTAGAAGATAAGATAGCAGAAAACACCCAATCAGAACAGCAACAATAAAAAAAGAATCCAAAAAATGAGAATAGTTTAAGGGGCTTCTGGGATGATATCAAGCACAACATTTGCATCATAGGAGTACCAGAAGGAGAGGAGAGAGAGCAAGGAATTGAAAACCTATTTTAAGAAATAATGACTAAAACTTCCCTAACCTGGTGAAGGAAATAGACATACAAACCCAGGAAGTACAGGGAGACTCAGCAAGATGAACTCAAAGAGGCCCACACCAAGACACATCATAATTAAAATGCCAAAGTTAAAGACAAAGAGAGAATCTTAAAAGCAACAGGAGAAAAGCAATTAGTTACATACAAGGGGATGCTCATAAGACTGTCAGTCGGTTTCTCAACAGAAACTTTTCAGGCTGGAAGGGCTTGACTTGAAATATTCAGTGATGAAAAGCAAGGGTCTACTACCAAGATTACTCTATCCAGCAAAGTTATCATTTAGAACCGAAGGACAGATAAAGAGCTTCTTAGACAAGAAAAAAACGAAAGGAGTTCATCAACACCAAACTAGTATTTCAAATATTAAAGGGACTTCTTTAAGAAGAAGAAGGAAAAAAAAAGATAAAAAATATGAAGAATAAAATGGTCATAACTACATATCAACAATTACTTTAAATGTATATAGATTAAATGTTCTGATCAAAAATAGAGTGACTGAATGGATACAAAAACAAGACCCTTAAATACGCTGTCTACAAGAGACTCAATTCAGATTGAAACACATACAGAGAATGAAAGTAAAGGGATAGAAAAAGATATTTTATGAAAATGAAAAAAAAAAGGTAGGTATCAATGCTTATCCCAGAAAAAAACAGACTTTAAAACAAAGTCTTTAATGAGGACAAAGAAGGACCCAGAAATCCCACTACTGGGTATTCATATGATGAAACCCATCTTTGAAGGAACATTTGAATCCATATGTTCACTGCAGCATTATTTACAGTAGCCAAGATATGGAGGCATCTTGAGTATCCATCTATGGATGAATGGATAAAGAAGAGGTGGTACATACATAGAGTAAAATATTACTTAGCCATAAAAAAAATAAAGCCTTGCCACCTGCAGGAACATATATAGACCTAGAGGGTATTGTGCTGAGTGGATAAGTTAGACAGAGAAAAACAAATGCCATATGATTTCACTTACATGTGGAATCTAAAACACAAAATATACACAACAGATAAATCTGAAACAAACTCATAGATACAGAGATTTTGATGTTGCCAGATGTGAGGGATGTTGGGGATGGTTGAAAAAGGGGAAAGGATTAAGAAGTACAAATTTGTAGTTAGAAAATAATTATGGGGATATAAAGTATAGTGTAAGGAATAGAGTTAATGTCGATAATATTGTAATAACTATGTACAGTGTTAAATGGGTACTAATTTATTGGGGTGATCACTTTGTAAGTTATATAAACGATCGCTATGTTGTACACCTGAAACTAATGTAATATTATATGTCAACTGTAATTGGAAAAAAAAAGATAATTTAAAAATAAATAAATAAAAATAAAACAAATAACATAAGATACTAAGAACTTTGCATGCACACGCGTGTGTGTGTGTAAATAGAGGTATATACTCAATAAATATAAATGTATAAATATATACTTCATAACTGTTTCTTCTCTTTCTTCTATCCTATCCCCAACCACATCCAGATGCATTTCATGTTTAATAGACCATCTAAGTCCTCATTATAGAATTTTCAAGTCTACGAAATCTTTTAGTTTGATGATCCTCAAATTTTACAAGGACTATTCCTATACCATTTTCACCTGAACATAAATATAGTCGACTTAGAAGATAGACACATAGTCTATGGAGACTGGATTTGAATCCCAGATCCAAAATATATCAGATGTGTGAATTTGGACACTTGACTTCTTACAGTGTTCATTTTCTCATCTGTAAAGTGGGTGCAAAATATCTGCTTCCTCATGGTTTTTTTGCAACAATTAAATGAGATTATATATGGAAAATATTCAGCATAGAGCCCTGGAACTTAGTATATGCTTAATACATGATATCGATAATAATAATAATAGCTAATATTTAATATATATTTTCCATTAATACACATCAAGCTTTAAGAATTGCTTTATATATGTTAATTCATTTATTAGTAATGGGTGGAGGAGGTTATAGCTTTCCTTATTACTATAATCGTGTTTTAAAAGACCCCTGAAGTAAGGTAATTGAGTTCTTTCCTCTCAAATGATCTATTATTTTCTGTTAAAGTCAGTGAGGCAAGCTGTTGATGTTTACTCTGCTAAAGAGAAGGGTTGAAAGGGAGCAGAGAGGAATGCATAGAAGGAGCAGTAAATGAGAGGAGTTGGCCCGCTAACCAGAATATGGAGGCTCTGAATTAATGCTGGGCACTGACTTTCATTTCTCAGGCCTGAAACAACAGGCTGCCCCTCCCCAAGGCAGTAGTGCCTGACTTGGGGGAGGGTGACAAGGGGAGGCATAGAACTTTTAGGGCAGTGTTGCTCAGTTTCTGTGGTTTATGAGCACACATCTATCTGGAAGTGCAGAGGGGAGGTAAGATGGCAGAGAGGTGTGTGTGATAATCTGCAAAAAATCCATAGCATGTCAAACTGACCTAACCAAGTAAGATGCTTGATTTGATCATTAATAGTGTTGTCAAAGTGCTTCAAAAACATTTCATTTAGCCTGCAGACAGTTCTCTCTAATTGTAAAAAAAAAAAATCACAATGATTATTTTTAAAAACATTAAAGAAAATTGAGCAAAAGAAAATTTGTAGACTATGACTGCATTGCAATTCATCATAAAGGATAAAGCCTGATACATATTAAAGCTGTCTCTAGCTGCTGAATATACAGATTCCTGACACAAAGAGATCTGAGGTATAATAATTTTCTATACCAAAAAGTGGAGATGGACCATTTAAAATAATGCAATTCCACTTACCATTTTAGGTTACCAAGCCTGAGATGCCCTTCATAAATTGTTACACTCTACTGAAACTCCCCATTTGCTTTAATGATATATCATTTTTTAAATTGTGAAATATGTAGGTTGGTGCTTTCTTTGAGAATTTTTGAATGGGCTCCTGAAATACTCAAAGAGGCAACAGGTGGAATAGGATCTTAGGAAGTGCCTACTCCACTCACTCTCAAACCTCTGACACAGTGGCCTTCTTTTACCTGTTCAGCTCCTGACTAGACTGAACAGGACTTTCTAACTTCAGAACTTCCCACCTGTAGTTTCCTCTTTATACAACAATTTCCCAACCCTCTTCCTCTGATTGTTGGCTTCTTATCCTTTAGGCTCAAGTTTAAATAAGCTAAGAAGCCTTTACTGACCATGCTACCAAAAGCAAGTCCTCCCACCATGGACTGTAGCTTGCAGTGTACTGGTTGTTTCATGGCACATGTCAGCTTATTTGTTTTCTTGTCAATGGGATCTCCCTGCTAGACTCTAAATTTCACAAGAGAAGATAGACAGGATCCACGCCTCTCTCATTTCTCACGACAGCCTTAGCATCTAGCACAATGGGTGTCACCTATTAGAAGCCCAATAAAATATGGAGACAAAAATCATGGGCCCTTTCCACAAAACTGTACAAGGTAAAGATAAAGTCTCAGACTCTTAATAACAGCAGGATTGAGAAACCACTGTCTGCTAGGTACTGTGATAATGCTATAGTAGTATTTGGCATAATTATTCTAATGTTACTAATGATGAAAATTGGGTCCATAGAAGTTAAGCAACTTTATCCAGTCTCCAAACTTACCAAGAGGCAAGAGGCAGGATCCAGAACTAGGTCTGTAAAATGCCAAAACTCATATTCTTAACTCGTATTACAAATAGTCAGGTTATAAATAGTATTCATTGTCTGAACCTTCACTCTGAAGAACCAGAAACAGGCATCCTGGGAAACAAGAAAAAAATAGCTGCCTAGGTGGTTATCTTCACTTGGAATACATAATCACTGCACATACAAAACATATCTAAAATTCACTAAGCAGGGCAAGCCTGACATTTCTGAGTAATTAAATATATGAAAGATAGGAGAATGAGATAAAAGAAATAGGCAGGGCTGGCTGAAAAGCCTTTCAAGAAGATGGATATAATTCACAAGATTTTAATGAGAGAGAAGGGGAGAGAGAGGAAGAGTATAAGGGTGGCTTTCTTGGTGATCATTCCTGGCCCCTTTAACAACATTAGCTGTAATGGCCTTTGGGTCTTGGCCTGAACTAGAACCAGGAAGGATGAGAAGGATGAGAAGGATGGTCAAGATATCTCATGCTTTAGTATAGCCAATATTATTGGCCTATGGGATTCAAGGTACCTACAATTTGCTGCAAGATTCTGGAGTAATTAGGGCAGTGACTTTCAGGAAGAGTGTAAAGCTTTGTTTCCTTTCTGCTGTTGTAAATAACTTACTCTGATGTAACAAACGTACATGGGGTTGATGTCAGTGGTTCTTGGCACTTTTGCTAGAGCAGGACTCATGTGAGTATGGTTTCCAAGATAGCTGAAGTCATTATAATTTACTTAGAATGGGGCGGGGGAGTTTCTGAGCCTTTGTACTATTGTTTTCAAGTTAATCTTCCAACATTACTGTAGAGGACAATTAATCCAAGAGACTTTTTGCAGACATGATGCCTAAGGAGCTAAGATCTGAAGGCGTATTATGATTACTTGGGGGGGGGCGGGGGGTGGAGGGCAGGGTTCTATGTACCTGGATAGAAAATAGAGAAAATTATGATTTGAATTATAACAAAGAGAATTTGGGTTCCTGCTCTTGAGGAGCCCTCCTAATGCTTTACAGTTCCTTCCTAGAAGACAAGTGCATCCTCCTCTCAAAATGATACCACAAATGATTCAGTTAGAATTAACTTTCAGAACATTGGATTCTGCACAATATTATTAAACAGAGAACGACAAATTTGTGCTGCCTCCCTGTGCCCTTCTCCCCTACCCCAGAGTGGGCTTCATATAAATAAAAGTATGATTTATTTATTCTAATTTCTTCAAATTTCAATATATTCTTATTGAGACATGCTGTGATGTTTAGTATGCACTCAAAGTGAATATCACAGAAAGCACTTGCTTATTGTCAGCATTCATATGATTACCTAAGTTCAGATTATTGTGTTAATTATCCAGTTCCAAAAAGTTTATTAAGCTACTGATTCTAATATAATCCTACTGCAACTAGTAATTATGTATTCATTCAACTGTTTGGAGCAAAAAATTAAATCTGGATATATAAGGTGAATTATTTCAATTTATCTAACCATTGGAATTGATCATAAAATGTTTATTAGAATAAGATATTCAATTTCAGTTTGAATTAATATTTTTAGCACACCCATCATCAACAGTTATAAGCAGAATTTTCACGGTATCTTACTTTTCTTTTTAATAGTTTTTTATTTTTAAATTATAGTTGGCATACAATATTATTAGTTTCAGGTGTACAACATAGTGATTAGACTTTTATAAAACTTTTGTTTACGAAGTTTTATACTTTGTCCTCACCATGATTATATTTGTCTAAATTTGTTTTTTGAGTAAAACATTTTAAGAATCTTCTCTCTCAGCTTCATGAATGCTTTTTAAAAACTTTCTCTTCATCAGAGATTTTAAACTTTCACAAGGGGTTTGTTGAAACAGGTACCCCATATTCCCTTTTCCCTCACATCGAAAATGAGAGTCACCAGATGGGAGCACTCTCAAATTCTTGCTGTTAAACACACAAATGTGTCATATACTCTCTGGGCCATCCCTCTCATGGCTTTTATTGATATCTATACACTGAAATGAGAGTCACCAGATGGGAGCACTCTCAAATTCTTGCTGTTAAACACACAAATGTGTCATATACTCTCTGGGCCATCCCTCTCATGGCTTTTATTGATATCTATACACTGCTAACTTCCAAAACTATATCCCCTATCATCCATACATTCACATAGTAGCCTGCATGATATTTCTTATACACAGATTATTTCCTATCACTTCACTGAATATACTCTTCAGTATCTTCCCACTGCTCTTAGAATAAAATCAAAACTCTTTGTTGGGCAAAAATCCCTCCAGGATCTGGTCTTACCTTGCACTCTGGCTTCAGTCACTTTCCAGCCTTCTCCTAAAATTCTAGCCATGCTAAACCTCTTTCATTGTCTTTAATGGCGCATGGTCTTTCGACTCTGAATCTTCCTTCACCTAATTCTTCCTACCCGGAATCCTCTTCTACTGGCCTACTCACCTGTCACCTTCAGGTATGTGTTATTAAGTGTTGCATCCTTTTGGGAGATCTTTCTTCACCCCAAGCTGTGTTATGTCCTACTGACTTTTGATCATAGCACTTCTGTACCTTTCTTAACAAAATAGTCACCATATTTTACTGATATTCCTATTTAATTGTTCATGATGTATCCCACCTCCTAGCCCAGTGCCCAATTACATGAGATGCTCAAAATTACTACTTGAATGAAAAATTTTACCTAAATAATATTATCCAAACATTCATATTTGAGAATTTTCACATCCCTTCAGGAAGGTGGTCTTTGCAAGTTCTTCCATTTGCTAATCAACAGCTGCTTCCAAAAAACCATTCAAAACAATTAGGCTCTTTTATAAAATAGTGGAGGAAAAGGCTGCAACATTAAAAGACAGCTATGATACTCTCCTGCTGTAGAACCCAGAGTGTGAGTTTAATTAGAAAAGTGTCTAAGATCTGATTCAAATAACTCATGGCTTTTTTTTTTTTTCCCCTTTAGATTTGCTGGGTAGTTAGCACATATACTCTGTGACAATGAAAAAAATGTTCAAACCTGTAGAGAATTCTTATGAGCTTATTTGAGCCAAACTGATAATAATTGCCAGGAAGCAAAATCTCAACTTACTGGGAAAATACTCTGGAGAATGGCAGTTTTGCAGCCAATATGATACATTAGAAGAGATGGTAGGTTAAGGGAGCAGTAGAACAAAGTGGGAAATCTCTGGGATTGGATAAAAAGTAAAATGGAGAGACACATACTACTTTTACATTGGTGTGTACAGGTTAGTTAATAATTAACATTTATAACACATAGAGATAGTATGCGGAGAACAAGATAAAAATAAGGGGCTCTGTGGTCTTCTGTTCTGGTGCAGTGGTTGTGCCCTGAGGGGTCTGGAAAAGAAAATTACTCTGACATTTACAGGATATGTTATCTTAGGTGCAAAAAGACAATAGATAGGCTCACTTAAGGTAAAGATTGACCTTTGCTAAGGAAGCTACAGGCCTAAAATGTGACTACCCACCATGACCCACTTTTAGTTAGGAATTTTTATGTTCAGACCACCCTATGTGATTACTTCCAGTCTCTGAGTTTATAGGGCCTCCACTGAGCCTGTCAGGTTTAGTATGTGGCTCCTTTTTCATCCACATCAGCAACCTGCTTTGAGTATTATGATTAACAGCTGATCATGAAAGCAGTCTTTCAAACATTTAAAAAATATTTACTATACCCCTAAATGTGGCTTTATTAACTCTTAAACCTAGGTTTTTCCAAAGGAGGAGGGAACATCATGGTTTCTAATGAAAAAACAGAATTAGATATTTAAACATTAACATCATAGAAAAACTTTCAGGAGCATATTACTTTCATGTAATTGAAAAAAATATTTTCATATACCTCCTTCTGGGTGAGACAAGTACAGTTGATCCTTGAACAATGTGGGTTTGAATTTTGCAAGTCCACTTATAGGTAGATTTTTCCTTAGCTGACCCATTCAGTTCAATTGACCTGAATTGTCCAAGGGTCAGCTGGAGGTTGGAAATCTGCATATTCAGAGAATCTACTTAAGTTCTCCCATTTTTGACTGTGGGCAGTCAGGGCCCTACTCCCACCCCCACGCCCGCCCCTACTCCGTGCTGTCCAAGGGTCAACCATAATGGAGCCTTCCTGCGGCCTGTGAGGATGTTGCATCTGTCTAAATCTTGTCCTGCTGATGTTTGTCTGATGTTTTCTCTCCTATATGAGGACCCAAAATACTGGGAAATTTCAACTTAAGACAAAATGTTTCATGAGAATTTGAAGATAACATTTACTAAACCATCAGAATGTAGAGAACCACTCTGATATTCTGCAGCACCAAAAGTGATATGTTGTCCCACGTGAAAGGGGTGTGTGTAAATGCACAAGCTGGATTTTATTTGGGGATGGTTGTTTTGTGTATTTTGTTGTCATTGTGCCTAAAATACATGGCTGGGAAGGAATAGTGTAGATTTAAATGCAGTTAAAATGAACATAGCAGCAAGGATACATCACTGCCAGGCTGGTTGCGAAGCAAGATTTTCTAAAGACTAGGAAGGGAGTAGATGACATTTCTAGAGCCCTCCAGTATGAAGATCGTATGATTCTTTGCACATCCTCTGTCCAGACCTAAAGTGCCAGTGCTTCTGCTTCTGCTGGTACACAGGGAAAAGTATAACTGCTCCATCTACAGTCTGATCCTAGAAACTGCAAAGCTTCAGCCAGGAAAAACAAAACAAACAAGAGGGGAGGAAAAAAACCCACCTTAAAAATGCAATTTCAGAGTCTATAACATTCCCCCAAATGTTATTTCCCCCAAATATATTTGCTTTTAGTCCAGCCTTTCAAAGCAAATGTAACTTTAATATGTTTTTCACAGTTCTCAGTATTCATTCATTCATTCATTGATTCATTCATATATTTAATGTCTAATATGTAAGATCGTTTCATGAGAAAGGGAAGAGAGAAAATTTGGCTCTTCCTTTGACAAGTGAGGAGCAAGACTTGGAGAGGTGAGTTAGCTGTCCATGGTTATATAGCCCAAGTCAAGGCCCAGGTGTTCTGACTACCAATAAGAAATAAGAGTGAAGATTTCTAAACTTCTGAGAATTACCCAACATTGCAGTCCTGTTGTCAAACATTATACATTAAATTCTTTCTTTCACTTACAGGTCCTGGTACTTACTCTATATTCCATACAACCTGAACCTTGTCCCTCTTCTGGCCTCTTCACCTTCCTTACCTCTGTCCTTATAAACTTCCTCCCAATTCTATAAACTTTCCAGGTCTTACCAGGTCACAGCAGCCTTGTTACTTTTTCTCAAGCACACCAAAGACCTGCCCTGAATGCTTTTCTCTCAGATACCCATATGGCTTGCTCTTCCTTTTCATTCATTCTCTGCTCAAATGTCACCCCTCAGAGAGGGCTTCCTCAACTATCTTTTCTAAAACAGTACCCTATGAGTTTTTCATTCATTATTTTTTAACTTGAATTATATTTTTAAACTTTTGTTGTGAAATGTAATGCATACATCAAACAGTATATGAAGTACAAAGCTCTTCCACCTGCTGGGGCTCCAGCTCTCACCATCACTGTTGCTGACATAGAGCCTTTCTTACTTGACCCTATCTAATGGCTTTGGGACTGAATAACTGAGAAAGACAGGAAAGGAAAGAGAGCACACACTCCCATAACATGTTTAGTTCTCATTCTTGGACCTAACCATGTCCTAAGTTGAGCCCAACATAGGCCTTTCTCTATTAATAAGCACCTAATTTTGAATTACCATTCAAGTAGCTAGGAGCTCGGCACTCCTAAGGGAGTAGGAATTTCCCATGCCAGTTCTTAATCCAGAAGTCTGACAAATTCCTTAAATTCTTGTATGGTAGTACTTCGAACAGTAGAATTTTATAAGGGTTACCCATTACTACCCAATAAGTGATTTCACACACATCAAGGGATTACTTTTCCACAACTCCAGCACTGAAAAAGTTTACAGTTGGAGCTGCCCTGCACGACATCATTAGTATAGTTGCTTCACAGGAAGTTGAACATCTGATTTGGTGAACTTTCGTCTTTCAATTAACCTCAACAAAGTTGTTGTTCCAGCCTACAAAATGACATGTGACATCGAGTAATTGATTTTATTTCTTTGGACTTGTTTCTTCCTATGCAAATAAAGAGTTGAACCCATGGTTCCTAATGTCCTCCATAGGTCTAACATTTGTTATTCCAAAAAAGGTTCTTGAAGAAGGACTAAGATGTTAGTCATTCACCCCTGCATGTGAATTAATCATAGGGGCTTTAGCCAAAAAAAAGAGACTAATAGTATGATCGTTGAACAGAGTTTTAAGACCGTCATCACATGAGGGAAGTAAAGAAGTGGTAAAAGGATTTTGGTGAGGAGATTTAGAATGAATAATAATAACGATAAGCACTTACTGAGTGCTAACCATCTGACATCGATCTCAGTGCTTTGCAAATGTCATATCAGTTCATCTTCACATTACAGTTGTGTATTCTAGTGTATAACCAAAGGCTGTGAAATTAGAGACTTGAGTTTAAGTCCTGAGTTCTAATCCTGACTTTGCCATATATTTGCTTTCTGATTTTAGGCAAATTGTCCTAATCTTCCTAGTATCAATTTTTTCTTATGTAAAATATAGAATTTGTCTCATAGGTTTGGGGAAGATTAAATATGATAATACATACAAAATGTTCTGCACAAGGTATTGCACAAAATAGTTATTCAATAATGGTAGCTACTTATAATACTGGAAATGTTTAATATCAATTATAGAGCTCAGAACCAGTATCTGAACCCATAGTAGTTTTATACCACATGTTTATTTTAAATAGTTTTGCTTTTCCTACTACACAGATTTCTCTTCTATTGGCAAAAGTGGTTCAGCAGAAGTTATGGGTTCAATGTTTCCAGTTTTATCAAAATCTGCCTATAAACCTGTTGTTATGATTTATAGTAAATATGTATTCAGCTTTGTCCCACTTCTGGAACAGAGGTCCTAACATCTTTGACATTTCAAAAGTGAGAAGAGCAAAAAAGGTGCTTTTTGTTAATTAGTGACTTTTGGACCAAACCTGGTGGGGGCCAGTTATCAGGACCCAACCATGTTATTAAAGGGCTAGAACTTTCAGTCCCACCCCACTGATTTCTGGGAATGGGAGAGGAATTAGAGGTTGAATCGATCACCAATAGCCAATGTTTAAATCAATAATGCTTACATAATAAAGCCTCCATAAAATCCAAAAAGGATTTGGAGAGCTTTAAGGCTGGGGAACCAGAATGCTACCGCATGCCCCCATGCCAGATCCTAAACTCCATGAGAATATAAGCTCCTTTGCTCAAGACCTCACCCTATGTATCTTGTCATCTGGCTATTGATTTGTATCCTTTAATAAACTGGTGATCTAGTGAGTAAACAGGTTTCCTGAGTTCTATAAGATGCTCTAGCAAATTAATCGAAACCAAGGAGGTGGTCATGGGAACCTCAGATTTATAACCTGTCAGTTAGAAACATGGATATCAACCTAGACTTGTGATTGGCATCGGAAATGAAGGGCAATCTGTGAGACTGAGCCCTTAACCTGTGGACTCTCATGCTGTCTCTGAGTACTGTCAGGATTTAGATAAATTAGATAAATTGTAAGACACCCAGCTAGTGTTGGATTGCTTGTTGGTGTAGGGAAGTGCCCTCTACCTCCCTCACATACGTTAAAATTGACCCTACAACTATCAGAAATAGGGTTTATTTTAGGGCAATCATAAAAGCTTTTGGATTCCTGAGTTGGACTCTGAACTGAGAATTCATTAAAGTGATAAACTCATTTTCTTTGCACAAGTTCCTCAGCACACTTGAAAGAAATCAACCAACCCCATATTATACTTGTGGGCACCAGGCCTGGTTGGCCCAAGGTCTGACTATGATCCAAGGTCTGGCTGTTAGCCAAGGCCTGATTGATCCAAAGCCTGACTGGCCCAAGGTCTGGCTGGTCCAAGGTCTGGCTGTGTTTACATATTTGGAAATATGTAAACATACTTCAGCTTATTGTATCATGTATGTGTGGCTGAAGGCCACTGTTGTGCTCTGCTATGTGAGGAGCCATGCAGTCCCCTGGAGAACAGAAGGGGAGCACAACAAAGGGGAGCAGAAGTGTGCACAGTACCTCGCACTCCCCGCAATAGAAGTGCAATAAAGTTGGTGCCTGCCATTTCATTCTCATTTCTGCCTCTTGTGCATTCTTCCAATTGGGCTTCTTACTATCGAACCTTCCCTTCTTGATCAGCAATACACTGACGCTTGGTGTAGCCGACATGATCTGCTCGGCCCTGACGATACTCCTTAATTTTCACTAAAATGTTCTATGCAGCAAATACTTGATCCTCCAAAGCCTTGCCTTCTATAGGCATGGGTATTTTTAAGGGTTTAAGTAACTTTAGCTATGGTATATCATAGACTTCTAGTATCCCTTTTTAATACTGAGAAGGTCATTAATGACTTTAAATCTAAGCAAATCAGCAAACCAATGGTAGATATACAGGACCAATTTAGAGAACACATTCTTTAGGTTCTGACCTCTGGAACCATAGCAGGACCAAATTCTTTATCAGTGTTCCATCAAAGAAGCAAGAATTTAACCACATACAACTGTGAAAGCAGGTCACGATGAAGTGACTTTCTGTGTCTGGTGATAAAATCTGAAGTCTGCAGAGTAAGAGGTCAGAAAGAAGGGGTTAATGTGACATGAGAGTGAGGGGGTGGCAAGGACAATGTATAACTTGGGAAGTTGAGCTGGAAGTCATGATGGCAGACTGGTATCCCTGTCATGCTCTCAAAACTTTGAGAAGAAGGATGTAAGAGGCTAGAGCTCTTCATGTGGTGTTTAATCATACATCAAGTCCAGAATTTGGAGAAGCTGAAGGGTATCAGAGAGGAACTCCAGCTGCTGTGGGCTCAGATGCTGCGTTAAGTCAACCAGATGAGACAGCAGACAAGTGACAACATGAATAAACAGCAATAGTGTTTCACAGGCTAATTCATTTTCCCGAGCATAAAAAGTAACATATTTAATGCTCTACTTCCACCTTCTAAATTTCACACAAAATGACATGTGTAGCCATGCCAAATTAGAACTATGCAGGAAGGTCATTCTGAGAAACACAGTTCTGGCCTAGTAAAGTTGACACAATACCAGCCCACCAATGAGAAGAAATCTCATTGAAAAAAGAAAATAATTTGAACTGAATAATAATGAACACACAACATATCAAAATTTGTGGAATATAGCCACAGCAAGCCTTAGAGGGAATTTTGTGGCTTTAAATGTTATAAAGGAAAAAAAAATTAAATCAATGATCTGAGCTTCTACCTTAAGAAGTTAGTGGGCAAAAAGACAGCAATTGAAGCCAAAAATAAATAAAAGAAAATAAAAAGATAGTCAGACAACTAATGAAATTGAAGAAAAGCAACATAGAAAAATCAACAAAGCCGAAGTTGGTTGTTAAAAAATAAAATAAAATAAAATAAAATAGGTATTTTCTCAGCTAGACTTGCCAAGAAAAAGAATACATAAATGATCAATGTTAGGAATAAAAATACAGATCCTACAGACATTGACAGGATAATAGGAGAATGTTACAAACAACTTTATGGTAACAAACCTGATAACTTAAATGAACAAATTTCTTGAAAACAGTGTATCAAAATGACAAAGAAAAATAAAAATATGAAAAGCCTTTTATTTATTAAGAATTTGAATTCATTTTCAGACTTGCTTTGGGATAGGCAAAGATTTCTTAGGACATAAACTTCAGTAATCATGAAAGACAAAAAGTGTGATAAATTGGTCTTAATAAAAATTAAATCATTTTTAAAATCAAAAACACAATTTAGGAAATGAAAAGGCAAGCCACAGATTAAATGTCTGTAGTACAAATATCTGATAACATATTTGTGCCAATATATAAAGAATTCTTATAAATTAATGATATAAAGGAAAATAACATAGTTTAAAAAATGGCCAGACTTGAACAAATGCTTCACAAAAGAAACAAAAAACAACCAAAATGCAGGAAAAAAAGGTGTTTAACATCATTAGTCATAGGAAAATACAAATTAAGCCATAATAAGAGAATACTTGATACCCACTAGAAGGGCAAAAAATAAAAACCAATGATACTATTAGTGAGAATGTGGAAGACATGGAAATTCTCATAATAGGTAGTGGGAATGCAAAATGGTACAACCACTTCAGAAAACAGTTTGACAGATTCTTATAAATCTAAACATATATCTATCTACCCTAGCATTCAGTAATTCTAATAGGTATTTAACAAAGAGAAACAGACAAAAACATTAACATATATGATATGGAGAGATCATCCAAACAGAAAACCAATAAAGAAATAACATCCTTAAATGACACATTAGACCAACTAGACATAATTGACATATACAAAGCCTTCCATCCCAAAACAGCTGATTATACATTATTCTCCAGTGCACATGGAACATTCTCAGAATCGACCACTTACTGGGACACATAAATAGCTTCAACAACAAATATAAGATGGTTGAAATCATACCAACCATATTCTCTGATCATAATACTTTAAAACTAGAGATCAACTGCAAATAGAAATCAGGAAGAACCATGAATATGTGGAGATTAAAGAACATGCTATTGAAGAATAACTGAGTCAGAGAAGAAATAAAAAGAGATCAAGAGATACATAGAAACGAATGATAATGATAGTACAACATATCAAAACTTTTGGGACACGGCAAAAGCGAGATAAGAGGAAAGTTCGTAACATTACAGGCCCATCTTCAAAAACAAGAACAAGCTCAAATACACAACCTAACACTTCATCTTAAAAAACTAGAAAAGGAAGAACAAATAAGGCCTAATGCCTGCAGAAGAAAAGAAATAGTCAAATTTAGAGCAAAAATAAAATTGAAAACAAAAAAATCAATAAAAAAATAAATATAACAAAAAGCTGGTAATTTGAGAAGGTTAATAAAATTGACAAACCCCTGGCTAGATTCACTAAAGAAAAAAGAAAAAGGACACAAATAAACAAAATCAGGGATGAAAGAGGGGAAATTATGACAGACAGGGCAGAAATACAAAGGATCATAAAAGAATACTATGAAAAAGTATATAACACCAAATTTAATAACCTAGAAGAAATGGACCAGTACTTAAAAAAATACAACCTTCCTAGACTGAATCAAGAAGAACTGGAAAATCTAAATAGACTCATCAGCAGTATGGAAATTGAAACAATCATCAAAAACCTACCAAAAAGTAAAAGTGCAGGACCAGATGGCTTCACCAGTGAATTCTCCCAAACATTCAAAGAAGATTTAATACCTATTCTCCTCAAACTCTTCCAAAAAAATCAAAGAGGAGGCAATACTTCCCAACTCATTTTATGAGGCTAATATTACTCTTATACCAAAACCCAGTAAAGGTAACACACAAAAAAGAAAACTACAGGCCAATATCTCTCATGAACACAGATGCAAAACTCCTAAATAAGATACTAGCAAACTGAATACAGCAACATATTAAAAAGATTATACACCATGATCAAGTGGGCTTCATCCCAGGGGTACAGGGATGGTCCAACATATACAAATCGATTAATGTGATATACCACATAAACAAATTAAAAGAATCATATGATCATACCAATAGATGCAGAAAAAGCCTTCGACAAGATACAGCACCCATTTATGATTAAAAAAACACTAGTACCTTGACATAATAAAGACCATATATGACAAGCCCTCAGCCAACATCATACTTAATGGTGAAAAACTAAAAACCTTTCCTCTAAGATCAGGAACAAGGCAAGGCTGTCCACTATCGCCACTGTTATTCAATATAACATTGGAGGTCCTAGCAAGTGCAATCAGGCAAGAGAAAGATATAATAGGCATCCAAACAGGAAACAAAGAAGTCAAAGTGTCACTATTTGCGGATGACATAATTATATAGGAAACCCTAAAGATTCCACAAGAACACTACTAGAAACAATAAGCAAATACAGTAAAGTCTCTGGATACAAAATCAACGTTCAAAAATCCACAGCGTTCCTATGCTCTAATAACAAAGTGTCAGAAAAAGAAGTGGGAAAAATAATTTCCTTTGCAATTGCAACAAAAAGAATGAAATACCTAGGAATAAATTTAACGAAACATGTGAAGACCTATATAATGAAAACTACAAGACCCTATTAAAAGAAATTGAAGATACAAAGAAATGAAAAGATATTCTGTGTTCTTGGATTAGAAAAATCAACATTGCTAAAATGACCATATTACCTAAAGCAATCCCCATAAATATCCCATGGGCATTAAAAAAAAAAATAATAGAACAAAAAAATCATCAGATTTGTATGGAAGCACAAAAGACCTCGAATTGCCAAAGCCATCCTGAGAAAAAAGAATGAGGCTGGAGGCATCACTCTGCCCAACTTCAAATTACACTACAAAGCGACAGTAATCAAAACCACATGGTATGACAGCAAAACAGACACATAGGACAATGAAACAGAATCGAGAGTCCAGAAGTAAACCCATGTTTATATGGGCAAGTAATTTTAGACAAAAAAGCCAAAAACATACAGTGGAGAAAGGAAAGCCTCTTCAATAAATGGTGCTGGGAAAACTGGAAGGCCACCTGCAAAAGAATGAAACTAGACTGTTGTCTATCACCACACACCAAATTAAATCTGAATATAAAACCGGAATCCATAAAATGCATAGAAGAAAACATAGGAACTAAATTCAAGGACCTTGGAATTAAAGAGGATTTTATGAATTTGACCTCAAAGGCAAGGGAAATAAAAGCAAAAATAAATGAATGGGACTACATCAAACTAAAAAAACTTCTGCTCAGCAAAAGAAATCGTCAACAAGGTAAAGAGACAACTATCCAAATGTGAAAATATATTTGCAAGCAACACCTCCAATAAGGGCCTAATATCCAAAATATACAAAGAACTCATACGACTCAATAACAACAACAAAAAAGCAAACGATACAATCAAAAAATGGGCAGAGAACCTGAACAGACACTTCTCCCTAGAGGACATACAAATGGCCATACAAATGTTCAACATTGCTAGCTATTAGCAAATCAAAACCACAATGAGATACCATCTAACACCTGTTAGAATAGCTATAATGACAATGAGACACCATCTAACACCTGTTAGAATAGCTATAAGGACACAATGAGATACCATCTAACACCTGTTAGAATAACTATAATCAACAGGACAAGTCATAATAAATGTTGGAGAGGATGTGGAGAGAAAGGAACCCTTATACACTGCTGGTAGGACTGCAAATTGGTACAGTCACTATGGAAAACAGTATGGAGGTTCCTCAAAAACCTAAGAATTGACCTACCATATGATCCTGCAATTCCTCTACTGGGTATTTACCCCAAAGACTTGAAAACCCACATCCAAAACGATATTTGCACATCGATGTTCATAGCAGCATTATTCACAGTGGCCAGGACATGGAAGCAACCTAAGTGTCCTACAGTAGATGACTGGCTAAAGAAGCTGTGGTAAATATATTCCATTGTACATATTTACCACAGCTTCTTTAGCCAGTCAATGGAAGAGATGAAATACTGCCATTTGCGACAACCTGGATGGATCTCGAGATAATCATGCTAAGCAAAATAAGCCAAACAGAAAAAGTTGAAAATCACATGACATCACTTATATGTGGGATATAAACCTAAAAGCAACAAATGAACAGGAGAAACAGAGACTCAGGGACATGGACAATGGAAGAGTGGTTACCAGAGGGTAGGGGGTGAGAGAGGAGAGGGGAGGTAGATGGGGTAAAGGGAATCAAATATAGGAGGGTAGGGGTTAGCTGAAGTGAGTAAAGGGGATAAAATATGTGGTAGCTGAAGGAAACTGGACTTTGGGTGGTAATCACATACTAGAATATATAGATGTCAAATTATAATGTATACCTGAAAATTATATAATTGTATTAACCAGTGTTACCCCAAAAACTTAATAAAAAAAAATTTTAAAAAAACACACAAAATCTTATAGACTGGTCTTATAGTTTATAGCAATGCATTTTAAAAATAAAATTGCTTAACAATAAATCAACTTTTACAAAGAAAATTTACAGTAAATAATGTAGCAATTTTAGTTTTACTGATGTGATTTTCCTCTACATCCCCCATTCTTGTTCACCTCATGTTTTTCACCTTCCAATTTTAAGGTAAAATTGGCATTATCTAGGCATTTTTCTCCCCGCAATTGGTTTCTACTGAGGGCCTACGCTAGGTGTAATAAAATAATCACTGAACCTAGAAAGCAGCATTAAGCACCATTTACGTGAATTGACATTTAATTGAGTGTTTCTAATTTACTTAATCTTATTACATAGGTAGTATTTTCATTAATTTACAGATAGAGAGACCAAGATCATGCAATCATAGTAAGTGGCAGAGCCAGGATTCAAAATTGTTTAACTTCAAAACTCTTAGCTTCTACAATTCTTCTGAGATAAATTACCTTCCAGTCAAAGTTATAGATTATCCTCCTAGGTTTGTCATTACTTGGTATAATCAATCAATAATTATGATCTTTTTTTGTATCCAGAGCACTATGTTACATAACAACTGTACACATTCACCCCTCTAATCAGTACTCATATCACTGATTCACATATGATCTGTATCCAGGGTGGGTTTTGTTTCCAGTGGAAAGCATGACTTTGAGTGAGAAAAAAAGGACAGTCTATCCTTGATGTAGGGACTGTCTTTGATTTCCCTTTCGTTCTCCTTGTGACTCCCCCAAGGAACACAGCAAATATCAGCTAATAAATAAATGAAAAAACAAATTCTTGGCTAAAAAGACAGCTTTTACGAGTCTGGAATTAATATTTACACTTAGTGTAGTGTTTGGCACCTAATAGAGATTCATTAAATATTTATTGATGGGAATGGCATTTCTATCATTTCATTAACTCATTTAGCAAAGCATTTATGGAACTTCAACCATATCCTGGACATTCTGTAGGAACACATCTTTTAACCCAACAGTGATTCAAAAATGGTCTCTACTTTGAAGGAATCTGGGGGTCTAGAATAAATAGGGCATGCATAACAATGATAGAAAGCAATAAATGATGATATAAGACTGCCAGTCAAGTGTTTTGAATTTGAAATTAGATAAGGAAAGGAAGTTCTTTTTCCTTTAAGTTGGTTTGTTTCTTTAGACATCTATTTTTCATGCTCTCTTTGACAATCAATCTCAGAGCCTCAAACTTTTCTTCCATCTGAATTAATCACAAATATCTTTGTTCTGATTTGTCTCCCTGCTTTCCATTTTCCTCCCAGACATCATCTCTATATAAATAATCTGCCTACACTGTTCACTCTGTGTAAGAAAAACTAAACTCACAATTTTCTCCCAAATTTGTCTTGACTTCTTGAAGATGGGAGGAAAAAGTAACATGATACAGGGCAATGAGAAGTAGGAAATCACAGCATTCACACACAGGGAGACAGGAAGAGAGACACAGGGAGAAAGATAAGGATTCAGTAAAGGTCTCTGGGTTTTGTACCACCTCCATCCATTTCTCAATTTCTAACATAAAAGTGGAAAATATAATCCTGATTTTCCCTTTCTGTCCTGTAAGTATAAAAGGTTTCAAAGTCCTTCATCAGATATTCCTGTAGGAAAGAATTTAAATCCTCAATTCCATGAATATTCTCTAAATTTCTCTAATGGAGACTAGGAGAATGTGATGATAGTCTACAAATAATGTTAGGACTGCTTAAAATCATACTGCTTAATAAGATCAGACTTTAAGAAAAATGGTGGGAAGGCAGAGAATAGTTTGATTACTTTTGAGGAAGCTTCTCTCTCTCCATAAATTACATCCTATCTTTTCTATTAGCTACATGGTAATAAGAATCTAGAGGAAACTTCAACACTTATAATTGGAGTTACAGAATTAAGGACACGAAGATAACCAGTTCATAGATAACTTGAAATACTTTTGAACTCATATGTCTCTTCAACACCTTTGCCAGGACCCTCAAAAAGAGGGGAATAAATTATGAGTATGGCAAACTAGCAATGGTTTGAGAAACTGGTTACCTCATCCTCCCAGCTATACGATTAGAGACATTTCCCTGACTCTCTGAATCTCTTTCAGTCAGATGGGCCATGTGACTGAGTTTTCAAAGGAACATATGAAAGAGATATGTATGACTTCCAGGGCTGATCTACACATTTTCTTTGTGTACTTTTCCCTCTTGCCTTATGTGCTCCTTCAACAAAGAAGATTGCAGACTGAGGCAAAGGCAGCTCCCCAAGATGGAAGGAGCCTGGGTCTCAGAATTACTGTGGAAGGCTGCCCAATGACTAGAAACATATCCATACTTGAGAGAAATACTCTCGGAAAAGTGGCACAACTGGGTCCTAGTTTCCTCATGTCAAGTACTTGTAACAGTGCCTGATCAAGAGTAAAACCTCAATAAATAGTTGCTGCCATTATTATTAAGCAACAAAGTTTATTTAATTTCCTTCCTTTTCTTGGGCAAAGTGGAATACTAGAGGGTGAGGATGATTATTGAAAAAGCACTCAGCTGCATTTACCAGTTAAAAATACTAATTAGTATACTGGTATATATAAGGAAGACAAACATAACAGTAACTCAAAGAGAAAAATACATTTTATATAGATCCCAAGCATTAAATTTATGACTGGTCTCTTTCTTACTAAATTACTCAAATCTAATAAAATGACATAAAAAGAATGTAATACCCATTTCTCTCTTTTCTCCTTGACATTGAGCATTTGGGGACATTTTAAATCAGTTTTGACAACCCAAATTATTTCTGTGGTTTCAAATTAGTATAAAATTTGTACAAAGAATACTTTGTGTTGTTACAATATTTACCTGATACAGCTTAACGGTCATAGTAAACCTTTATTGATTTTATATAAATAGCTTAAAGAATGCCTACACAAACCATGTTTTGCCAATATTTATGTTATGTACATTTCATTATGAAAATATTTGTTAATTTTTTTGCAGAGGAAGTGGGGAAAAGTGAGGGAGACGTGAGAGAATATTTCAAAACTATTCTTCAGTGATATGTCTAAATATTTGGCAACTATTCCCTATCGAAAATTATAGTTCTGTGACGTTGAAGAATCAAAAGTGCAGTGCATCAATTTAAAAATCAGTAGTGTCAAAGATATTATTTGGGCATCAAATTTCTCTAGCGATAATAGTTTATTAGTTATCGTTGTTAATCTATTACTGTGCCTAATTTACAAACTAAACTTTATCATAGGTATGTATGGGTAGAAAAACATAGTATATATAGTATTTGAAATTATCTGCAGTTTCAGGCATCCACTGGGGGTCTTAGAACATATCCCCCATGAATAAGAGGAGACTACTGTATATTCAGATTCACATATTTATATATTCACATTTTCATACTTATTAAATGATCGTTTTAAATAATAACCATCAAACTCTTTAATAATCTCAGATCTAAATTAAATCATGGTAGTATCAATTTTTTTATTCTAATTTATTTAATCATCAGTAAAATGTGAATTTTCAATATTCTCAGAGTATAAGCTTCCTATGTGTAGGAAGTGATAATCTAATTATACTTACTACTAATTAGGCCATTTAGGAAGCCACTAATATGTTACATCAGTATTTTTTTTGTCACACTGATGTTTCCACTTGAACAAACTGTACCAACACTGCAGACATAATCATTCCTAAAACAAGGAACCATCTTTATGTTAGTATTTCTTCATTATGGTGCTTAGTCTTGGTATTATTAAACACAATGAATTTTTCTTTATGAATATGGCAGAGTAAGGCAAAAGGGCATAACCTACTCCCCTCAATAATTTATTCTCTATCTTTTTAAAAATGGTTGTTGAGACTATACAAATCATAGATCTGCTGGAAAGAAAAATATAAGTTGTCCCTTAGACCAACATGTAGTATTTTCAGCATGAGGTTAAAATCGTGGTGTTCATAGCACCTTCCCTTGATCTACCATTATGATCATTCCTCAGCAGCAACCACATGCTGATTTTCAAAGGATACCATTTAATTGCTTTTGGCTATATATGGATTATTTTTCCTTATTAAAAAACATTTAATAATTGGGCAGTAATTTACTCAGTCTTTGTAAACTCACCATTGAATAATTTTTCATTTTTACAACCATTTCCTGCATGGCTGTTGTATTTTTCTTCTGTCATCTTCTTCACATAATTAAGTGGTCCCTTCCCTTCAAAAGAGGAAGGATTTTTGAACGAGCCTCCAATTCTATCCCACAATGTGAAATACTGACCATAGTTATAGTCAAAGAACATGTGGTGGTCTGTATGATGAGCTGAGCCATTAATAAATGGTCTTAAGATCTGAGGGACACGAAAATCACCATCATGAATAGAAATTGTCCAGATATTGACCAAGATGTACAAACCTAAATAAACTACCTTGTGCAATGGAAAGATAAAAGGGTATATATGGTAAGGTAGACTTTGAAGGAAGCCATCCACGGGGTGAAAAGCATGACTTGCAAATGGAGTAGGAATCTTCCAGATGTGATGAGGTTTATGTATGTGCTACAGAAGAAAAGAACACCATTAGTACCACCGACATTATCCCATGCAACATTAAACTTAGTTTATCATACCCATGTTGTAGAAATGGCCTAACTAAAAAATCCCTTTGAAATTACCAGACTCACTTTTTAAAATGCTCTCCTTCCTCATCCCCAAGTAAATAGTAAAATTTTAAAACAAACACTCCAAACCCATAAAGAACATGAAACGTACCTGGTACCTGTCATGACTATGGTTACTTAGGTATTTAATATAGAGCAAATTCTTATAAATAGAGAACAGAATTTATAAACATATACTGTTGAAAAATGTATATATATTTTCTCTTTCCCCTGCAAATGATTTTACCTTATATACAAGTCTATGATGAAGGCCTCTGTGAATCCAATAGATCAGCATGTCAGTGAAAAAGAGGAAGGACAGTACACTAACAATGAGTTGAAACCAGCCTAGAAGAGATAACAGGGTATACAGCAGAATCAAGATTCAGTTCCAGGATCAGCATTTACATTTTACATTTAAATCCAAAATATGATCCTAGACTGAAACAATATAAATGATCTGTTTTGGCTAATTCAACACAACATAAATTAATCCTTGACTCTCTGGAATCTGCTCATTTCCTCCTTTCTCTCATATAAAAACTTGGAAGTATCCTACCTAAAATATTTCTTAATTAAATTATTAAGATATTTATGAGACAGAAAAAGGATATTCCTGAGGTACATTATTTAAATCTCTCAGAATAATGCTATCTAATGATTTTCCTTCATAAACACATCTTTATACATTATCTTCCTGCTTAAAACTTTATTTTCCACTAAATACCTTAATTCAAGCATTTACTCCATAACTCAGCCCTTTCTGATCTTTCCAAATCTCATCTGTTCCTGTATTAATGAGGCTGGTTTACTCAATGTCTTCCCAACATCTTGAAAGTCTTACCTCTGTACTTTTACTCATACTATTCCAAGTATCTAGAATGCCTTTCTCCTTTTATTTTTACTCATAATCCTATCTGCTTATCATCTTAGTGCATTATTTTTGTTCCTTCTTTTAACTAACTAACCTCTTACTTAGAAAGCAAGGTTGATAGTGCCAGTAAGCCTAGGTTCCAGTACCAGAAATACCATGTAATCGTTGAGTAACCTAGGCAAGTCACTGAAATGCTCTGTACGCTTAACTTACTCACCTATAAAAGGAACATAATAGCTCTTACTTCATAGAACTGATGTGGAATAAAATGGATAGATACATGTGAAAAGCTTAAAACTGTAGCTGGTACTTATTAACATTCAATAAATGTTAACTATTATCTTTCTAATTCTAGATACTGGAAATGTACCTTGAAATGATTTCAGAATTTCACAAAAATTTAGTTCAGTTGCCGTAGCAGAACTGCTTTCAGTAGACAAAAATAAAAAATCTAAAGGTCTAAAAATTAGAGATCGTTTAAATAAACTATGGATATCTATACAATGAGATACTATAATTAATATACTATATAATGCCAATATTTATAGACATAAAAATGTGGGCACATATATTGCTAAGAGAAATATATTTTCTGATTTTCTGTAATTGTCATGTACTACTTGAGTTATTTTTTTAGAAGGCTGAATTCAATACAAATAATAGGAAACAAATGCAAAGGCCTATACCTGATCACACCAATCTTCCCCCAGGCACAATTTCATCTAAAACAAAGACTTTAAAATTCATAGATAAACTTAAAGAAATGCATACATGTGGCAAGATATAAATGCATAAAAGCAGAACATTCAAAACAACTGAACAGTTTATAATTATTTTTTAAAAAAGAGGCAGATTTGGTTCCTTAGAAAAAACAATCTGTGCCTGACATTCTTTATAATTTACTTACCATTTGGAAACTCTCCTATATCATCATATAATTTGCTGTACCCTCTCAACTCCAGCAGGAACAATGAAACAGTGGGAATACTTATCCATGGCAATGCCTGGACAGTAAACATAATCTCTCGATAGACTTGATTCTGAAAATAAAATTTCCAATACTTAAAAATCACAAAATCTAGATTTAGCAAAACTAGCATAAAATTGTTTTGGATTGGATTTTTTAAATCTTCTATATAAAGGAGCTTACCTCTAATTTTTTTTCTATTATAATGTTAATATGTAGGGATGAGTGTGTAAGAAAAATATTCCTTTTGTACCAAGCAAAAGCAATAAATATTTTAAATTTTCAAATTTTTTCTCCTTTTAAATTTTCAAATTTTTTCTCCTTCTCACAAAATGTTTATTCTAAATTTCTATTTACTGAATACTCATTTCTTTCATAGTTAACTTCCATTCTTAGCCTTCTCTATTTTTTTTTTTTTTACAGTCTATGGAGACTTTCATTTGAGATTGTATTTGACAAATACAAGTAACTGAAATAGAAAATAATTGTAAAAAAAATCTAAAACTATTGAGTTTGGATTCTCTATTTAGTCAAAAAATTACATACATAGTAAAATCATATTTCAGTTTGTAAAAATCAAACATTAAAATAACTACACAGATGTATGCATTTATTTATTCATCACTATTAGCAAAGAAATTCTTGTCTATGTAACTAGCAAAATACCAGACTTCTGGTTAAAAAAAAAGTTTGGATTCATTTATTTGTTTAAAGCAATGGAAGGAGAGGTGGGATTAGCTCTATCAAAAATATTTAACCTATTTGGGGCTGGTTTCAAAAACTTTATTTAATGCTTATAACAAGTTTAATCTGAAAATCTCACAATTTTATCATATTATAATTTTTACTGTAACAATAGTTAAAAATAGGTTAAGAAAATCATTTACCTTTAAAAACTGTGGATGCTTCTTTAATGAATGATCAAAGACAAAATAATAGCTCAGTGTTGCAAAAAAGAAATAAAGGATATAAGCACCAAGATTTGTTATAATCAAGAGACTAATAGTTTGTCGGAAGAAGTCATCCTCTGGCCACGTGGCTGGATATATGAATGGTGTAAAAAAGTAATGATCTGCAGCACTGAGTACAAGATCCATCTTAGTCCCTAAAAGATAAACATGTGTAACAGTTATTAACCCACGATGACATTTCTCAAAGCAAAAAATTTTCTGGAAAAACTATATATGAAGCTCCTGTTTCAATAAGCATACGTAGTACAAGTCTGCTCCTACCAGAATCCCAAAAATGCCATCTTTAGAATTGGAAGAGCTCTTAAATATCATCTCTAGTCCAGTCTCTTCATATTATACATGGGGATACCAAAGCTCACTTAGAGACACCGAGGCCAGGAAGTTTTTTCTCTAAGGTCTAGCTGATATGTGGCATAAGAACAGATCTAATTCCATCTTAGTGTTCTTTTCTACAATGCCAATTGCAAGATGGCAAATAGTAAAGATGTGAAACACAGGGGACAATATTCAGGCAAATGGTTTGCTCTTTCGGCAGCTTCTCTATCTTAAAAACAAAACAAAACAATAAAAAACATATTTCAGAGATTTTTGCTTCATGCTAAAACTTAAGATGAATTCCCTAAAATGTGTCTATATTACCACCACAAACATAGAAGTCAGGGACTATCTGTTCTTGTGATGGAACAAAGGCCATGCTCATTGACAGAACAAAGGGAGATGTATTCTTGATGATAAAAGCTAGAATACATTTATTCTTCTCCCCCTAAGTAATACTCTAGATCAGAGGCTGGCAAACTGTGGCCCATGAGCCAAACACAGACCCTGTTTCTGTAAAAAAAGCTTTATTAGAACACATCTATGTCTAGATGTTTATATATTGTCTATGGTTGCTTCTCTAGACAGGGTGGAGTTATTGCAATTGAGACAGTGTGGCCCATAAAGCCTAAGATATTTATCATCAGGCCTGTTAAAGGCAAAGTTTGCCAACTTCTGTTTTAGACCCTTAAACTTCTGAAAAACTTTACTCAATTCAGCAAATACTTCAGTCTATTTTATATTCGTGATCCTGTTATATATAATGTTCAGCAACATTATGGTCAGCTTTTGTGAGCTGACCATTGAATCTATTATTTATGATCTATTCTTTCATTCTTCATTGCACTGTTTATAGAGGAAAATGTGTCCAACATTCTAAAACATCTCTCATCTATAACAGAAACTTTAAACAACAGCAACAAGAATAAAAAAAAATGTTCTCAAAATTGCCTACCCACATTAGATTCTAGTTATTCAAATGGCCTTTATCTGCTACATATTGGGCCATATAAATAAACATCAATTTATGAAATAAAGTTGAAAGAAAACCTGAAAAGAAAAAATTTAAAATATTTAATTATTTATAGCCTATTTCCTGTACTAGATTCCCCACTAAATCTCTACAGTGATTTAGAAAGTCTTAAAAAATATATAGACACGTAGTTTAAAATTGATATAAAAAGATATATAGAGAGAAGTCTCGCTTCTATACTGTCTCTGAACACCACTATCATTATCTCACTTCAGCCCTCTAGGTAACAATATTTATTAGTTTCTAATGAATCCTTACAATATTTTTAAATGTAAGATCAAACTACAAATTTTTATTTTCTTCCTTCTTCACAAAAAAGTGACATATTATGCACATCATGACATTCTTTTCTCTTAACAATGTATCTTGGATTTACCATCATTGTATAAAGAATATCCTTCTCATTTGTTTTTAATTAAATAGCTATATTGAGATACAATCCAGATACTCTTAATTTTAATTCACCATTTTAGAGTATGATTCAGAAGTTTTCAGCATATTCTCAGTCATGAAATCATCATCACTATCCAATTTCAGAATATTTTCATCACCTCCAAAAGAAACCCCATATTCCATACCGTTGATTATTTCTTGGATGTGTAGATTAATATTTGTCATCCAATGTAAGAAGTTTTGGGCTACTATTTCTTAAAATAACCTTTTATCCAATTTTCTCTCTCTCTTCTCTTTCTGGGACTTTCATTATGCTTATGTTGGTATTCTTGATGATATCTTCCAAGTCTCTGAGGCTCTGTCCATTTTTCTTCAATCTTACTACCTGCTCCTTAGACTGGATAAATCTCAATTGTACTATGTTTAAGTTCTTTGATTCTGTCAGCTCAAATCTTATGTTAAGCCTGCAGGTTTATTTTAAACTTCAGTTATTATACTTTTGACTCCTGAATTTTTATTTGCTATTTTAAAAAAGAAAAAATTCTATCACTTTAACAATGTCTCTAGTTGGTGGGAAATTATTCTCATACTTTGTTATTTAGATGTGGTGTTCTTTAAACATATTTATAGTAGCCGATTTTAAAGTCTTTGTCCAGTAAGCCTATTATCTGGACTTTCTCAGAGATAGTTTCTATGGACTGTTTCTTTTGTGAGTGCATAGGCCATAATTTTCCATTCTTTTGTGTCTCATAATTTGTGTGTGTGTGTGTGTGTGTGTGTGTGGAAAATGGAGCATTTTAAATAATATAATGTGGCAGCTCTGGAAAATTAGATTCCCGCAGCTTCCTCAGGGTTTCATATTGCTTGTTTTTTTAAAGTGACTTTCCAAGTTAATTATTAACACGGGGTCTGGAACTGAGTCACACACTGAATATTTATCTCCATATCTATTACACACACACACACACACACACACACACACACACACACCAGCACACACACACATTTTGCACACATACATAATTTTTATTTTTAAATTATCAATGTTACTGCAGCACAATTTACAGAAAATAGAGTACAAATATTCAACTAGATTTAATGAGATGTCAAATGCGATAGGATTTGAAAAATATGTACACTCATGAAAGCTTCTCACAATGATGATACAGAACATTCACAATATCTGAACATTTCCTCATGTAGCTTCCTAATCCATCCTTTCTTTATTCCAACCCCAGGGAACCATGCATCAGATTTCTGTACCTTTCGATCATTTATAGTCCATCAGAATGTGTTTTTTATCCTGATATCTTCGCTCTCAGTAAGAGTTTTAAGATTTATCTATGTTCTACCTATGTTTAAGTCATTTATTGTCAGTGCTGACTTGAAAAAGCTTTATTTTGTTCATTTATTTATGTTATATGGAATTTGAGTTGTGTCTCGATTTTTGGCTATATTAATCTCAAAGAATGTAACTTGGAAATTATCTAGGGTTCTCTATCACCTAGATTGTTTATTTGATAAGTTTCTCAGTTCATACCATGGGTAGAAAATTTTTATTTAAGGTAGAAGTATTTACATAAGCAAAAATGAATTATGTTTCTCTTGTTACATAACTATATAAGGTGCTGCTCTATATTCTTCAGGATGCACAGAAAACTTTGGAACCTCCAGACTGCTCACTATGTCTACCAAACTTCTATTTATCTATTAGACTAAACTGGCATATTGATATATAGTGCCACTTAGTATATTGATACATAATTACCTAATAGGGAAACTTCTCTGGGTGTCTTGACTCAAAATGGTTTATGCACTAGCTGAATCAGACTGACTAAATAACATTTTACTCTGCTATAAGTTTTACATGTGTGGAAGTCTATTTTTCCTATGGAATAAACAATGTATCTCTGAAGACATATTTGATCTATTCTATTAAAAACACAGGTGCTTCTTTAATAAAAATATATGTGATGTTTGCCTACTAAATGATGTTTTTTGTTCAAAATAATTTAATTACAGATGGTATATGGGTCAAAGTGTCTTACAATATATCCGAGAATTCATATTATTTTAGATGGAATATCTAAAGTAACATCTTAGTATTGCTTTGAGTTTTAAAATAAAATAAATGGGCATCTTGCTTACCTTTGAAGATCCTTTTGCTAATCTCAGATTGCCATCTGAAATTTTAATTAGTGATTTAAAATGTGCTTACACAAAGAACCTTGTCCAAGTTGTCTGTTTCTGCCAAATTAAACTATTAAACTAAGTAACCTAATTAAAATCTTTTTAGCTTTTAATCAGTATTTTATTTACATTCATATTGAATCCAAATATATCTTAAAAGAGTCCATGATGTTTATCCTTTTTCTTTATCCCTTGTTAAAAATACATTTTCGATTTTCTATAGTTATATCATACTAATTACAGAAACTTTTAAAATTTATAGAACATTTATTGTGTATTGACTACATTCCATAGTTTCCTGTGCTAAGTACTCAGCCCCCAAATGCAAGGAATACATAAGTTTTACTGGTCATGATGGCAATACTAAGGGGCACACTTCAAGGTCAAAGCTAAGATTGCCTATGTTTAAGATGGTAAGCCATACAGAGTGTAACAGAAAGCAATGGTGGTTGTATAGCAAAGAAGCAAAAAAAATATTACATTCATAGGGGATGGTGTAATAAATATTGTCAAGTAAGAGAATGATAAAATCACACTCGATATAAAAATTAGAAGTCTTTTAATACTTTTACAATGTAAATTTCTTTTGAGTTAAATAAAGTAAAAAATATTTGGAACATTTTTCACACAAATATGTTGAACAATAAGCAGAAAATATGATAGTTAAAATATTTTTATAAATAATGTTGGGTTTATGGTTTATATAAACAATCAAAATTTACATAAGAAGCCTATATTCAATAAATTCAAAAAGTAACAAAATTATTAGTGATAATAGCTCTTAAGGTTGACAATATTTGTAGATCTTGTACATGAGATTAATTATTTTTTGAGGGTTTTTTTTTATTATAATGACATTGGTTAATGAAATCCAGTGTTTCAAGTATACAATTCAACAGTAAGTCATATATATATTGCACTGTATGTTCACTGCCCACAGATTTCTTTTTGTCACCACATATTCGAAACCTTTTACCCCATCTACCAGGCACCTGCTCCCTACACTCTGGTAACCACTGTCCATGTCCATGAGTCTCTGTTTGTCATATTTGTTTGTTGCTTTTAGGTTTCTATCCCACGTATAAGTGATATCTTGTGATTTTCAACTTTTTCTGTGTGGCTTTTTTCACTTAGCATGATCATCTCAAGGTCTATTCATGAGACTAATTAAATGAAAAAGAGCTGAACTCGAGAGCAGAGAACAGGGCTCAAATTACAAAGTGTCTAAAACCCCAAATCTCAGAAGAACTGGATTCATCTCTTAAATATTGTTTCTATTTCTGTTTTACTGCAAATTAAAGCATTTAATGCAAGGAATATAATATTAGTATTTATGAGTGAAACATCTTGTTTTCACATATGATTTCATTAAATACTCAGGACAGGGAAAGTGGAAAGCATGCAGCCAACAGCTGCCAGCTGGTGCATAAGAATCCAGGAGGCTACGCAGGAAAAGAGCGAGTGTGTGTGTGTGTGTGTGTGTGTGTGTGTGTGTGATGCACTAACATGTTGAATGGCATTATGGGCTAAATGATACCCCCTAGATTTCATATGTTGAAGTTCCTGACCCCAGTACCTCAGAATGCAACTGTCTTTAGACATAGGCCTTAAAAGAGGTAATTAAGGGAAAATAAGACTGTTAGGGTGGGACCTAATCCAGTATGACTGGTATTCTAATAATAAGAGGAGATTAGGACACAGACAGGTAGAGGTAAGACCATGTGAAGATGTAGGGAGAAGGCAGCCATCGATACCAGGCCTGGGAAGAAATCAACCCTGCTGACACCTTGATTTTGGACTTGTAAGAAAGTAAATTTCTGTTATTTAAGCCAACTAGCCTGTGTTATTTTGTTATAGCAACACTAGCAAATTAATACAAATGGCTATTGAATTTCTTCACACACAGGATAACTGAATAAGGAAAGCTCAGCCAAAGGGTTAAGTCGCAAGTTGAAAGCTTGGAATTCCTTTTTTTCTCTAAGAATTTTCTCTCTCTAGAATATGCACTTGTGCCCCTCAAGATCTCCTAGGATGTCAACCATATTTATATGCTGTTTTATTCATCATAGTGTTGCAGGGGGAGCTATATATGAGACCAGCTGGTACATTATTCTTACATTCCTCATATTTTGCTATCAACCTAATGTGTTTAATAAAATAGTTTTTTTTATTTTTTTTATTTTTGTCTTTTATACTAAAATGTTCAAAAAAATGGATAATTTTTTATGACTTAGATAGTATACTTCAAATGGTCTGATTTAAATTTAGGCCACATAGGGAAGTGAACCTGAGGGAAAGGGACCTCAAATAGCTAGATAGAGATCCTTCAGTACAATGAGATAGATGTGTGAATATTGAGACATATCAAATGTAATATCTCAATGTACAGAAAAAAATAACAATGATTTAAAATACTAGACAAAATATGATATAATGATCCCACTGACAGACATTCTGAATTATAAGCATTGGTTTTTCTGTCAATCTATGTTTCATATAGGCAAAGGACTTTGTTTACAGTGAATGATATGCCTGAGTAATGTATGAATAGATTATTATATTCTATCTTCTATATGGTTGCAGATAGTGCTTTATATAAATCTTACATTTTATCTAGATTTTTGCAAATATTACAAAAGCCCTGATTTCCTGTATCTTTTATTTAACAATTTGACCTATCTTTTGAAAAAAAATTGTTTCAGTAGGCAATGACCCTCTATATCTTGGAGGATAGTGGAGTTCATTGTTTTGTACTATGACTGTGATCACAGCAAATAATTGTATAAAGGGATATGGTTGTGTAGGATAGTGTAAAAAGGGCCAGATGGAGAAATAGTGGACAAAACACAAGAGTAGTGCAGAAGTAGCATAATACAATTGTCAATGTTTTTTTTTACCCATGAATTTCTTTACTCTCTAACTAATAATTTGTTTTGATACTAAATCTATACAAGACCTCTCAAAAGGTCCAGAGTTAAGTACTATGACATTTTCCCGTTGATGCTGAGATATGAGAAATTTAAAATCCTTTTGTGATTTCTATATTTTTTTTCTTGGATTCTGGCAACCTAAGAAAAGTCAGCCCAAGAAATTGTTAATAAAGCACTTGCAATTGACGAGCCAGTGTAATCAGCTCTCTTGGAAAAAGCTGGTAATTCACATCTCAGTAAGCTTCAGAAAAAGGTTTAAGTGACTTCCTTGTAATAGAATGGCTGGGATCAATTATAACCTGGTAGATTCTGAGTTTGAAGAGAGATATGGAAACCTTTGGTTTTAATTCAATTTAACTCAACCTTTCTAGATATAAACAAGAGAAATTATTTTTAAAAAAAGTCTTTTATGGAAAGAAAGAAGTCTAATGGAGGCATTTTCTAAAATCAGGATATATTTAAATCAGTGAAGCTACATTGAAATAACAATAACAAAATACTTATTGAGCTTTTTTTGTGCTTCATGATCCAACTGCATTTTCAATCCAGTTTCACCATGACATATCTGAAGCTAGGGATATAATTTTTTAAAATAACTTTATGGAATATAATTGACATGGAGTAAGCTGCATATACATGACTAGTATAATTTAATAAGTTTTGACATATGTCATATGATCCATATAACAATCACTGCAATCAAAATAATGAACATATCCATTATCCTGCAAATGTTCTCTGGTGCTCCTTTAAAATCTCTTCTGAAATAAATATAAAAGTAAAAGGTACATATCTAGCGACCTGCCCTATAAAAATTTGTTGAAGCGGTGACTCACGAGGTGGTTGCTTCCTTTAATTTAAATCCCCTAGGAAGGACTTCAATGGCACGTTGATTTTATAATAGCTGCCCAAACACAGGAGGGCCTAAGTATGTCCTAATACAATCAAAGTCCCTCACTCATCTACTGCAGGGGAGACAGCATTCCACTCGTAGGAAGACCACTCATACATATCAAAAAAAATGATATTTATGTAAAAGAATTCGTGGCTTTTCTATAAGTCATGGAACTGTGGGCATGTGAAATTCAACCTGTTTTAAGTGTTTTTAGAATTTTGGTTTCATTTCATTCTATTATTTGAATGTAGTAAACAGATATCCATGGACATATTGCTGTAATTTCTAACATCTACCATATAATTCTCTGAAATCAATAATGTGACTGCAAAACTGCCATTCAATTTTGAAGTTTATATTCAAACCCACATCTGTAAACTGGTGATAACATGTCTATATTATAGAATGTTGTTAGGATTTAGAGACTTAAGTACATACATAGTCTTTTGGCACCATCTGACACATGGAAGTTAGTCAATAAATAGGAGCTATTATTATTACTGTTATGAGTGTCAAAGCTGAGTCAAAAACCTTAACTAAGGTGCCATTTGATTTTTCTTTGAAAAATTAATTTACTGCTAATTGATAATTGGTAATAATAATAGGTAATTAATATTTGCTATACATGAAGAACTGTAAATATTAACTCATTTAACCCTTTCAAGAAACCCAGGAGTTAGGAGTTATATTATTCTTATTTTACAGATGAAGAAGCTGGGCACAGAATATTCAAGTAACTTGCCCAGGGCTATCAAGTAAATAAATGCTGGAGCTGGGATTCAAACACATGCAGTCTGGTTGCAAAGTCCATTGACTTTAACCAAGTTTCACTGCCTTTTCGTCATTACCTCAACTGTTCAGCTTTTTCGTTTTTTAAATTCTCAGTGACTCTACAACTTGTATAATTTTAAGGGACTAAACTTAGGGACTCTGCAGATCCTAAGTACCCCTGCCTTCTTTAGAAGTTTATATTAAATAATATTTTACCTTTGCAAAAACAAAACTTTTCTTAAAATACAGTTATCAATAAAACACAATTATGCTTAGAATGACTGAGTCTACAATTACCTTTTTGCTTTATCTTAAAAGTATAGATAATAGCTAACATTTATTAAGAACCAACTATTATTTAAAGCATTTTTATGTATTATGTTGCTTAATTTTCATAACCCTCTGAGGTAGGTACTTCTATAATCCCCTTTTTATAGATGGGAAACTGAGGTCAGGAGTATCTAACTTGTTCAGTAAAAGTAACAATAACAAGTAACAGCTGGGATGTATATTCCTGAGCCTGTTCTCTTAGCTACTACATTGTATTTCTCAAGATATTATGCATGCAGATAAGAAATTCAGTATCCCATGTTAATTACAGTACATAATGAATGGAAAAGCACTCTTTAAAGATCAAGAGTCTTGTACTTATTATCTGAAGAAGAAAAAGGGAAGGAAGGTGCTATAAAGACACATAACCTACCAGGTTTTGGCTAAAAATACCCAGCTACCACGAACTTCCCAATTTGGACACTTTATCTACGGAGGTAATTTTTTCTTCTCCTATATATACCACCTCTAAATTTACTCTGCTATTACACAGAGATGCTAGTAGAAATAATTTTTCCTTTTACAGTGCTAAAGTAATAGATCATTTCCCTTCCATTTTAGTCTTCTCAAACCATGGATTGTTGTCCCCCCCCCATACACCCCTAATTACTTTGCAGTAACTGTGGCTCACACTGCAATGGTCAAGATGTCACAGATAACAACTAGTTAGTTCTTCAGCCTAATTCCTTTGCTCCTTAAAAACAAACAAGAAAGAAAAAATCCTCCAAGAACAGACGGAAATTCGTCGCAAAGCAAAACATTCGTGTTCAGTGGACAGACTTCTCTTGGATAAGAGATCTGCAACAGTAAATAAAAAATATTTCATTTTCTTCACGCCCATTCATGTGTTATTTTTATTTATTTTTTTTTCCATGTCCAGGCCTCCTCGGCGCTCTGAAATACTTCTTTAGCTGAGCAGAGGCCCCTAACCAGAGGTCTGTCCACAACCTTTCTTCCTCTAGCGCAGACCAGCGGGCGTCCCCTGCGCACTGTACTAGCCCTATCGCAGCTTTTGCAACCTGTGTTTTCAGGATGCCCACCTACCTGTCAGTCTCTGCTAGTGGTCAGTGAAGGAGTCCTAAGGTCAGTTTCACCCTTACACTCCCAGCGCCTACCCAGTGCC
Organism: Pteropus medius; assembly: GCF_902729225.1. Classification (NCBI taxonomy): domain Eukaryota; kingdom Metazoa; phylum Chordata; class Mammalia; order Chiroptera; family Pteropodidae; genus Pteropus; species Pteropus medius. The sequence goes on along the minus strand of NW_024345861.1, from coordinate 4,181,923 downwards.
TGGCATCTAGGAGGCATTCAAAAACCGCCTGCGGCACGTTGGAAAAAAGAGCCCAACGCACTCTCAACTTCCCCATCTCGGCCCCATCTTCCTGTTTCTCTCCATCCCCTCTTCTGTCTCCCCTCTCCCGTCCTGCTCGCGTGTATTCGGCTTCCTTCCCCGCCCTCCTGCCGTCCCTACCTAGTGACGGTCTGCCGCCGATCCAGTTGCTGCCGCGTCCCAAAATGCCAGGGCTTCCGGACCGCCGGGGTCAGCTAGCGGGCTCTGCCTGGAGGGGCGGAGCCAGCCCTCATGCTCCGAGCTGCCTGTGTTGCCAACCAATCATGAGCCCGCGGAATAAGCTGATATGACGGCGGATCGCGCGACTTGGCTGCGCGCAGCCCTCTGAGGTCACGTGGGCGCCGCGCGCGGCCGCCCCCCTGTTCTTCCTGCTGGAAGAAAGGGCGGGAACCTGAGTGAGGTGCTGAGATGGCTGAGGATTAGGTTTTTTGGGATTTTTTTGTTTGTTTTTTTGGTTTTTTGTTTTTTTTGTTTTTTTTTTGCTTTTTAACTAGCCTGACGCCTGTAGCTCGAGTCTTGTGCAAAGCAGGTTTACTGTGTTTATGGAACCGTTCCTAAAAATGATGCTTTACCTTTAGAGAAAGAGATGGTATGTCCTTTGAGATGCACGTCGGAGGCATTTTCCCTCTCAAGTGAAGGAGGCTCAAATATCTGTCGGACAACTGCTACTATTTCTCAATCCGGAGTCTGCCCTTTTTATATAACATTGAATGGCCGGAATCTGGCTGAACTAGTTTATGTAGGTGTTTAAATGGCAGAAATCTTTTCATAGTACAAATAAAGCAAATATATGCAGACTAAACGGGAATATCTGTAGATCGCTAGAGGTTTGTTTTTGTGTGAGTATGTGGATTTTTATTTTTGTGGTCGTTAGCTTTTTTAAACATGAGTTATGGTGGTCACACTTGTAAATCAACCTTCCTGGGATCCTCAGTGTAATGGTTCTCGAAGGTCAATCAGCCGGGTCAGCATCATCTGATAATTTACTGGAAATACAAATTCTTGGGCTCCAGGCACCCCAGACCTGCTGGATCAGAAACTGGGAGTGCCCCAGAAATCTGTGTTTTAACAAACACTGGAGTGATTCTGATGTTTAATAAAGTTTAAGAAACACTGCTCTAGTGAACTTATCAATCAGAAGAAAATCTAAATAGTCGTTTAATTTTGCTCCCTCCAGAGTGATAGAATAAAATACAGGAAAGTGGGAGATGACCGAGTTTGGGAAAAGTCATTTTTATTTCCTTATAGAACCATCAGAAAGAAGTGCTACAATGTAAGGGGAGAGATTATTAGACTCCAATCATTAAAAATATCCTATATCAATATTGTTTTAAATATTTGTGGCTTGCCTCTGACTTTAATTAAAAAATCAACATATGACATTATATTAGTGTCAGGTATAAAAGACTTGATATTTGTATTTACTGTGAAATTGCCTCCTACTCTAAATCACATTTTTTCTCCTTTCTTTCCTTTGTTATTGTTCTTATTTCAACCTTTAATTTTTTAGATTAAGATTTTTTATATTCATATCTGTATTCAGTAAATAGTTATAAAATGGCTGATAGGTGCCAGGCACTATTCTATGCACATAAGATATATTAGTGATCAAGAGAAATAAAGTCCTGCCTCTTGAAGCTTATATACTAGTGAGGAGACAGGAAACAAATAAATGTATGATGCAATGTCAGATAGTGATAAATGCTATAAAAAAAAAAGAAAAAGAGAAAGGGCAAAGAGATTAAAATTGTTGGTAAGGGCTGTTTCTTTAGACTGCAATGTCAGAGTCAGCTTCTCTGAGGAGAGAACATATGACCTGAATAGAGAAAGGGCATTTCGTTTGCTCGGAAGATTATAAACTGAGATATAGAGTCTGAATGTTTTTGGTGAACTAGTGGGGCCGCTGGCTCACAAACATTTATTTGCATGATTTTATCTTTTATCGGTAGTTTCCTTGAATGCATGTACGTATGTGACCAATGCCACTTTACAAAGCAGGCTGAACGCCAGTTCACTTAGTCCATATCACCTGAAGGGAATATTCTTGCATAGACAAATGGGCTCGTTAAGTTGTTTATTGCTTTGGATTATGTAGCTCTTAACAAACACGTGCCACATGGCTATAGGCTACCTGTGTTAGCATGTGCCACTTGGCTATATATAACAAGTCCCATCTTTGGGTATGGAAATCTACAGTCTTGCTGCTGCCCAAGACTCTGCTTCTGTTCATAGTTTCCTTGAGAAACTTGCTGTAATTCTGGAGTTGTCATCCTCTTTCTTTGGTCTCTCAGCTCCAGGAAGTTTTCCCAAGGAGACCCTCTCCAGATCTTTGGGATTCTCTCCGTATGTAGCTCTCTCCTCTTCTGTCCATGAACTCTAGCTGACTTGGTCTCTACATACTCTCAACTCTGTCTGATCAGTTCTGAGGAGTGCCTTAGTTCTTTGTCCCTGCCCTGCATCCAAGAAACTCTCAGGGCAGTGAACTGAGGCAATCTTTGGGCTCGTTCATTTGTTTCTCATTTCTCAGGTGACACTGTCTTTCATTGCCATATGTCCAATGTCTTGATAGACATTCTTTGATATATTTTTGTTGTTGGTGGTGGTGATATTGTTGTTATTTTTGCAGGTAGGAGGGTAAATCTGGTCCCTCTTTTTTTTTTTATCTTAAAAGCAAAAATCAGAACTTATAGTCTAAGCACTTTCTTGTACCATCTTCTACAGCATCTAAAAAAGTGCATAAATTTTTCAAAAAATTTGTGGCCCTCCTGATTGCCATACGTGGGACCATGATCCTATGTTACGAGTTTGTAGACGAAACTGATGGATTCCGTCAGATGGATTTCACTGCAACAGCAGAACATAGGTTCACTCACGTGCACATATGAGGCACACCATAAGTTTCCAAAAATAATTAAAGGAGACTTTTGTGAGACATACCAGTAAAGGAGCAATTAATATGTGACTTTTGAATCTTTAATATTGATGTATTTGTAAGCAGAATGGGATTAAAAGGATTGCTGAGTGGTGAAACTAACAATCCTTGCTGAACTGTCTTTCAGAACAAGGATGTTCCTTGCAAGACTGACCACAAGAAGATGACACCTTGCTCCTATTGAAACCAGATAAGGATGCCTTAAAGAAACAAAGGTTGACCCTGCTTTATTGTAATACTAAATTCTCCTCCCCAGAAAGAGCTTATCCACCGTTTCCTATACATGTGATATATGATAAAGCATGACCCCTTACGATCCCTGTGGTAGAATGGCCCAGCCTCTACATCTGATGACCTGTCACTTTTGATAAATATGTATAACTAGTCCCAGTAAAGACAATTCCCTTGTGTATTCAGAGAGAGACACTGCTTTGGGAATGGTCTCTAGTGCTCTCCTTACTTGCTGCAAATAATAAACTTTCTTTGCTTATATTTTATCTTTGTTGAGATTCATTGTACACACTCACCAAGAGATGGACCCCTTGCATTTGGTAACAAGTTATATCATCCATAACTATGAACTGGCAAGGCCTGAAGAAATTTGGGTTATAAGTAGAAAGTATGTACTAAATAGAATAGGAGCATAGAGAGGATATTGACTTACTCTAAGAGAGGCAAAAGCAGCTTTACAACTCAAGCTAAGACTTGAAGTTGAGAAAAAGGAGTTCACCAGTGTCAGACGATAGTTATGACTAGAAGGCAAAGGTCATTGCCTATGCAATGGGTTACAAAGTGAAAAAGTATAGCATGTCTGGAATGTGAAAGTCATACTATAAAGTTGAGAGTCATAAACAAGACATAAGGAATACAGAGTAATGAATTGTTTCTATTTGTTAGAATTTTTTGAGGCCTGGTATGAATTTCTCCATGGGATATAATTTACTTCGGCCAAGCTTCTGGGGATTCTACTAATCCAAGAGTACTCTAATTTAAATTCTCATTTTGAGGTTTTTAATATTACCAAGATAACAAGAATTTGGCTTGGAGGTTGGCTTTCAGTTCTGAATTCTTGTCAGTTATTTCCTTATTTGCTCAGCACAGATGTTTGAGTTTATTTATTTACTTGTGTAGTTCCCTGGGGCTTGGATGGGGGGTGGGCATGGTGGAAATATTTTAGTGAAAAAGTTCATCTATATACCTAAGTCACCAAATAATCGGAAATAGAATATACCTAAGTCATCAAATAATTAGAAACAGAATGAAAATCTTCCTGATGGAAGAATCTAGTGTTTTATTTATTGACATCTTATCTGCTGAGAAACTATTTCCAAATCCATTTGCTTTATAAAATTTTGGGTAAAGAAAAGAACATAGAAATGGTTAATCTAAATGACAGAGAGCTAGACTTTTTCCAAACGTCTTTTATCTACTCATTCCTTTGCTTGTCCTCAATGGTCTTTAAATATCAAAGCTGAGTTTTAGTCTGGCCTCTAGTTTAGTGGTAAGAACAATAGTTTTGAAGACTTGGGTATAGTGCCAGTATTGCTATGTATAAAGTTTGTAACTTCCAGGACTTCACTTGTCTCCTCTGTAAAAATCAAACACTAATACATGCTATATTAGTTTTCTACAGCTGTGTAACAAAGTATCACAAACTGATGGCTTAAAACAATAGAAATTTATTGTCTTACAGTTCCAGAGGCTAAAGGTCCAAAATCGAGGTGCTGGCCATGTCATGCTCTCTCTGAAACCTTTAGGGAAAAATTCTTTCTTGCCTCTTGTTTCGGGTGATGGGCATCAATCCTTGGTGTTCCTTGGCCTGAAAATGCCTCACTCCAATCTTTTTTGCCTTTTGTCATTACATAGTATTCTCCCTGTGTGTTCAGATTTCCCTCTTAGTAAGGACATTGGTTATACGGAATTAAAGCCTCTCCTAATTTCAGTATGACTTCATCTTAGCTTGATTACATCTGCAGAGATCCTATTTCTAAATAAGGTCACATTCTGAAGTACTGGGAGTTAGGACTCCAATATATCTTTTTGTGGAACTCAATTCAACTCATAATACCTATCTTCTAGGGTCACTCCCTTTTCTCTTTGTCAAAACACATCACACATATCATATACCTTAGTTATAGTACTTATTGCTGTTTTAAATAAGCTATTATTGATATATAGCATTCATACACATAAAAACATACAAGTCATAAATGTACATCTTGAAGAATGATCACAAAATTAACCCACACATGTTACTGTCACCCAGACAAAAAAGAGAACATTACCAGCACCCCAGGAAATGCTCATGCCCTCTTCTAGTCACTACCCTTTCTAACCAAAGGTCATCATTATTCAGATTTCTAATATCATAGATTTGTTTTGCCTGTTTTAGAACAATTGTATTCTTTTGTCTATGTCGTTTATTTGAAATTATGTTTGTGAGTTAATGAATATTACAATGTACAACAGTTTATTTTTATTGCTATATAGTATTCTGTTGCATGAATATATCATATTTATTTATCCATTACTCTGTTGATAGACATTTAGGTTGTTTTCAGTTTGAGTTTTACAAATAACATTATAAAGGACTTTCTTGCATATGTCTTTGGTACATATAAGTATGCATTTTTGTTTTCTATATTCCTGGAATGGAATAGCTGGATCTTAAGTCTTACAATTGTTTGTAGATACCACAAACAATTTTTTTAAATGTTTTTACCAAAGTACATTTCCTCCAGAAGTATAAATCTGTCATTGCTCCAATAAAACCAGCAGCATACAAAACTTGCAATTGTTCCAAATTCTCTTGCAATTCCCAATGTTGAGCATTATTATTCTTTTTAAATTGGTTTTAATTTAAACTGCCTCATTGACTTATGAGTATGAGTATGTTTTCATGTTTATTGATCATTTGAATATCCACTTTGTTAATGTGTCCAGACATTTTGCCCACTGTTTTTGCATATTGAAGTGCTACATTAAAAAATTTATATATTTTGGATACATAATTTGTCAATTGTATGTATTGCAGATATTTTCTCCCAAATTGTAGCTTGAACTTTTTGTCTTAATGGCGTCTCTCTATATATATCTTGTGCTAGATTTATTGCTAGCTTTTTGATAATTTTTATGCTATTTCAAATGATATGATTCTTAATTTTAATGTCATCAAATTATCAATGTTTCTTTTATATTTGCTGTTTTTTGGATCCTACTTAAGAAATCTTTGTCTACTCACAAATCACAAAGACATTTTATACTATCTTCTAAAAATATATTATATTTTGCATTTAGATACATAATCCACCTGAAATTGACTTTATGTATGGTGTGAGATAAAGATCAATATTCATTCTTCTCCCCCTCAGAGCTATTCTATTAACCCAACACCATTTACAGAAAAAATATATATTATTCATTGTCCTGCAGTGCCATCTTTATCAACAATCCATATCCATATGAGGTCTGTTTCTGAACTCTAATCTGTTTAATTGCTTTTTTTTTAAAGGTTTATAATATGACAATATCCAGTAGTATATGCCCTCCAACTTTATGCTTCTCTTTAAAGTTTTTTTTGGCTATTCTGGCCCTTTGCATTTCCATATAAATTTTATAATCAGGTTGTCAATTTTCACAAAATATACTTCTGATGTTTTGATTGTTATTATCTTGGGTTTATAGATTAATATTGAATGAATTGATATACTAATAATTCAAACTCACGAACATAATATGCCCCTCCATTTTTTAGGTGTTTTTTAAATTTATTTCAATACTGTTTAATATTTTTTAATTTATTTCAATACTATTTAATATTTTTTGTGTATCAAAATCTTGTACAGTTTTCCTTGGATTCTTTTCTAGATGTTTGATACTTTTTAAGCTATTTAATTCAATTTTTGCTTTTTTAAAAGACCTTTATTTATTTATTTATTTTTCAAAAGGCCCAGCAGATAAAGTTTATTTCAGAGAAGCCAAGAAAGAAAAGTTTTCTTGACTTTACTCCGTAGATCCCATAAGATACACTGGACCCAAGGACTTTATTTTTCAGAGCCGTTTTAGAGTCACAGCAAAATTAAGAGGGAGATACAGAGGTTTTTCTTATATACCCTGCTCCTTCCTAAGCCTACATAGCTTCCCCAATTATCAACATCCCCCACCAGAGTGGTACATTGATTACAATTGATGGACTTACATCCACACATCATAATCACTCAAAGTTCATAGTTTACATTAGGGTTCACTCTTGGTGTTGTATATTCTGTGGGTATGGACAAATATATGACATGTATTCATCATTATAGTAACCATACAAAATATTTTCACTGCTCTCCCAAATTTTCTGTGCTTCATCTATGTGTCTCTTTCCACCCTATCCCTCCTCCCCCAATTCCTGGCAACCATTAATCTTTTTACCATCTCCATAGTTTTGCCTTTTCCAGAATGTCATATAATTGGAATCTTACAATATATCGCTTTTTCAAATTGGCTTCTTTCATTTAAAAACAACTTAGGTCTTTCATATCTTTTCATGGCTTGATAGCTTATTTCTTTTTAGCACTGAATAATAGTCCATTGTCTAGATGCTCCACAGTTTATCTAATCACAAATTGAAGGACAGATGGTTGCTTCCAAGTTTTGTCAATTATGAATAAAGCTGCTATAAACATCTGTGTGCCTGTTTTTGTGTGCATATAATTCTCAACTCCTTTGGACAAATACCATTTAAATCATATCATTTAAAAATTTTTATTTTGAAACTGTTTGTTGATATATAGAAATACAATCTATTATTGCATACTGATCTGGTATCCAGCAATCTCGCTATTTTTTTTCATTAATTCTAATAGTTTTCTAGAGGCTTATTGGCTTTTCCATATGCAGTCTTGTCATATATAAATAATTACATTTATATTTCCAATCCAATTATTTCTTGTCTCTCTTCTTACTCTGTCTGGGGCCTCTGGAATAATATTAAATAGAATTGTTGATAGTGAATATCTCTGTCTTATTCCTAATAAGATCTTAAGAGTTTTTTTTAGTCTTTTGGTTCAAATGCCATGTTTGCTATAGCTTTTTGTAGACATCGATGATCAGATTAAGGAAGTTCTTTTTTATTCTTAATTCATAAGATTTTTACTATGAAGCAATTTTGAAAATTTTACCAAATCTTTTTTCCATCTATTGAGATAACCACATGATTTTTCTCCTTTGTTCTATTAATGTGGTGAATTTCCATTGATTGCATTTTAAGTATTAAACCAACTTTGCATTCTTAAAATAAACCTAATTAGGCCTTGATATAGGTTTGTTTTTTTTTTCCTGGCTAAGCTCACTTTGCTAATATCTGTTTACAATTTTTGCATCTATGTATTTGAGAGAGATTAGCTTATACTTTTCCTTTCTTAGAATATCTTTGACAGATTTGAGTATGAAGCTGATCCTGGCCTCAAATACGAATTAAATATTCCTTCTTTTTACTGGTCTTTGAAAAGTATGTGTAAGATTGGTGTTAATATTTTATTATTTTTTTTTAATAATTGGAAGTCTTTACTAGTGAAGACATCTGTGTCTGGAGTTTTGATGGGAAGTTTTTTTTTAACTTGTTATTTTGGAATAATTTTAGACTTACAGAAAATGTGCACAAACAGTGAAGAGAGTTCCTGTATACCAATAGTTCTTAACTGAGGGATGATTTTGCTTCCCCAGCCCCAGGGGACATTTGAAAATATCTGGAGACATTTTCCTTGTCATATCACAACTTGAGAGGAGAGGAAGGTGGTGTTAATGCCATCTAGTGGGTAGAGGCCAGAGATGCTGCTAAACTTCATACAATACACAAGGCAGCCCCCCACAACAAAAAATTATTCAGCCCAATATGCCAATAGTGTGGATGTTGAGAAACCCTGAATGAGGTCATTACTCTCAGCTCTTTAGACCCATATTTAAAGTGTAATAACAAAAAAACTAGCTTATATTAGACAAATTGAACTGAAAATCAAATCATTTTAGTCAGATATTCTGATTGTTAAGCATCATGTTATGTATCATGGATATTTTATTGCATATATCTGTCATTGTTCATCTAGGAAAACAAAAACTATTATAGATATTTTAATAATAAGGGCTTTAGTACAGTAAATTGATGCTTACAAAATCTTTGAAAGGGGAATGGAAGTGGACGTGGAAGTCAAGGGAGAACAGGTGCTGCCTTTCAGAAACTCAGAAAGTAGAGAATCATGATAATAACCACCAGTGATCTTAGCCGCCTGCTGCATTGAATTGGGTGATTTGCAAAAGTTTATCCAGAAGCTATTGCAAACTTCACATCCGCCTTTTGCCAAAACATCTACCTTCTTGAAAGGAAAAATGATGGTTTATACTGATACTTCTTTTATATATTTCTAATTTCCGATAATGTGGAACCTAGTTGACAAGAGATTCTTGGAAACGTAGTTGCTATGTTCCAGCCCCTTACGGAAAAAATAGAAAGGGTTGAGGATAGTGCTGAGTCAATCACAGACAATGTGGCACAGTCCAACCACATGGAACTCAACGTTCTTACAACGCCTTCTGCCCATGTTTCTCTCCTACACAAAAGTAATAGAAAAAATATTCTATTTCTACCTAATATGATGAAGTTATCCCTTGCTCAAACCAAAACATCCACCCTGTCTCAAAAAAGGTAGATTAAACATTCCATAAACACTGTAACTCCATCTGGATAATGGTCCTTCTTTTTCTAGTACAGTCATGTAACCTAAGTTAAAATTTTAATAGTTATCATTATGATTTATACAGAAGAGTAGGAAAAAGGAGAGAGAAAGAAAAAAATTATATTCTGGGTATGGGTGAAACAGTATTATAAATTGTTATTGGTTTAAAATATACCACATTTTGTATGACAGCACATCAACCCCACAAGCTGTTGTCACTGAATTCTAACTGAATCGAATTTATTCAATTATAATTTCATCTTTAACAGGCCAATCTGCTGTTCTATACTGCCGGTTGCTTTGCGGTAATGGGCTACATAGTAAAATGAGTAAATTCTGTGGGTATGATCACACCTTTTACTGTAAAATGAATTCTTTTGTCAGAAGCTATTCTATAGGAGATACCATTATGGTAAATTGCCATCTCTAAGTTTGTACATGCAGATGCTGGCAGAACCATCATGATTAGGGAAGGCATACTTCTACCCTGTGTAAGTATATATTCCAGTGAAAACAAACTGCTGTCATTTCTATAATGAAAGATATCCAAGGAAATCGACTTCTTACCTTGTAGCTGACTGTTCCCACAAAGAAATTGTGCCATATAGGAACTCAGTATTTATTTCCCTGTTAACAGTTGGACATTCAGCACCGGCTTAGTTGATCAAGCTAAACATTGAAAACAGAATCTCTGATATACTTAGCCTTATCAGTAAATTACAACCTGGTCTTATAATTCATTCTCAGGTTTTTGTTCATGTCAATTAGCAAAATCTTGGAATCCTGTGGTGTATAAATTAAAATTATCTTTTTTTAGTCCTTGCATGCATCTCCATAGATCAGGGATTAGCAAACTATGGCTCCTGAGCTAACTACCTATTTTTTTAAACAACGTTTTATAGGAATATGATGATGTCCATTTGTTTATATATTACTTATACCTGCTTTTGCACTACATGAACAGTGTTGAGTAGTTGTGACAGAAACCATATGGCCTGCAAGCCTGTTAAACTATTTGCTATGTGGCTCTTTAAAAAAAAAAAAATGCTAACCCCTGCCTATGATTATGATGGGATATAACTATAGTTATATATCTAGTAGCAATGAGAGATGGTGGGGGTTCATTTGAGGAGAATAAGAATCTGCTTTAAGTGAGAAAATTGTGAGGTCTTCAAGCTTGGGAGGCTTGAAGATGGGAAGGGTGGGCTAATTCCATTGGAAGCAAGCAATTCAGATGTTTAAGTTTCTTGGTGTCATTGGAATGCACACAGATGTTATCATTTCAGTATTCAAGATCTCATACTTCTTCAATTAATACCCACATTTTTACATAAGAGACTTGACAAGGTTGTGACCACAATTTATAATTTTGCAATTCTTAGTATCACAATTCAAATTTGTTTTTTGTTTTTTGTTTTTTGTTTTTTTGGACATATCAAAACTTGACTTTTTCGAGAAATTCCTAGAAATTCTCTAGTTCTCTAAAAGTGCTGTGACCCCAAATTTTAAAGCCCTGAGCTTGCCATTTTACTTCTGTGTGATCTCTAGTATAGTCTGAAGGAGCTAGTCCACCCTACAGTTATTATAGTCCTCATTTCTACTTTAAAGTTCTATTGTTTCAACTATGGGTAATGAGTTTTAAGAAATTGTTTTTCATTGAGTGCCATGGATTACTAGTGCTTCGTTTTCTGCTAGTGAGGTCATTACATGTGTAACTAGGTTTAAGAAAAATAAGTTTAGGTGATCTTCAATTATTCAGAATCTATTTCCTGGAACTAATACTAACGTGAATCAATTCGTTGTTAGTCTAGGTTCACACAGGAAACCAAAAACCAGACGTTTAGTGAGAAGGAATTTAACACATGCATTTAGATGCGTTTAAAAGTAAAGGAAGACCTGGATGGAGTGAAGACCAGGGAGAACTGCTGTGAGCTTGTAGAAAAGTAATGAATGTAGAATCATAGGAAGCCGCTATAAATGATATCAGCTATCTAAAGTACTGAAGCACATAATTCACTGAACCTTGCCTGGAAGCTGCCCTCTGCCCTCAAGCCAACCTGCCAGTGCTAGTGAATAATGTCATCTGCATAGCTTCTGTGAAAGGAATTTAGGTCAAGACAAAATTTAAAAGATAAATAGATTTTCTTTTTCAATAATACGGTGAAATATAGAAGTGCCTGAATAAAATATGAAAAATTATTTTAAAACATAACAATTGGGACATAAAGTAGAGGTTAATAATCCGAGGTCAGACTTTTTTCCATTTTTTAATTGTTATAAAATGTACATAACATAAATTTATCATTTTAACCATTTTAGAGTTCAGTGGTATTAAGTACATTTACAATATTGTGCAACCATCACCACTGTCCATTTCCAGAACTTTTTCATCATCCTAAACAGAAACTCTGTACTCATTAAACAATAATATCCCCTTTCCCCGCCAGCCTCCAATCTCTAGTAATCTCTATTCCACGTTCTATCTTTATGAATTTGCTATTCTGAGTACCTCATATAAGTGAAATTATACAATATCTGTTTATTTGTGCCTGGCTTATTTCACATACTACAATATTTTTAAGATTCATCTATGTTATGAATTTTATTACTTTTTCAGGCCGAATAATATTCCATTGTATATATATACCACATTTTGTTTACCCATTTTATCTGTTGATGAATACTGAGTTGTAGCTTCCTTTTGGCTATTGTGATTAATGCTGCTATGAATATTAGTGTACAACTATCTATTTGATTCCTGCTTTTAGTTCTTTGGGGTGTTTACCTAGAAATGAAATTGCTGGATTCTCCAGTAATTATTTTACTTCTTGAAGAAAAATTGCTTTCCACGGAAGCCGCACCAGAATTTTTAAAAGATATTTCTTCAAAAGAAAAGGAGCCCTAGAACTGGAATTTTCCCTGAGCTGATGTTTGCTGGCCTAGAGTTTGGGCTTCAGTCTATTTATATTTAATATAATTATTGATATTGTGAGACTGAAGTATACTGTATCAGAATTTGTTCTTATTTGTCTCATTTTTATTGTTTTTTCTGTTTCTGCTTTCCTGCCTTTTTTAAGTTTTCATAAAATATTTTAACAAACATGTTAGGGTTTATGGGAAGCTTTTTATTGAGTGGAAGAAGGTGGTTTGCTTTCTAATATACCAGTTAAAATTCAAAATCTTCAAGAACAAAGTTTATCCTCTTACCATGAATGATATGAAATATTAACTTGCCCTGTTTTTTTCCCATTCAACATATCTTCATATTATCTTCCTAATACTCATATTCAATGGACAAAGAATAGTATAAAGTTTTTGATAGATTGAGAAAAAGCTGTTAACTGAACTGGTGTAAACTGAAATGTTTGTTTTTCAGTAAATATTTTGCAATGGGTCACTTGGAGAGATGGTAACGTGGCCTGAAAATAAATAAAGGTTAACCAAAAGGCCAAAAGTTCATTTATACAGCATAAAAAGCTGTGGAATATATTGAGGAGAGGAGCAGTGAAATGCGAGTTTCAATACATCACAAACTTGAAGCAGGAACCCTATAATCAAGAATGTGTAAATAAATAATCTACCATGTATAAGGCAATTAACTGGATAAAAGTCATTTAGCATAAAATACCTACACCTGATAAAACACCCACTAAGGTATTTTATAAAGATCCTCATATTATATTATGATGATAAATCCATAGCAAGCATGCCTCAACATAAGGTTGTCAAGGATATTATGAAGCACCAGTAGGTCTACCTAAAGAGAAACTCTAATCACCAAAATAGACTACAAATACGTGTCAATCAAGAACTCTGCCTACAGATTAAACTGGCAGCATTCAAACCACATGCCTCGGAACAGTCCACAATGGAGTAGCAAATGTGCTTTCTCGAAAGCAGAATTTGCAAGAGGAGAAGCAAGTGCTAACAGTCTGTCCAGTATTAAGAGTTTCTCCAAGAGTCACATTCTTTCTAAGTTCCTCTAGATGGATTCCAGAATATAGTCACTACTGGAGGTGGAGTTGGGTGAGATAGGCAGTGACAAATCCTGTAGAGCACCTCATCTCTTCTCATTGTCGGGAGGGTCTGCCCTTGGAAATAATCCTCCTTATCATCAAAGGAGCCATTTTTCAGTACATAAGTGAAGTCTGGATTAGAGGGTGCCTGGAAAGTTCTCTCGTATCCCTGAATTGGTTGGTAGAGACTGTACAGTTAACAGAGCAAGGACATGTCCAGCTGTGAGAAGGCAATTATCTCTTTTCAGAGTCATGCCAGTAAAGCACGTAAATTGGAGAGTTTAGTAGACAGTGTAGCAGCACTGCCCTTGCTGTCACCTATGCTGCTACAGCTCAGCATTCTCTGAATACTTGACTTCTGCATGTCCAGCCACTCCAGGTGCTACAAATCTTCCAACACACTGACATCTGATGATGAGTTGAGCAGCCTGCTGAGGATCTTGGACATCTGGGGGCGAGGGTCAGTCTGTCCATTCATGGCCCCGGAATCACTCTGGTTACTATATCCAGTGCCTACTCATCACCCACTGACCTGCTCATTGCTCTGCAGCTGGTACAGCCCTTTCTGCCTTCTTTTAAACAAACTGAGTATTTTTTAGAATTTTATTTTACCCTCTTTAGCTGTACCTGTTTGAGGACTGTTTGAGACCACAATATACAGCTTTAACTTATCATAGTCCATTTTTAAATAGCATTATATGACTTCGTGATCAATATAAGAACCTTACAACAATATGGTTTTATTTATCCTCCCTCCACACTTTATACTCTGTCATTTATTTTAGTCCTACATATGCTATGAACACCACAAAACATGGTTATTCATGCTTTAAATAATGCTTAGTGTTTTAAAGGAATTTATGTATAAATATATGTGTTTCTCTCACACACAATTAAATTGGTCTATTGTATTTACCCGCATACTTTTCTTATATTCTTCCTTCCTTCCTTCGGCTTTGAGCTTCCATAGTGTGTCATTTCCACTCAGCCTGAAAAACATTTGGTATTTCTTGTAGTACAGCTCTTCAAGAAATAAAACCTCTTCACTTATATTTAACTGAAAATGCTTTTATTTTGCCTTTGCTTTTGAAGGATATATTTTGCTGTATAGAGAAATTCAGGTTGTCTTTTTTTTTTTCTTCAAACACTTAAAATTTGTCTTTCTATTATCTTCTTGCCCACCTTGTTTCTAATGAGAAGTCAGCAATAATTCTTGTTGTTTTCCTGTATGTTATGCACAATGCTTCTAAGATTTTCTCTTTATCTTGGTTTTCAGCAGTTTGAGTCTGATGTGCCTAGGTATGCTGTGTACTCTGTGTGTGCACTTATCTTGCTTGGAGTTTGATAACTGATATCTTTTAATATTTTTGGAAAATTATCAGTTATTATCTATTCAACTATTTCTTCTGCCCCGTTCTCTCTTCTTTTCCTCTGGGGCTCTAATTATATATATGTGTCCCATATATCTTAGGTACTTCATTGTATTTTCTACCTTTTTTTATTTTTGTGTTTTAGTTCATATAATTTCTATTATCTTTAAATTTATTGATCTTCTACTTCCACTTTGTCCAGGCTGCTTCTGATCCCATGGAATGAATAATTCACTTATAATGTCATATTTTTTTTTCCTAACACTTCTATTTGATCCATTTATATTGCTTCCATCTCTCTACTAACATTTCCTATATGTTCATGAATGTTGTCCAGCTTTTTTACTACATCCTTTAACACATTTTCATGGTCCCTATCTGACAATTCCTACAGCTGATCCATCTCTCAGTCTGCTTCCTACCTTCTGTGATCATGGGTTCCATTTACTTGATTTTTTTCATGTCTCATGGTTTTAATTGTACATTGGAAATAGTCTATAAAAGAATGGTAGAGACTGAAGCAAATACTCTTTTCTCTAGAAAATTACTCAGACTTTCTTCTGTCAAAATGCTAAGAGATCCCTAGCTCTGTAGAAGCACCAAGTAAATATCAGTAAGCCATCAGAAATTTCTTTGTTAATTTACAACCTAGATACCAGTTTTCTGAACCATGAGAGATTTCTCTCTGCTTCAGTCTGAATTCTAGCTTTTGAGTCACGAAAATTTATGTTTGCTCTTCAGTTTCATCTTTATCTTTACATACTTATGGAGATTTCTCTATGCTCTATTGTCCCACTTCTGGTCTTCAGCAATTGCTTCAGAGAGATTTCTCTCCTTTTTATACCTTGCTCCCATCCTTCACTGCGTGATTGTCTTAAATTGGGAAAGGTCTGAGTACTTTACATGAGATCTGTCTAAGTTCTGCTTTCCTCCTAGCATTCAACAAACAATCCACATGCCCTTGGTGAAAACCTGTGGAAAAGAGTTGTGAAGTAGGTTCATGACACTTTCTGTGGCTAAGGCTCCTTGGGATTCTAATTCATCATGCTAGCTCACATGCAGTCATTAAAAGTTCATCAAAATATGGCTAGTTTCTCCTTACCTACTATGATGTCTTCCTTTTTCTTTCAGCTGCTCCACTAGGATAAAAACAGTTACATATTTCTACTCTTAAAGGAAAATCTTCAATTTCTAGATTTCAGTTGTAGACTTTAGTTTATTTCTGTCCTTAGGTCTATGGTGAGTTTAAAAACTATAATTCTGTAACTTATCTGGTTTGTTGTTATTGCTAAGATAGCAGCAATGATCTCTCGTGACTCAAAACTGGAAGGCCTGGAATTTGGATTATCACAGCCTCTAATGTCAGAGACAAAGTCTGGATCCAAAGAAGGGTGATAAGTAGAATTTTCTACTAATACTCTAGAAAAGTTTAATATAGACACAACTTGGCTCTAGAATGAGTAGGATAAAAAGAAAAAATCTCCTCTGAGAATTTTGAGCCCAAAGCACTCATGCTGGTTTGGAGATTTTTTTTAAGTTTATTGGGGTAACATTTATATACAATTATATAATTTTGGGGTGTATACTACAATTTGACATATACATATATATATTCTATTGTGCGATTACCACCCAGACTCCAGTTTCCTTCAGCTACCATATATTTGATCCTCTTTACCCACTTCACCCTACCCCAATCCCTCTATATCTGACCCCTTTTACCTCTTCCCTCCTCCCCAACCCCCTACCATGTGGTAACCACTAGTCCATTGTCCATGTCCCTGAGTCTCTGTTTCTCCTGTTCATTTGTTGCTTTTAGGTTTATATCCCACATATAAGTGATGTGTGATTTTCAACTTTTTCAGTCTGGCTTATTTTGCTCAGCATGATTATCGCAAGGTCCATCCAGGTTGTTGCAAATGGCAGTATTTCATCTCTTCTTACAGCTGAGTAATATTCCATTGTATATATGTACCACAGCTTCTTTAGCCAATCATCTAACGTAGGACACTTAGGTTGTTTCCATGTCCTGGCAACTGTGAATAGTGCTGCTATGAACATCGGTGTGCAAATATCTTTTTGAATATAGATTTTCAAGTCTTTGGGGTAAATACACAGTAGAGGGATTGTTGGATCATATGGTAGATAAATTATTAGTTTTTTGAGGAACTTCCATACCTTTTTCCATAGTGGCTGTACCAATTGGCAGTCCTACCAGCAGTGTATAAGGGTTCCTTTCTCTCCGCATCCTCTCCAACATTTGTTATTACTTGTCCTGTCGATTATAGCTATTCTAACAGGTATGAGATGGTCTCCCACTGTGGTTTTGATTTGCATTTCCCTAATAGTTAGTGATGTTGAGCATCTTTTCATGTATTTGTTGGTCATTTGTATGTCCTCTAGGGAGAAGTGCTTGTTCAGGTCCTTTGCCCATGTTTTGATTGGATCACTTGTTTTTTTGTTGTTATTGAGTTGTATGAGTACTTTGTATATTTTGGATATTAGGCCCTTATTGGAGGCATTGCTTGCAAATATATTTTCCCATTCGAATGGTTGTCTCTTTACCTTGTTGATGATTTTTTTGCTGAATAGAAGCTTTTTAGTTTGATGTAGTCCCATTCATTTATTTTACCTTTTTCTTCCCTTACCTTTGCGGTCAAATTCATAAAATCCTCTTTAAATCCAAAGTCCTTGAGTTTGGTTCCTGTGTTTTCTTCTACGCATTTTATTGATTTTGGTCTTATATTCAGGTCCTTAATCCATTTTGAGTTAATTTTGATGTGTGGTGATAGACAACGGTCTAGTTTCATTCTTTTGTAGGTGGCTTTCCCATTTCCCCAGCATAATTTATTGAAGAGGCTTTCCTTTCTCCACTGTATGTTTTTGGCTTTTTTGTCGAAAATTATTTGCCCATATAAATATGGGATTACTTCTGGACTCTCGATTCTGTTCCGTTGTTCTATGTGTCTCTTTTGCTGTCAATACCATGCGGTTTGGGTTACTGTCACTTTGCAGTGTAATTTGAAGTCGGGCAGAGTGATGCCTCCAGCCTCATTCTTTCTTCTCGGGATGGCTTTGGCAATTTGGGGTCTTTTGTGCTTCCATACAAATCTGATGATTTTTTTATTATATTTCTTTTAAAAAATGCTGATGATATTTTGACGGGGATTGCATTAAATCTGTATAATGCTTTAGGTAATATGGTTATTTTAACTATGTTGATTCTTCCAGTCCAAGAACACGGAATATCTTTCCATTTCTTTGTATCGTTTTCGATTTCTTTTAATAGGGTCTTATAGTTTTCATTATATAGGTCCTTCAAGTGTTTCGTTAGATTTATTCCTAGGTATTTCATTCTTTTTGTTGCAGTTGCAAAAGGAATTGTTTTTTTCCACTTTTTTTCTGACACTTTGTTATGAGTATATGAATGTTGTGGATTTTCAAAGGTTGATTTTGTATCCAGAGACTTTACTGTATTTGCTTATTGTTTCTAGTAGTGTTCTTGTGGAGTCTTTAGGGATTTTATATAGAAAACCATGTCATCCGCAAATAGTGACAGTTTGAATTTTTCATTTTCTATTTGGATGCCTTTTATATCTTTCTTTCGTCTGATTGCAGTCGCTAAGATCTCCAATGTTATATTGAATAACAGTAGTGTTAGTGGACAGCCTTGAGTTATTCCCGATTGTAGAGGGAATGTTTTTAGTATTTCACAATTAAGTATAATGTTGGCTGAGGGCTTTTCATATATGGCCTTTGTTATGTAAAGGTACTTTCCTTCTATACCGATTTCGTTAAGTGTTTTAATCATAAAAGGGTGCTGTATCTTCTCAAAGGCTTTTTCTGCATCTATTGATACGATCATATGATTCTTACTCTTTAATTTGTTTATGTGGTATTCACATTGATCAATTTGCATATGTTGAACCAACCCTGTGCCCTGGGATGAAGCCCACTTGATCGTGGTGTATAATCTTCTTAACATGTTGCCGTATTTGGTTCGCTAGTATCTTATTGAGGATTTTTGCATCTGTGTTCATGAGAGATATTGGTCTGTAGTTTCCTTTCTTTCTGATATCTTTACCAGGTTTTGGTATCAGAGTAATACTGGCCTTATAAAATGAGTTGGGAAGTATTGCCTCCTATAAGAGAAAAGTTCATATCATCATGGGCCTATTTCAAAAGAGATGTTTTGCAAGAGTTTGAGGAGAATAGGTGTTAAATCTTCTTTGAATGTTGAGAGAATTCACTGGTGAAGGTCCTGGACTGTTACTTTTTGGTAGGTTTTTGATGATTGTTTCAATTTCCACACTGCTGATGAGCCTATTTAGATTTTCCAGTTCTTCTTGATTCGGTCTAGGAAGGTTGTATTTTTTTAAGTACTGGTCCATTTCTTCTAGGTTATTAAATTTGGTGTTATATACTTTTTCAGAGTATTCTTTTATGATCCTTTGTATTTCTGCCCTGTCTGTCATAATTTCCCCTCTTTCATCCCTGATTTTGTTTATTTGTGTCCTTTTTCTTTTTTCTGTAGTGAGTCTGGCCAGGGGTTTGTCAATTTTATTAACCTTCTCAAAGAAGGTTGCATTTATTTTTTCTATTGCTTTTTTCTTCAATTTAATTTAATTCTGCTCTAATTCTGATTATTTCTTTTCTTCTGCTGACTTTAGGCTTCATTTTTTTTTTCTAGCTTTTAAATATGAAGTGTTATGTTGTTTTGGGGTGGGGGGCTTGTTCTTCTCTTTTGAAATAGGCCCATGATGATATGAACTTTTCTCTTATAACTACTATTACTGTGTCCCAAAAGTTTTGATATGTTGTACTATCATTATCATTCGTTTCTATGTATCTCTTGATCTCCCTTTTTATTTCGTCTCTGAACCAGTAATTCTTCAGTAGCATGTTGTTTAATATTCATTTATTTGTGGTTCTTTCTGCTTTCTTTTTATAGTTGATCTCTAGTTTCAAAGCATTATGATCAGAGAATATGGTTGGTATGATTTCAGCCTTCTTATATTTGTTGAGGCTATCTCTGTGTCCCAGTATGTGGTCAATCCTTGAGAATGTTCCACGTGCCCTAGAGAAGAATGTATGTGCAAGCAGCTATTTGGGGATGAAAGGCTCTGTAAATGTCAATTATGTCCAGTTGGTCTAATGTATCATTTAAAGATGTTATTTCCTTATTGATTTTCTGTTTGGATGATCTGTCCATATCCGACAGTGGGGTATTTAGGTCCCCTACTATAATAGTGTTTTGGTCTGTTTCTCCCTTTAGTTCTGTTAGTAATTGTTTTACATATTTCGGGGTTCTCTGGTTGAGAGCATAGGTATTAGTAAGTGTTATGTCTTCTTGGTGCCTGATTTCATTTATCAATATGAAGTGTCCCTCAGTATCTTTCTTTACCTTTTTGATTTTGAAGTCTATTTCATCTGATATTAGTATAGCTACTCCCACTTTTCTCTGAATGCCATTTGCTTGAAATATCAATTTTCACCTTTTCACTTTGAGTCTATATTTGTCTTTGGAGCTGAGATGTGGGTCCTGGAGGCAGCATATGGTTGGGGTTTGTTTTTTGATCTAATCTGCAACTCTGTGCCTTTTTATTGGCGAGTTCAGTCCATTTACATTTAGGGTGATTATTGAAATATGAGGTCTTCTTATAGCCATTTTATCTTTTGCTTTGTGGTAGGTCGGTGTTTCCATTGCTTCCTTGTCTTTGTGCTTCTGTTTTCTTTATTTTGGTTGGCTTTTGTGGATTTTACCTCTGTTCCTTCTTGTTTTATGTTATATACTATGGTTCTAAATCTTTGGCGTGTGGTTACCTTTACGAATATGAAAAGGATAGTTGTATATGTATAGTCCTCCCTTTTCTTCTTCATGTGCCTTATCTCCATTCCACTTTGCAAATTTGGATCTTTGAATTTTCCCCTTTTAGTCATTGTTATCTCATTTTGTCCCTATTTATGCTGAACGTTCATTACTATCTTGCTATAGCAAATCTCTTCTTATTTTAAGCTTATAATGTCCTGTTCTTATTAATGGTTGCACTCTTCTACTTGTCTCAGCCTGCTAGTCACCTTACTCCTAATTATGCATATATATATATTTTTTTTGTCGTTTGTTTTAGGTGAGCTGACCTCTTTCAGTATTTCCTGTAGTGCAGGCCTCATAGTGGAGAATTCCCTCAATTTTTGCATGTCTGGAAAGGTCTTTATTTCTCCTTTATATCTAAAAGAGAACTTAGCTGGATATATTATTCTTGGCTGGTCATATGTGCATACAACATCAGAGCATCTAAATATATTAAACATATACCAACAGATATAAAGGGAGAAATAAACATTACAATTATAGTATTGAAGTTTAATATCCCATTTTCAATAATGGAGAGATCATCCAGACAGAAAATCAATAAAGAAACTCTGGACTAGAACTATACATTATATCAAATGGACCTAACATAAATATATAGAAGGTCCCACCCAACAACAGCAGAATACACACTCTTCTCAAGCACACATGGAACATTCTCTAGGATTAATCATATTAGGTCACAAAAACAAGTCTTAATTATTTTTAAGAGATTGAGATCATACTAAGTACCTTTTCCAACCACAATGATATAAACTTGGAAATTATTAAAAAGAGGAAAACTGGAACATTTATAACATGTGGAAATTAAACAACACACACCTGAACAACCAATGGGTCAAAAAAAGAAATCAAAAGGGAAATCAAAAAATATCTTCAAACAAACAAAAATGGAAAAAACATACTAAAATTTATGGAATGCAGCAAAAATATTTCTAAGAGAGGTTTATAGTGATAAACATTAAATTAATAAAAAAGAAAGATCTCAACTAAACAACCTACTCATATACCTTAAGGAACTAAGGAAAGCGGAACAAACTAATACTAAAAGTCCAAAGTTAACAGAAAAAAGGAAATAACAAAGATCAGAGAGGAAATAAGTGAAATAGAGATTAGAAAGTACCAATGAAATTAAGAGTTGGTTTTATGAAAAAGTTAACAAAATTGACAACTTTTACCTACATTTATCAAGTAAAAAAGAAGATTAAAATAAATAATATTATAATTTAAAGAGGAGACATTACAACTGGTACACAGAAATACAAAGGATCATAAAAGTTAAAAAAGGAACAATTATAAACCAAAATATTGGACAACTTAGAAGAAATAGATAAATTCCTAAAAACATACAAACTACCAAGACCAAATAAAGAAAAAAAAAATAGAAAATCTGAACAGACCAATAATGAGTAGGCAATTAAATTGGTAATCAAAAACTTCCCAATAAAGAAAATCTCATGACCAGCTGGCTTCACAGATGAAATCTACCAAATATTTAAAGACAAATTAATAACAACTACTCTCATTCTCTTAAAAAAATAGAAAAGGTGGGAACACTCCCAAACTCAATTTACAAGACTAGCATTATCCTGATACCAAAGCCAGAAAAGGACACTACGAGAAAAGAAAAGGAAAAAAAAAAGACTACAAGTCAATATTCTTGATGAACATACATGTAAAAATTCTCAACAAAAGACTAGCAAACAGAATTCAACAGCATATTAAAGATATCATATATCATGATCAGGTGGGACTTATCCCTGGGATGTAACTCTCAAAAAAGGTGGGTATAGCGGTACCTTAACATAATAAAGGCCATGTATGGCAAGCCCACAGCTAACATCATACTTAGTAGTGAAAGATTTCTCTCTAGGATCAGGAACAAGACAAGGGTGCCCACTATGAACATGCATATTTAACATAGTACTAGAAGTTTGGCCAGAGAAATTAGGCAAGTGAAAGAAATAAAAGGCATCCAAATCTGAAGGGAAGAAGTAAAATGGTCTCTTTTTGATGACATGATCCTGTATATAGAAAATTCTAAAGGCTTCACACACACACACACACACACACACACACACACACACACACACACACACACACACACTATTTGAACTAATAAACAAATTCATAAAGTTGCAGGATACAAAATCAATATACAAAAATCAGTTGCATTTCTGTACATTAATGATAAACTATATAAAAAATAACAAAGAAAACAATCCCTTTACAATACTATAAAGAAATTAAAATACTTAAGAATAAATTTAACCAAGAAAGTAAAAAGCATAGAACATTGATGAGAGAAATTGAAGAAGACAATATAAATGGAAAGAAATTTTATGTTCATAGATTAGAAAAGTAGATATTGTTAAAGTGTTCATAATACCCAAAGCCATCTATAGATTCAATGCAAACGCCATCAAAATTCCAATGGCATTTTTTATAGAAATAGAAAAAACAATCCAAAAATTTGTATGGAATTACAAAAGACCCCAAATAGCCAAAGCAATCTTGAGAAAGAAGAACAAAGATGAAGGCATCACACTTCCTGATTTCGGACTATTACAAAACCATAAGAATCAAGACAGTATGCTACTGGCATAAAAACAGACACATAGACTAATGAAACAGAATTGAGAGCCCAGAAATAAACCCACACATATACAGTCAATTAATATTTGACAAGAGATCCAAAAATACTCAATGAGGAAAGAACAGTCTCTTCAATGAATGATGGAAGGAAAATTGGATAATCACATGAAAAGAATTAAATTGGACCCTTGTCTTATGTCACTCACAAAATTATCTCAAAATTGGTACTTCTTACCAAATCATGCTTTTAAAATATTTATACTTTCTCAGCTTTTGATAATATAATGTAAATGAAAGAGAATATTTTGAAATAATCTGATCATCTAGGTCAAATATTCTATACACGCAAATGCAAATATACCTGATACTAGAGTCCTGAGCCAGCTTTTTAAATTTTGTACATAAATTTGCTCATAAATTGGTGAGCCAAATGGATAAAGCAAAGGCAGTTAGCCAGGCAAATTTGCATCTGGATTCTGTATAGGACTCTGGGAAAGTGTTGCCTTGCAGTTTCCGAAGCAAATTTATTTGTGTAGTACAGATGGTTGTATCAAGAACCATTTGTAACAAAAAAATGCTATTGTGTTATTTTCATTAATTTAGAACTGGATTGGTTTTGCCCCAATTACAAATAAATAAAAAGTCTGTCCACTTCAGGCTTTCACTTATATATACATGTCAACATACAATTTTCTTTAATATAATTTACATATAATATCAAAATATATTTACTTTAAATCAGGAGGCAAATTTAAAATTTGTGAATGACTGTAATAAAAGTGTCTTTAGCAAATTTAGGGATTAGTATTATGTTGGTTCCTCAGTCAGTCCCTATAACAGCTACTATTTAATCCTCTCTTTTCTTTTCTTTTTATTTCATGTCAATCCTTACTCATGTACCCTCTCCTAATATAATACTGTTAATAGCTAAAAGGGTCTCTATGGAGTATTGTTCACATGGCTTCATTCTGATGCGTTCTAGGGAGGGGACAGCATGGTGTACTTACTAGTTACGGCAAAAAGGTGAATTTGGAGCTGAGAGTCCAAAAACTGATAATTGGCACAATGTACTTATAGACACACAAGTCACTTGGCTTAGCTGGAGTTAGGAGATGAACCTGTGGAAGTGGCAAGATGGTGGAGGAACTAGGTTATGTAATGAGGATGATTTTATAGATGTAGATACTATTTGCAGAATTTAGTGTGATTGACAACTATTCTTCTTTATTTCATGTTTTCTTCTGCTTCATTTGAACCTGCCCCAATCTTTCTGGCACAGATTATCTGTAGTCTGTCTCTCTGATTCAGCAGTTGCTCTTAAGAGCATTATTAAATACCCTCTATACTTATTTGACATTCTCCCAACTTCAGTTTCGAATAACTGCCTGATGTGCTCACTATTTCTAAAACTAAATTAATAAGAGTAAGAACTTAAATAATTCCTCTCTTCTCTACCAAAGAATTCTGTGACAGAGCATCTCATGAGCTACTCACTTGACCTTGGATTTGCTGCCCTCAGATGAGACCCCATCCCTGGTGGTGGTAGGAAAAGTGAAGAAATTACATAGTGCAGAATGTGGCTGCCAAAGGCTGTTATCTTAGCAGGCATTGTGAGCAGGACCTTTCCCCTTTGACGAGACCATGGGTGCAGCAGGCACTGTGCTGGTATGGGATCAAGGTCCAGCTTCAATATCCCTCACTAGCCTTGAATAAATGATTTAAGCTCATAGAGCAGCAGACATAGAACCTTTTAACTGAGGATGAAAAGTACTTAACTTACAGAGTAATTATGAGATTTAGAGATGATATATATATAAAGTATATACTTCACAGCAAGTGTTCAATAAATGGTGGTATATACATATCAAACTCTCTGTGTTTAATTTTTAAAAAGCACATATATTTAACCCAATTTATAGATGATGCTTTTTCTAACCACTGCCTCTAATTGTTAAAATTTTCAAGTTTTTTCCAATTTTTAATTTTATATTAATACATCCACATCCACACAACACACATATTTTGTTTATGATATCTTTTGTTATGTATTAAAATCTTATGTGTAATTTAATATATTTTTAGCTTTTCCACTTTTCATACTACATGAAATTTCTGTTTTTATGTCAGTACTGCATATAAAATGCATTGTAATATGTGAGGGAATAGTCCCTTTTCCATTCTCCATTTCTCCTTCACCTCTGCCCCTTCATCTTCTTCTTCAGATTATTTACTATCATCACGATGGTCAATTACAAAGACTAGTAAAATGAGAGAAAATAAGATGCTGACATGACAGTTTTTTGAAAAATAGAAAGAAGTAAAAACTGTTGGAATTAAAAAAATGGGGACATAACAAGTGCAGGAATTTTAAAAGTAAAGAATATTGTGAACAATTTTCTGTCATTAAATTTGAAAACTTAGACAAAATGGACAGTTTTCTGGAAATATAAATCTTACTAAAACTGACTCAAGAAAAAAGAGAAAACTTCCGTACATTTAAAACCATGAAAGAAATTGAATTAAGAGTTTACAATCTACAATCAATGGAGTAGATAGACAGGTATACAGATAAAAAGGCAACCAATTTATAGGCAGCTTCTGAATTGCAGAGTTAGTTTCTAGATTAAGCAGCAGGACATAATGACTTTCTAAAACTTGATCTAAGACTGATTTTATTAAAATTGGAAAAAGTCTACAAGAGATTTCTGATTTTATTATAATGGCAATTTACACGTACAGGGCTCTTATTTTATCAGCATAAACAAACGTTTCCTCCCCCCGTGCCCCCAGCATTCAAACACTAATTTCAGTTAAATTCTAAACATTAACCTTTAGGGGAGTATTGCAGATTATTATACTCAATCTCACAAGTAGAGAAAATTCTAGAGTAAAGCAAGTTTTATCATTCTTATAACTTTTATCTTATAGGTTCTAATGAGAGATGATGAACACACAAGTATTGTCAAAAATATTTTTGTTTTACCTGCCTCGGTACAATCTTCTAGTACAATCTACAGAGCCAGATTAAGGCCAGCTGATGACCTCAGCACTGCCCAATGAGGGTGTCCCTACACCCGTTCATTGCTCAAAGAGCTCAAAGGTCAGTTATACAAATCAGTGGATGAGTTAACTGCTAGCCAGCTGTGTTTACTCTCAAAGGAAACCAAACAAATGTGATATCTGATGACGCCTTCACACTTCAGTCACTCACCATAACAGAGACACTTTTTTTTTAGCTTTATTGAGGTCTAATTGATAAACAAAATGGTAATATATTTTAAAAGTGTACAATGCAATGATTTTGATATGGGTATACATTGTGGAAGGATTCCCACCACCGAGACAATGACACACCCAAGACCTGTTATTGACATCATCATTATTATTATTATTATCATTATTACTATTATTATTATTATTATTTGGTAGAGGGGACCTAAGTTCTACTCTCTTAGCAAATGTCAGTTACACAACACAATGTTATCAGTTATCGTCACCATGTTATATGTTAGATCCTCAGACTTTACTCATTTTATAGCTGAGTTTGTGCACTTTTATCAGCCTCTCTCTATTTCTCCCAACCTCTAGCCCCTGGCAACCACCATTCTACTTTCTGTTTGTATGCATGAGACTTTTTTTCCTTTTATTTTAGATTCCACATATAAGTGATACCACACAGTATTTGTCATTTTCTGTCTGGCTTATTTCACTTAGCATTATGCCCTCAAGGTCCATCTATGTTGTCACAGATAACAGGGTTTCTTTATTTTCTAAGGATGAATAACATTTCGTTGTGTATATGTATCACATTTCCTTTATCCATTCCTTTGTCAATAGACACTTAGGTTTTTTTCCCTACCTTTGCTACTGTGAATAATGCTTCGATGAAAGTGGGAGTAATACAGATATCTCTTCGAGACCGGAATTTCTTTTCTTTTGTATATATATACCCAGAAATGGAATTGCTAGGTCACATGGTAGTTCTATTTTTAATTTTTTTGAGAAACCTCCATACTGTTTTTCATAATGGCTACACAGGTTTACATTCTCATCAACAATGCACAAGGGATTCCTTTTCCTCCACATTCTCATTTATTTTCTTGTCTTTTTGATAATAGTTATTCTAACTGGTATGAGGTAACATCTCATGATCGTTTTGATTTGTATTTCCTGATGCTTAGTGATGTTAAGCACGTCTTCTTGTACCTGTTGCCATGGGTATGTGTTCTTTAGAAAAATGTCTATTTAAGCCCTTTGCCCATATTTAGACTGAGTTACCTGGAGGTTTTGTTGTTATTGTTGTTGTTGTCATTGTTGTTGCTGAATTCCTTGAGTTCCTTGTATGTTTTGGATACTAACCCCTTATTTGATATGTGGTTTGCAAATTTTTTCTCCCATTTCATAGGTTGGCTTTTTATTTTTGGTGTTTTTTTTTTTTCTTTGATGATTTCCTTTGCAGTATGGAAGCTTTTAGTTTGATATCATCCTATTTACTTATTTTGGCTTTGGTTGCATTTTCCTGGGTGTCAAATAAAAAAAAAGTCATTGCCAAGACCAGTGTCAAGGAGCTTACTCTCTAGGTTTTCTTCCAGGAGTTTTATAGTTTCCATTCTTATGTTCAAGTCTTTATTCCAGTTTGAGTTTATTTTTGTATATGGTGTAAAATATGGATCCTCTTTCATTCTTTTGCAAATGGATATCCAGTTTCCCCAACTGTCCATTCCCTGTTGTATATTTTTGCTTCCTTTGTTGAAAATTAACTGACCATATATGCATGGAATTATTTCTGAGCTTTATATTCTGTGACATTATCTTTGTGTTTGTGTTTATGACAGTACCATACTGTGTTCATTCCTATAGCTTTGTGATATCATTTGAAATCAGGAAATGTCATATCTCCAGCTTTGTTTTTCTTTTTCAAGATTTCTTTGGCCATTTGGGGTCTTTTGTGGTTCTGCACAAACTTGAGGATTTTTTTGTTCTGTTTTTTTGAAAAATGCTGTTTGGATTTTGATGGGGGATTGTATTAAATCTGCATATTGATTTAGGTAATATGAATGTTTTAACAATGTTCATTCTTCCAATTCACAAGAATGGAATATCTTCTGATTTTTGTTTCTTCAATTTCTTTCATCAGTGTTTTATAGTTTACAGTGTACAGATTTTCACCTCCTAGATTAGATTTATTTCTAAGTATTTTATTAGTTTTGATGCTGTTGTAAATGGTGGTGTTTCCTAAATTCTCTCTCTGATAGTTTATTGTTAGCATGTAGAAGCACAGCTGATTTTTGTATGTCGATTTTGTCTTCTGAAAGTTTCCCAGATCTGTTAATTAGTTTTAACAGTTTTCTGGTGGAGTCTTTAGGGTTTTCTGGTGGAGTCTCTAGTCTTCAAGGGTTATATATAATAGCATATCATCTGCAAACAGAGACAATGTTACTTCTTTCTTTCTGATTTAGAAGGCTATCTTCCTTCCTTCCTTCCTTCCTTCCTTCCTTCCTTCCT